>NC_061113.1:11661538-11727827 GCF_002878395.1 Capsicum annuum | reverse complement strand
AAAAAAAAAAAAATATATATATATATATATATATATATATATATATTTAAAATTCATTATTATTTTATTAAAACTGAAAAAAAATTAAGAAAAACAAAACGACCACAAGTGGTTGGTTTTTTATTAAATTAAATAATTAATTTTAATATTAAACCGACCACAAGTAGTCGGTTTACTAATAAACTAATTAATCAATTTAATAAAAAACCAACCACTTGTGGTCGGTTTTCTATTAAATTAATAAATTAATTTATTAAAAAATTGACCACAAGTGGTCGGTTTTTATTAAATTAATTAACTAATTAAATTTAATAAAAAATCGACCACTTGTAGTCTGTTTTTCTGAGAATTTTAAAAAAAAAAATCAAAACTCAAATACAGCATGCAACAACAACAATGCAATACAGCAGTAACCAAATGTAAATACTTTCAAAAGTGTACAATACAAACAAAATGTCCAACAAAAGTGAGTATAAGAAAACTACAACAATAGTTTCAAACAACAAAATGTCTAAATTCAAAGTACAACAAATACAAAAATTAAAAAACTAAAAGTCATCATCATCAAATTCATCTTTGTCTTCCATATCCTCATCCGTGCTGAAATCATCCGGGGGGCCTAGACCTTTTGCAGGCCAAACTGCATCACTAGGACACAAAGGAATAACTCCTGCAATCTGAATGAAAGAGTTGAACTGCTGCAGCAGCATCCTGATTTGTGATGATGTTGCCTCCTCCGTCTTCTTCTTCCTCTCTCTCTGTTTAGCAAATCTCTCTCTGTGCAGCATGCTCTTCAATGAGTTTAGAAACCGTGAGTCTTTCAATGGTTTCTCTATCAACTGAAGAGTTAGAGTATGCAAGCGCCGGACGAATACCTAATATTATCGCCAAAATTTTTTTTGTGGTATCCGTAAAAATGACCTCTATTTGCAGGACCCACAACTTTTGCCCATAACTCTTGTCACACCCCTTTTTCAACTCAAAAAAAAAAAAGATTAGATTTTAAGTTTGAAAAAGACTTTATTATTAAGGTGACAAAAGATGAAAATTGTTTCGAAAAAAATTCATTAGTTTCAAAACTCAAAGTCACCACTTGGCATAAATCAGGTGTGCCAAGTCACCCGTGGATATCCTTTTTCAAAACGGTTTTAACTCTATAAAACTGATCCGCGAACAGAGATTCTGGCTAAGGAATTCTGTTGACCGAGGAGAAGGTGTTAGGCACCCCTCAATCCCGTGGTTCGACCACGGTCTCTTGGTGGAGTATATCAGCTAATTTGAATACTATGAATGTATAAACCACACCAAACATAAATAAAACTATCAATCAAAAAAACAAATCCAAAAATAATGTCCAGTCCAATTATACAGTCCAAAATAGAAAAAGAATGAGAAAATGTAAATCCTATTCTACCCTACACTAATTTTATACTACGCTCCCATGCTACCCGATGCCTCGGGCCTTCATCACGGATGTCCTCCAAATATAAAATACTTCGGGGCATTCCCCGGCGAATAAATACAAGTGATCATGGGGCATTCCCCGATTAAATGAATACATTTCCAAATGCAAGAACTAAAACCAAACCGTTCAACTCAAATTCCACATTCAAACATTCAACAAGAAAACTTATTCCTAAATTTTTTCCTACCCGAACCAACATTCGCCTATCCATTTCAACATATCATAATTTTATCACATTCCAACAATATTCATGTTCATTACGAATTAAACAAAACAACAATAAACCAAAGCTAATCTAAATTCAACTTTTTTATCAATTTCGTAATTCCATCCCCCAAATCTATTTTTAACCACATTATTAAACCAGTTCGACTATCAAATCACTTTTAAAAATTCAAAACCAACAACACATACCCCAATGAAGATTCAAACATTTAAGCATACCAATCATTCATATCCACAACAACAATTAACATTTTGCTCGAAATATTCAAAACCACACCACAAAATCACGATATTAACCAACTTCGATATAATAAAAAAGTAGAGTTGAGAGATGGACCTTTGAAGAATCAATTTCGTTGATAATACAATCAAGAAAGCCCGGACTATAGAATTCCTAATAGGACCTCAATAATGACGAACTCCAACTCCGTATTGAAAAATTTGAGACCCAAAATTGAAGCTCCGTAAATCCAATCGAACTTGAAAACCGACACTGTTCACGGCACTGTTCAAGATACTGTTTCTTTCTCGATTTTTTTTTCTCGCGCGCAATTCTCTCTTCTCTCCCTCATTTTTTTTGTTCTTCTTGTGAGGAAGATGATTTGGTGATTGTTGTTATTGTGGAGAAGATGATGATGAAAGAATAAGCCTCTCTTTTCCCCTTTTTGAATTTTCCTTTTATATATTTTTTATTTGGTTTTTCTTTTTCTTTATTTATTATCCTATGTGGAAGCATATAATTGGTGGCTTGTGGGAATAAGTGTGTGGCATGTGAAAAAGTTAGTGTGGCATGTGGAAAGATGAGGGTGGCGTGTGAAAAAATGAGTAGGGCGTGTGCCTTTTGCATGTATCCAATGAAAAATGGAAAGTGAGGTGTTGAGATGGCATAGTGAGGTGACAAATATGCTATGTATTTAAGTATTTTCAATTCTTTTTTTGGGGGGGAGAAATTATCAATTAAACAAAAGTATTGTAAGGTGAATAAAATAAAAATAAAAATAAAAATTAAAAACTAAAATAAAATAAAATAAAAATGATTAAAATATTTTTGAAAAAGGACAAAATTACGTGTCTACATCATGCCTCCTTTGGATGTAAACACATGGTGTTTTCATACAAAGCAGTAGACAACGAGACAGAATTTTGTCCTGACCTTTATTCAAAAGCACGGAGCACGAGGAAGGAGGGAAACCGGGTCTTGACTTAGGACATCCTACCTACCCAAGTTATGAGGGAATCGAGTGACAGTTATCTCAAAGGATTGGAAGGAGATGGACTATGCCGAGTTGGAGAGTCGAGTGAGGTCCCATCGAGGTTCCGGTCCGCGGCTCTATTATTACTTCAAAAATAAAAATTACAAGTTAAAAACATAAATTAAATTACAAAATCCTATCTACGCAGCTTCTATTGGACTCTTGACTTGAGTTTCATCACCCTATTCTTCAGGCGGGCTCCTGATTTGAAATTTCTTCAACTTGTTGCTTGGTTTTTAATTTCATCACCATGTTCTCCAGGCGGGCTCCTGACTTGCTATTTTCGATCTGTTGACTTTCATTTTCTTCACTTTGTTACTTGACTTTCAACTTCTTCACCTTGTTGCTTGACTTTCAATTTATTCACCTTGTTGCTTGACTTTCTATTTATTCGCCCTATGCTTCGGGCGGGCTCCTGAAATTACATCAAAACTAGAAAGAAAATTATTCCAAACAAAGATTATTATAAAGAGATTTCATATGCCAGGAAAGTGAAATTCCAACACAAGAATTAAACTTTGCCCCAGTTTATCATCAAAGGACTTTTGCGTAAGTCACATCATTATAGGAATCAAGGAGAATGACTCGACTATAAGGTGCGTCTGATAGGAATCAAAGGAATTGACTCGACTAAAAGGTACGTCTTCTAGGGGTCAAAGAGAATGACTCGACTAAAAGGTACGTCTTCTAGGGGTCAAAGAGAATGACTCGACTAAAAGGTACGTCTTATAGGAATCAAAGGGAATGACTCAACTAAAAGGTACGTCTTATAGGAATCAAAGGAGATGACTCGACTAAAAGTACGTCTTATAGGAATCAAAAGAAATGACTCGACTAAAAGATACGTCTTATAGGAATCAAGGGAGTTGACTCAACTAAAAGGTATGTCTTATAGGAATTAAGGGAGATGATTCAACTAAAAGGTACGTATTATAGGAATCAAGAGGAATGACTCGACTAAAAGGTACGTCTTATAGAATCAAGGGGGATGACTCGACTAAAAGATACATCTTCTAGGGGTCAAAGGGAATGACTCGACTAAAAGGTATGTCTTATAGGAATTAAAGGAACGACTCGACTAAAAGGTACGTCTTCTAGGAATCAAAGGAACGACTCAACTAAAAGGTACATCTTCTAGGGGTCAAGGGGAATGACTCGACTAAAAGGTACGCCTTATAGGAATCAAAGGAACGACTTGACTAAAAGGTACGTTTTATAGGAATCAAGGGAGTTGACTCGACCAAAAGGAACGTCTTATAGGAATCAAGGGAGTTTATTCGACTAAAAGGTACGTTTTCTAGGAATCAAAGGAACGACTCAACTAAAAGGTACGTCTTCTAGGGGTCAAGGGGAATGACTCGACTAAAAGGTACGTCTTATAGGAATCAAAGGAACCAACAGCAAAACGGATTTTTTCAATATAAAGCTCAAAAAACTTAAGACCATCTTTTACAATTAAATTATATATATGTGTCATGCACACTTAATATGAAAAATTTCAGGCAACGGCGGAGATAGCTTAGATTTTAATTTTTTTTATAGCAGTCTTGTTGTTAGAAGCATTATCAAAAGCAATAAATAAGATTTTATTTTCGATACCATAAAATCCGGCAACTTTAACAATAGAATCAACAATAAAATCTCCAGTATGTTTACGGTCTTCATCATATAAAAAAGCAAAAATACATTTTTGTATTACAAAATTACTATCCATCCAGTGACAAGTAACGGTTAAATAATTATTTTTATTTACAATACGACCAAGATCAAAAGTTAGGGACAATCTACATTGAATATTTTTTAACAATGTTGATAAATAAAAATAATATTGTGAATGAAGTCTAAAAATATCAGATCGACAAGTACTTCTAGGAACACCATTAAACATAGAATTATAAATAGCTTGAATATAATGAATAAAGGCATCAGAAGAAGGAAAACTAAAAGGTAAACAACCCACAGCTACCATTTTAGTTATTTCTTTTCGGTCCCTCAATTTATTATACTTCTTCATTACCTGACCGGCTGCTGGGTCCATTCTAGTTTGCGTTGGCCCATCAACATCCCCACCACCTCGTGCAATTTCTAACTCTCTTTTGTGAGCATCACCTATATGTCTCATTAACGTACCCGTACCCCTTGCTTACCTCCACTTTTATGCTTATACATTTGTTGACAAATATTGCATTGCACCTCAGTATCTGATATACGTTCAAAAAATTGTCATACAATACTAGTTGTTTTACGAGGTCTTGGAGCACGGGGATGATGGGAAGGGAGATTAACCGATTCAGATCTAACGTTAGCATTTCTACTGCGGGTGTGTCATCAATATTTTCATCTTCTTCGTCTAAATTAACAGCATCTACTTCATTTTCTTCTTCTATACCGTAATTTTCCTGAGCTTCTACATAATCCATATCGTAAGCACCTACACCTATTTTTTCCTCAAAAGGTGTACCAAGCGGTACCGGAGGCGAAGACACACGAGTATATCTACTACTTGAAGTACCTCTACCACTAGTAATTCGCTTTTTACTACCACTACCGCTTCCGGGACAAAAAATTTTAACACGTTTAGTAGCGAGGTTTCTTAATTTATCCATAGTATAAATTAAATTAAAATAAAAAAATTCAAAGTACACAAATATAATAAAATTAAATATTCAACAATTAATACAATAAATAAAAATTAAACGTAAGAGATGGAACGACAATACCAAATTTTGGAAGTATCCGAAGATTGCGAATTTAGAAACTTCCACTCGTACTTTGTAAACGCAAAATTAAAAAATTAAAGTGAGCACTTTAGGAAATTAAATATATTGAATATTTGAGAATTGAGATTTGAGATTTGAAATAGAATGAGATTTGAGAGTGAAAAATTGTGTGAAAAATGATTTGAAGGTGTAGGGTATTTATAGAATTTTTTGGGGATTAAAAAATTATTTTAAAAGTAAAACATATTGTTTTTAATTAATGGGCCCAAACTAGCCGTTTGGACCCAAAAACGGCTATATAGCCGTTGGGCCAACGGCTAGTTTGGCCCAAAATTCAAAATTTTCAAAAAAAATAAAATAAAATTCGGGCGGGGTCGGCTCGGTTAACCGGTGGGACTGGACCGAGCTTGGTCCGGGCCGGGTTAACCGGGCCCAAATTAAAAAAAACGGCCTAGGACCCGGTACCCTAAAGCCCTTGGGATTACCGGGCCGGGTCAAACCAGGCCGGTTTCTTTAGGTGATCCGGCCCACTTGACACCCTTAAATGAATTACTCAAATATGTGATTATTCTCGGCTCACTTGACACCCTTAAATGAATTACTCAAATATATGATTATTTTTTTCAGATTTATCAGCTTTTTTCCAGTAATTTTCTTGTCTAAAATGGGCTGCTAATGTGTAAATGATAAGAGATGTAGTGTTAATTTTTTTTCAGAGTAATGAACTCTTCTCACTGTTTCTGGATGAGACAATGACATATTCATGTGCAATATTCAAGGTTAGCTATCGAGTTTTAAATGCGTACTACATTTCCTGTTATTTAATCTCATTCCATGGTGATCTAGTTTTCTTTCTTATTTCTTCTAGAGTGAGGATGAAGACCTGAAAGATGCACAACTGAGAAAGATTACTCGTCTCATTAGAAAGGTAATTCGTCAAGTAAGTAAAAATCTCTCCCGTTTTTACATAAATTTCAGCCATACTTTGATTCTGCTTCTATTCAGTTTAGGCACAAATTAGCGCAGAACATCACATTTTAGAGATGGGATTCGGTTGAGGAAGTTTGGCTATTGAAGCTGTCAAGCAAACAGGATGTAAATATACTGGTATAACACTCTCCGAGCAGCAACTGAAGTATGCACAGTTGAGTTCAGCAAGCAGGCCTTCAGGTATAGTAATTATAATGTCTATCATCATAAATTGACAAGTTTTATGCTGGCTTCCGGCCTACTCAACCCTCCTCCTTTATCCTTGCTTGGGACCAGCAACATGAGCAAAGCTCACACAGTCAGCGTTGAAACTTACGATGTCTATGAAAGGCTTCTTTACATGTTGCATTCCAGCATTTTTTCTTGTAAGATTAACAGGAGAACACTATATGCCTAATACTTGAAGCCAAATTTGGGCAACATAAGAGCTAGCGTTATCTATTAAAATTTCAACTGAGTGAAACTTTTTCACAGGATCAAATAACATTTCTCCTATGTGACTATCGCCAAATCCCAAATAAGGACAAATATGACAGGATTCTATCATGGTGAGCATTAATCCATCAACATCTGAACATATTTTATTACTCACTACATCGAACCAGTGTTACAGTTGTACTGATTATCATTTTCAGCGGGATGTTAGAACATGTTGGTCATGATTACATAGGGGAATTCTTTACTTGATGTGATACTGCACTAGCAGAAGATGGGCTTCTAGTTGTGCAGGTAATGAATTGAAGTGACCCCTCGATACATTCCAATTTTTAACCTTATCCCCTCAATTTCCTTCATTGTTCCGTTGCCCCTTGTTTAGTTCATTTCAATACCAGACGAGAGGTATGACGAATACAGGCAGATCTCAGACTTCATAAAAGGGTATATATTCCCAGACGGATGCTTGCCTGCTCTAAGTCGAGTAACATCAGCCATGGCTGCTGCATCCAGACAATGGTAACAAAGAGTTGATTTTTGTGATTTTGCACCAACGCGGTTGTCACTCTTCCAAAGCATTTTTTAAAATCATTTGACGAGTGATATAAATGTAGTGTAGAGCACCTGGAAGAGATAGGAATCCATTACTATCAGACACTGCAATGTTGGCGAAAAAATTTCATGAAAAACAAAAGGTAACAAAACCAAAATAAGTCAACAGCTTTCTACGTTCAGTTTAAAGCATTTCCTTCATGACTCATTTGTAGCTTGATCAATTCTAGATGCTGATACTTGACTATTGATAACTCTGTTTCACTAGCCAAATTCGTGCTTTGGGATTCGATGACAAGTTCATCAGGACATGGGAATACTACTTCGACTATTGTACTGCTGGATTCAAAACATGCACGATAGGAGATTATCAGGTATATTTGATGCTAAATCCTTGAAAATATTTACGAGTTAATGGTCAAAAACACACCTAAAATATGCTGATTTTTTTTAGTTTCATACCTGAACTATTAGGTGTGAGTTTCTTACCTGAACTATCACTAAATAATATTTATCAAAACACGTCTCAACTATCGATTGTTCACTTTTTCTACCTGAACGATGTGTTTTAGGTAGTAAAGGTGAACAAGTGTGTGTTGATAAATAATCGGTGATAGTTCCGATAGAAAACTCACAACTCACACACCTCTGAAGCCATTTTCCTTTGTTTGTTTGGACAATAATGTTGATTACATAACCTTACCAATGTTCGAAAGATAAATGTTGATGACATATCATCTTAGTGGTAATCAACAAGGGAAAATTATGTGGATGCTGCTTATAAACTATACTTTTAGGGAGGAGTAGAGGTAGTTATAAAAGAAAAAAGGTTAAATAAAACTTAAAAGGCCAAACCCATCAATAGCAGTTCAAAATTATCCCTAAAATTCACTTAGGCCCCCTAAACTAAGGCTTGTACCTATTAAACCTCTAAACCGCCCAATTTTGTTCCAATTGGGCCTTTTTTTGGCAATCAGCTAACAACACACGCGATGATGTGACAAAATGGCTAATTTAAAGCTGACACGTGGCATTGTGGGTCCAATAATTATTAAAAATTAATTATAAAATTATTTTAAAAATAAAAACAAAAAACTGATTATTAAAAAGAAATTATAAAATTTTAAAAAAACAAATTATTACAAAATAATTATAAAATTATTTAAAAATTAAAAATAAAATTATAAAAAATTTTAAAAAGTGAAAATAAAAAATGGCATTGAGGATCCAAATTATTAAAAAATAATTATAAAATTATTTTAAAAATAAAAATAAAAATATGATTATTAAAAGAAATTATAAAATTTTAAAAAAATAAAAATAGAAAATGGCATTGAATCCAAATTATTAAAAAATAATTATAAAAGTATTTAAAAAATAAAAATAAAAAATTAATTATTAAAAATAAATTATAAAATTTTTAAAAAAATAAAAATAAATAATGGCATTGAAGATCCAAATCATTAAAAAATAATTATAAAATTATTTAAAAAATAAAAATACAAAACTGATTATTTAAAAGAAATTATAAATTTATTTTAAAAATGAAAATAAAAAACTAATGCCCACTTTCCCCCAAGTCCCCCTCCCCCAGCGTTCATCTTCTCTCAACCCGGCATTCATCTTCTCTTCCCCTGCATTCATCTTCTTCCCCATTAAAGTGAACTTTGCTTCACTGTGAACCTCAAAAACACACACACAAAATTTTTTTATTTAAAATCTACTTCAAGAATTTAAAGCGGGCCTAAAAAAAAAACATATTTCTTAAAATTTTCATAAAATGGTGATATTAATGGAGAAAAAAATGATCTTTCTTGTAATTTTTCAACAAAAAAGTGATGTTTGTTATAACTTTTCAAGAAATGGTGATACTAATGGAGGAAAAAAAGTGAATTTTGTTGGAATTGTTCAAGAAATGAGGATAATTATGATGGATTAAAAAGAAATTGTTTATGTGAAGATGAGGGGATAGGGTGGGGTTGAAGACGATGAAGATGCGGGGTGGGTTGGGGTTGAAGACGATGAAGAGGCGGGGTGGGTTGGGGTTGAAAACGCAGGTAGTGGGGTGGGGATGGGGTGCTGTGAAGAAGATGATACCAGGGGATGGGGTGCTTTTTAAAAAAAAAGATTAGTTAATTAAAAATTATATTAATAAATTAATTTAAATATAAATTTTTCAATTAATATTTTTTGGGGCTCAGTGCCACTTGGCACCTTTCTATTGGATATTTATTCAAAAAACGTGTCTCACGCATTTCTAGTGAGTAGACAACACGCGAAGTGCCACATAAGTAAAAAATGTCCAATTGGAACGAAATTGGGCGGTTTAAGGGTTTGATAGGTACAAGCCTTAGTTTAGGAGCATAAGTGAATTTTAGATACAAGTTTAAAGGGATATCGATGGGTTTGACCAACTTAAAATCTATGTTGAATCATGAGTAAATTTCACCCATGGTCACTTAATTTTGTCTCTTGGACAAAAATTATTTTTATTTTATTCATTTCATTCATGGTCATTTAATTTGCTCCGGCCATCACAAAAGTCACTATGGCCGAATTTTGTAATAATCCTATCGGAAAAATAACGTGGCAACCTTAATTAGTTCTTAGTTTTAATTTAAGAAAATATAATACGCTACTCATACCCATTTTATATGTGCCCAACTCAATTATCCTTATGAATTATAGAACAAAAAAATATCAATTTCTTAACAGATTAGGCTATCTAGTGATTCATAGAAAAAAAATTGATTGATATTTTTATGAAATTAAACTAAAATTTATAAAAATGAGAAAAAAAACAGAACAACATAACAAGTTTGAATAAAAATAAAATATTTCATAAATTATGTTCATGCGTGTCTATTACACAGAAATCAATTTTTCATAACAAGTGTTCAATTTTACTGTGTCTGTCCAACTTTATTTATCTATGAATTTTGGCTTGATAAAATCACATTTTAAATTTGTTTGGCAAGGATAAGCTTTGTTATATGATCACAAAATAAAATATGATGCCTCCTTCCCCAACCAATCCTCCCTCTCACCTTCGCGTTTTCTAGCCGATATATGCTTCTTCCCTAGGCCTTCAATTTCCTCCCCTGTCTCTATTTAAAATAAAATTGTCGATAGTGTTTTGCTTACTTTTATTTATTTATTATATTAAAAATACTTTTTACTTTTATTTTTAATTTAATAAATTAATTTTTAAGTTTTTTTCATATTTTATTCTTAATAATCAAGATAATCATCTATTCTCTTAATTATTCCCTCAAACTTAAACTTATACATCAATTAATATGTATTTTATGAAAATAATTTTATATTAATTATTAATTTTTTAAGAGTGCAAACTTCAAATTGAAAAAGTACTGTTCCTGTTCATTTTTATTTATTATTATTAAAAGAAATTATTCAAATTTATTTATTTAATTAATGTGATTTATGAAATGCAATTTATAGACACATATAAATGTAATTTATGAAATGTTTTATTTTTATTTCAGATTTTTATGTTGTTCTATTTTCTTTTCATTTTTATAAATTTTAGTTTAATTTCATAAAAATATCAATTAATTTTTTTTTCTATGAAGCACTAAGTAGCCTAATCTATTAAGAAATTGGTATTTTTTTTGTTATATAATTCATAAGGATAATTGAGTTGGGCACATATAAAATGGATCAAAGATATGGATAGTGAATTATATTCTCTTAAATTAAAATTAAGAACTAATTAAGGTTTCCACGTCGTTTTTCCAATGGGATTATTATAAAATCCGGTCATAGTGACTTTTGTGATAGTCGGAGCAAAGTTAAATGACCATGGATGAAATGACTGAAAGAAAAATGAATTTTGTGTAATAGATACAAAGTTAAGTGACCATGGATGAAATTTACTCGTTGAATCATATTAACCACCTCACCCATAAGCTTAAGTGGTTAGAGATGGTTTAATTCTACTCACTAATTGTATTTTCAACTCGTCTCTTTACGTGCTTTGGAAAAGATCTTGTTTTAGTGTAAATGATTGCGGTGTAACTTGAATTTAGAATCTCTATCTGCTCTGATATCACATTGAATTATGCGAACTACTTCATTTAATAATTCAATTGTTGCTTCTGTCTTTGTAGATTGTATTTTCAAGGCCTGGCAATGTTGCGGTTTTTGGTGATGCTTACAATTACACGCCTTTAGCTTATTATAAAGTTTAATTTTTCTTTGTTTGGAATATTGGTCTATTCGAGAAAAAACATTTTCTTTTTTACTTTCGACAGCAACAATTTTAATTTTTGGAAATGAAATCAGACTGATTAAATCCAACATTATGTAATATTTGTACTAAACATGTACAACTAAATAATTTTAAATTTTCACTTTTTCGTCAATTTCATTATAATGAGGAAAAATAATCACATTAAAATTACAAAATTAAATGCAAAAAGCAGCTACTGCTATATATATATTCTTCCCTAATTCAAAGTGTGTAACAATAAAAATTTAAGATAATATCACTATCTAAATTTAAGATAAATTACCCATATTTTAAAAGATAATTTAAGATAAATAAATTACCAATTCTTTAAGGCTTGAAAATATTTTCTAAAAAGAATTGAGTTAATGAAGCAACGATTGAAAAATCTTTTTTTTTTTTTTCATTTATAAACAACAACAACAACAACATATCCTTAGTAATTCCACAAGTGGAATTTGAAACGTTGATTTCGATAGACCCTAAACTCAGAATTAAGAATAATCAAAACATGATAGAAAGGAAAGCACCACCTGCAAATTTGCAAGACAAACAGAGCAAATGAAACAACAGATTCAATTCGTCGACTAACTTTTTTTCCGGGAGGTCTCTTACTGCTTTCTCACAATTTTCTAATTATTAACGAAACACAAAAGATGAGAAAAATAATTTTTCAGTAATAATAAATTCTTGAATAACTTTTATTAGGTAATTGATAAAAGTTCACAAAATACAGTAAACAAGAATCTGTAAAGAACTCAATTTCAATGCAACAGTAACCTAACTTCTCAATTATAATAATAATAATAAGACTAAAGTTCATTTACAATTTTAGAAAGTAAACGTAATAACTCAAATGGTAAAAGCCCTAAACGAGGGCGTGAAATTATAATTCAGAACTCCTCCTCTTTTTTTTTTTTTTCCTTTGGAGAATTTAGGATTTAAAATCATATTTCATTATTTAAAGACTAACTAACTCCATTAGCAGCCCATTTTAGTCATAAATTTAAAATAATCCGAGTTTAACTAAATTACAAATAAAAGCTCGTCGAGACTATTTTATAATTTTTCACTAGCCCTGAAATGTATGTCTAATCTTCTCTCTCTTTAACCCCATGATAAAGAATCACTAATTGCGAGATTAATTTTAGGATCAATCTTGAGGTATGGGCTAGGCACAAATTCTAATTTTATATGATATCAAAATAAGATCAATATATTACAGTGTATATATTGTAGCAATAATATTGAAGAAAAAAGCTCACACAATACAGTACAAGAGAATCACAGAATTAAGCATGAGCCAAAGGCATATGTCAATTATTTATTTGCAAAGATGTCAAAAAAAAAAAAAACATAATATATAAACATGCCTTTAACTTGACCTCAAATCACATTTATGACCTCAAATTTTGGGTGTCTACAAGTAAATACTTAAATTAGTATAAAGTTGAACAAATAGACACGCATATCCTATGTGGCATAATACACGTAGGATGTCATGTAGGACAAGAATTTGCCTCATAGGACGTCACATAGGACATATGTGTCTACTTGTTCAACTTTATACAAGTTTAAGTATCTACTTGTGCACAACCAAAGTTGGAGGTCATAAATGTGATTTGAGTCCAAGTTAAAACGCATATTTATGTATTATGCCCCAAAAAAACTATTTATTTGCAAAGACCAAGTTCCAATATAATACATTCTAAAAAAGAAATTCGAATAAGCTGACGACACACCATTGTAAGGATCATCAAATGTTATAACATTGCCTGTGTAATGACACTTGTTCGGACCGAAGGTTCGATTATCGAGCGGTTCATTTGATTTTTAGAGTCAATTCCCTGTTTTGAAGTCTTCGTTGGTTTCAAATGGCCATCACGCAAGACCTTTCGTGAAACGATCTCGAATGCAAATTTTGACTGTGACAGCAGATCCAAAATATTAATTTTAGTCTAGGTGTAAACCTTTGGTTTGGATTCCAATGCATCCCAACTCATTTCGACCTATTAGTCGAAAAGTTGAAAAATTAAAACTATAGGCATGGGCCCCACTTTTTTCTGAAGCGATCTCGGATGAAAGTTTTGACAATTCCAATGGATTTGAAATGTGGTTTACACTCAAATTTCACTATTGGATCATATATTTTGGGTCCCTAATAAGTTTCGAGGATTAAAAATAAATTTTTGACTTTGCTGTCATGGGGATACCGCATCTCTTCGCCGAGGGGTCTATAAATAGACTCTAATATCGCGAAATTGGCATTTTTACTTCATCCTTGAGGGTCTAAAACCCTAAATGGGTATGATAACTCAAAATTGAGTCTTGTGGGCGTCTAGGGAGCTTGATTAAACATCTTTTATCATGATTATTATCCCGGATTAGGGTAAGATTTCATCACTTTATTGGTGAATTTCTAAGTTCTTGACCCAAAATTTCAATTTAGCTTAGGGCTTGATTTAGCCTCAAATTTGATTTTTTTGCACCCATAAATTGAGGGTTTTGATTCCTTGGTGATGTATGAGCATTGGGTTGACCTCGAAAACGTGATTTTCGTACTTGGGGCCCACTTGAGGTTTTTGGTATCATTTTTAGACCCGAAGCACAATAGTTTAATGTGGGTATTGTTAGACTCATATTGGTGAGTAGATTATGTTTTTGATAGCATGATGAGATTTTGGGGATTGTGAAGTGAAGACGAGTATGTGATGCATGATGTGAGGTTTTGCAGTTCGGCTTTGAGGTAGGCTTTTACCTACTCGCCTTCAAAGATGATGTGTTTATGTATGGCATATGAATATTAATGTTAGGCTTGATTATGAATAAATTAACTAGTATTGGATATTGATGTTTGGGGAATTGGATGAGGGTTTTGGACCCGTAAGGTAGTATGTTTATGACCCTTTTAGAATCTTATTGCCTTCTCCCTAGATTGAATTAGTTTGTAGTATGAAAATGTTATGATGCTAAATTTGGGATATGGTCCAAGTATTATAATCATGGTTAGTGTGATTGACCTTAGTTGGGATAATATAGTGATCTTAAAATCATATCTTGGGGTAGAATTGACATAATTGCCCATGTTTCTAGACGAATTTTCTATTTTAGGATTGGTTATGGCTTACTTGACATCTAGAAGTTGAACTAGACACCTTACCCTAGTTTTGGGCGTAGTTTGACTAAATATGGAGATTGACGAGTAGAAGTGGGATCTCCGGCCCACTTAGGTCAAGAGTTGTGTTAGCCCTTGTGGGCTTAGTTGCGGATAGTAGGCCTAGTTAAGACTAATAAGCCTTATTTATGACATTTACTTGGTGAATTGATAAATTGTGATGATTTTCGTCGGATTATGGTTAATGGACTATAGAGATGTTAATTTTTCTTAGATGTGTTATTGACCCTTTAGAGATGTTATTTCCTCTTAGTTATGATATTTGGTCCATAGAGAAGCATTTTTTCTTAATTATGATATTTGACCCAAGAGATGCATTTTTCTCTTAATTATGATATTTAGTCCATAGAAATGCAGTTTTTTCTTAATTATGATATTTGATTCATTTACTAGAAAATGTTTTCCAGTTTTCTTATGTTTGCTTGGCTTATATGTTTTGAAAAATATTTTCCAAACCAACTTATTTTCCTTAAATCTAAGGGAAATGACTTCCCTTCAAAAAGTAAGGAAAACATTTTTCAAAACTCTCTTTCAACTTCACTTTAAAGTTGAAATGTTCATACAATTCTCAAAATCATCTACCCCGCCCCAAATACCCTATCACCCGGACACCATCCCTACCCTCACCCCCACCCCTACCTCTACCCCTATCCCTACCCCACCCCCCAAAATTCAATTTGTTTTAAAAAGTATTTCAAAATTTTTTCTTAGTCCATCCCCTACCCACGCCCCACCCCTACCTCTAGCAGCCCCCCTTCCAAAAATAATATCTATATTTTATTAAAAAATTCAAACTTATCTCTTACCCCACAGCCGTACTCTCCCTCCCCCCTTTACCAGCCCCCTCTCCCATCCCTCCCTCTACCCCCAACTTAAAAAAAATATTAAATTTATTTTTAAAAAAAAATTCAATTTTTTTCTTTTCCCTTCCCCCCTCACTCCCCTACCCTAACCCCCAGCTCCTACTAACCCCCTTCCCCGCCTCCCACCCCCCCGTCAATTTTTTAAATTTTTTTTTAACAAAAAAATTCAAAACTTTTTCTTACCCCACCCCTACTGCCTATTCTGACACCCCCTCCCCCGCCTACCAACCCCTTTTCCAAAAAAGAATTTAATTTTTTAAATTTATTTTTCTAAAAAAAGATTCTAAAATGTATTTTTACGCTTTAGCTAAACACTAAAATGTATTTTTTGAAAAATATTTTTTCATTCACCAACCAAATACTAGAAAATATTTTCTATCCACCAACCAAACATAAGAAAACAAGTAAGAAATCAACTTGTTTTTCAGGAAAATATTTTTCATGAAAAACATTTTCCTTCATACCAAACACACCCTTAGTTATGATATTTGGTCTATGGAGATGATTTTCCTCTTAGTTATGATTATTGGGTTTATAGAGATAATTTTTCTTTTGGTCATGATGTATGACCCATAAATATGAGATGTCTAATAGAGGTGATATGCTTATTGATATTATGCCTCCTAGATGTGAGATAATTATAGATATGCTATGACTTATAAATATGATTGTCGATATGAGTTTCGGATACGTATATGGGCCTAAGGCTGTGATTATGATGTTGTGAGTATTTTGGATATATTATTGGGCCAAGTGTCATGTTATGATAATGATTGGATATTCGAGAAGTGTTTATCATTGTAAAGAATATTATTAAATTTTATGAATTCATATACATGTTTTATATATACATCTCTCTGGTATGGGATGGAGGAAGATACGGTATGTTGCTTATGACTCATTTGATTGGATACTTGTGATGACATGCATAGATTTGGTATTTTCAAGGTTATTGTATTGGTAACTTATGTGATTCTAGATGAAATACGATCTTATGATTGTTTTTCTTAATTAAGGGTTAAGCTATGTGATAGGTAGTTGTCTATTAGGAGACTATATCACTTGGTGGCTAGGAATTAAATGTATTAGTTTGTGAGTCTTGCTTAGTTGAAACATGGTAGCTATCGATGGTTAATACGTGGCTAATGATGATGTCGGGTTTAGCTTAGGTGAAGATTAGTGATATTGATGACTAAGTTTATAATATCGATTAGTTGTCAGAATGAAGAGTTGTGTATTAACGAGGCTGGATAATAAGTGATGTTGGTAATAAGAGGTGACTAGTTGTTAACGATGAATAGTTGCTAAATGGTTGATTAATGAATAGTTAAATGAGGATTAGTTGGTTAATGATGGTTAGTTAATGAATGATGTCAGTTAATAAAGAATGGTTAGATGACAAATGCTTATGTGTTGTCTAACAATAGTTAATGAATATATGTTGTTTAGTTGATAATATTGAATAGTTGATAAATGTCGATTATGGTCTAGTGATGAACGTTGGCCAGATGTTAGATGTTGGCTATTTGATTAATAATGGTTAATTTCTACCTCATGAATAAGGTTATTGTTTAGGCTAATAACTAGAGGTTATGTGATGACTAGTGAACTAGTGATTTCATTATAATAAGCGTTGGTTAGCTAATGATGAGTAGTTGGGAAGTATTGACTAG
Organism: Capsicum annuum; assembly: GCF_002878395.1. Lineage (NCBI taxonomy): Eukaryota > Viridiplantae > Streptophyta > Magnoliopsida > Solanales > Solanaceae > Capsicum > Capsicum annuum. The sequence continues at coordinate 11,710,227 of NC_061113.1, read as the reverse complement.
ATAGATACTCTCTGGTGATATGATTATGTTCCTGAGTATATTAGTATATGTTATTTTGTAATGACTATTGTGATATTGATACTCGACAAGGCCGGAGAATATTAATGTGATATTGATACCCGACAAGGTCGGAGGATACTATTGTGATATTGATACCCGTCAAAGTCGGAGGATACTAATGTAATATTGGTACACGGCAAGGCCGGAAGACGCTATTGTGATGATATTGATACCTGTCAAGGCTAGAGGATACTATTGTGATATTGATACCCGGAAAGGCTGGAGGATACTTAATACGATACAAACTAGGACAGTACCAAAACACACTCCAAAACAATCCACAAATCACAAGGATTCGAGGACCAAATAGAGAGCACCTCTCGGATTCAACAAACAACAACAAGAATACGAAATATAAGGGTGTGTTTCACACCAAATCAGCCACCATTAACCAAGTTAACAACAAGAAGATGATGAACAACAATAATATGATAACACAACCCACGGATTACAAGGTTACACGACACAAACCTTACACAAGAATGCAAGAAATGGAAAGATAGGTTGTGTGACATACACTATTACATGAGCTAAGAACCTAAGTGTGTTTCAAACACAAAGACCCTTAATACTTGATAATAGGAACACCTGCACTCTTTAGTGGACACAAGATGGACCTCAATCCTTCAAGCACCCAACGTTCCAAGCAAGAGAATAACACAAGTGAATCCACACTTGTTGTTCACCTAGTTTCGGCCAAGCCTCCAAACTGGGAGAGAACTTGTCTTTCTATTGTGTTTTACTAGATTCAATATGCAAAAACTAATGAAACAAACCCTATAATATTCTTTATATAGTGTATTACAAAATAAAAGTTAAAATGACCAAAAGGCCCCTTAGTGAAGGGACACCCCTCTAATGTATGTAGTGGGCTGTTTTGGTGTGCATTTAGGTCCTCTTTTGCACTTTAATTTCACACACCAAGTCTAGGGTCCAAAAAATACTCTCATAAGTCCATCTACGTGATCGTGCCGGTATCATCCTCTCCATCTTGAAAGGAATTTTTCTATAAGATCAAGGCATCATCACCCACAAGCTCTCTTTGAATCATCTCTTCATTGCTCCTCCCATGGTTAGGATTTTCAACCAAAGGTTCCATGAGATCATCAAGCATGCTCCTTGGACTTACATGTTCAACAACCTGCACATAAAAAGATTTGATACTAGGCAAAGTGTTAGTATCTTGGTTAGTGAATAACAAAGGACCCTTGTGGGCAAATCCTACCATCATGACTCTCGACTTCTTTTTTTCTTCACCCTCCTTACTCTCGGCTTATTTTTCCAAGCCCTCACTAATCATGACTCTCCTTTACAATACCTCACTAATCGTTAGAAAGGGAAAATTGTATTACCTCAGCTTCTTGCTCTTCATCTTAAGCTTTTTCATCACCCTCATCCGATTCAAGTCCCACCTTCTCACCAAGGAAATACAATTTTCCCTCCCTAACAATTATATTTCTCTGGTTTGGGCATTCACTAACCTTGTGCCCCCACCCTTGATATTTAAAACATTGAAATCCCTTAGGAAGAGGAGTAGGATTTGGATTACCTTCGTTTCTTGGAGGATACCTTTGGGCAGCCTTTGTTTCTATTTGGATAACCCTGTTCATGGTTTGGTTGGAATTAAATGAGTGCTATTTATGTTGGTGCCAATCTGAGGAAGGTTGTTGGTGACTCTTGTACTTGGAAGCCATGATTTCTCTTTCAACTTCCAATACTACTTGGAAGATGCCATCAATGATGTCAAACTTGTGAAGGGTCATGCTAGAAGCTATGTCTTTATTCAACCCGACCTTGAATCGTATAATGTCATAGCCCACATGTTCTGATGATCAAACTTTAACATCAATTGTTGAAACTCGTCATAGTATGCCATGACACTTTTGTTTCTTTGCCTCAAGTTGTACAACTTAGCAAGAAGCTCATGTTTGTAGCCCTCGGGTAAGTACCTTTGATGCATAAGGTACCTCAATCTAAACCATGGAGGTGGCTTCCCAGCAATCAACACATTATCAAACCTCTTCACATACTCCCACCAAGTGTTTGTATAACCCTCAAAGTGAGCGATATCATAACAACTCTTCTTCTCTTCGGTTAGATCATTTACTTAGAATATTTTGTCACAAGATGACTCCCAAGCAAGATACACCTAGGTATCACTCTCACCCTTGAAGATCGAAAGACTAACTTTAATGGTATTGATGCCTAGCTCTCGGGTTTGGTGGACACCCCTCACCTCTCAGCCTAAATCACCTTGCCTACCCTTCACCCCTTCTTTCCTAAAGTAAACATCACCATAAGCTCCATAATCCCCATGATGTTCCTCCCTACCATATCCCTCTACACGGTTAGGTTGGTTTAGATTAAGTGGATTTGGATTTGGTGGGAAGTAAGGCGTTCGGTTTAATGGAGTTTAGAATGAAGCGTGAGGCCTTTGGTTAAGTGGAGGGCTCGGGTTTGGTGGTGGATTTTAGTTTCCAAATCCTTCTTGTCGGACTTGGTGAAGTGGGGGGTGGATTGGTCTTTCATACACTCGGCCTTGGGGAGTATTTGGTGGTTGTCTTGATGGATGGATCATTTTGTGTAACATTTCGGGGGTATTGGTTGAGGAAGTATTTTGAGGAGTAGAAGGTCAGGAAATTCTTTGGATTTCTACCCGTTATATTTTCCCTGTCATAGTGGTCATATCCCCCTTTATTGATGCTACATCCCCTTTCATCGAATACACATCCGTTTCTAACTTCCCATGACTCACTTGCATTCTTTCCAAAATATGGTTGAGGCCCTCAACAGAAGCCATGAGGATTTGGTATCTTTGTTGCCCACGGTTTAAGAGGTCGCCCCCTTCATTTCAATGTAACTAAGAAAACACCTACAAAATAACAACAAGTTAGATAAAAAATAACCTCACCACACTCTCACACTTTGATTACCTCACTGTAGCTTCACAAATTTTGTAAACCAGCTAAGGAATCCGTGAGGAGTTGAGTATTAATTATACTCTTGTCCGGATTAGAATTTTGTTTTGAAACTCAAATAAATATTGTAGGATGTGAGTCAAGAACTAATCAACGATTTATAAACAATAAAAAACACAAAAATAAGTCTTAACACGAACAAATAGACACAAAACTAACTTACAATCTTGTAGGAGTTTACTAGCTTGTCAATTAATGTTCGAACCAACAAACGCAACTAAGGAACAATAAAATGAAACTAAGAATCTAAAAATTTAATCTTAAAAATATTGCGTGAACAATAAATTAGTGACGTGGCAGTCCACTATTGGCCACGGTTTTATCAAATTTTACCTTCCAATTTCAAGTCTTGACCAAGTTTACAATTTGGAATTGGTGAATTTGATTAATGGAGGGAAATATGGTCTTGGAGCTTTTTTTTTTCAAATTCAAAAGCAAGACTTGACCTTCTTTGTACTTTTCCTTGAAACAAGGTCCTTGAATCATGAAAAGTAGATGAAAAGTGGTTGTCAAGTCTTTTGAGTGATGTGATCAAGTGTTTTTTACTAACAAGTACTACAACTTGGTCTTTCACCTTTGTAGATCTAATGTCCACTTTTGGTTTTAACAAGAGATGAAAGGAGTGAAGAACAACAATAAAACAACAACAACCTTTCAAGAACAACAACAATATCAACGAACGTCCAACCAAATCCACAATAAAATCACCACGCGGCCAAGAACAACAACATCAACACACGACCACTACCTTGTTCACAACAATAACCTCAATAATTTAAGTTCAAAGCTAGATCTAAACTCAAAGTGCAAGTGAAGAAAAAGGCTAACACTAAAAACAAAAAAGCAAAAAAAATAAATCCTAGACCTAGACTCAAGTTTTTTGGCCAATACAACAATAACAAGAACTTTAAGTTCTCGGCTGAGGATACAACAAGAATATTTCTTTTTTTTTTATTTTTTCAAGTGCCAAACCCAAGATTGATTTTGTTGGAACAAAATAAACCACAAGATTTGATACCAAATGATACGATACGAACTATAAAAGTACCAAAACACACTCCAAAAATAGTCCACCAATCACAAGGATTCGAGGACCAAATGGAAACCACTCTCAGATTCAACAAACAACAACAAGAATATAAGATATAAGGGTGTGTTTCACACCAAATCATCCACCACAAACTAAGTTAACAACAACAAGATGATGAAGAACAATAATATGATAACACAATCCACGGATTACAAGGTTACAAGACACAAACCCTACACAAAATGCAAGAAATGGAAAGATAGGTAGTGTGACATATATTATTACATGAGCTAAGAACCTAAGAGTGTTTCAAACATAAAGATCCTTAATACTATGATAATAGGAACACCTGCACTCTTCGTTGGACACAAAAGGAACCTCAACCCTTCAAGCACCCAATGTTCCAAGGAAGAGAACAACACAAGTGAATCCAAACTTGTTGTTCACCTAGTTTCGGCCAAGCCTCCAAAGGGATAGAGATCTTGTATTTCTATTGTGTTTCACAAGATTCAATATTAAAAAACTAATGAAATAAACCCTACAATGTTCTTTATACAGTGTATTACAAAATATAAGTTAAAATGATCAAAAGACCCCTTATTGAAGGAGCGTCCCTCTAATGTATGTAGTGGGCTATTTTGGTGTGCATTTAGGTCTTTTTTTGTACATCAATTGCACACATCAAGTCTTGGGTCCAAAAAACACTCTCATAAGTCCATATATATGATCATGCATGTATCAATACTAATGTGATATTGAGACCCGCTAAGGCTGGAGGATGCTATTGTGATGATATTGATACCCGATAGAATCGGAGGAAATAATGATGATATGTTGATTCCCAGCAAGGTTGGAGGTTAATTACAATGATGATGGTCATCATGATGACGGTTATAATGAGTTGTGATATTGATTGTGTACCTTGTATTCATTCTTGTATGTGTATCGCCTATCACTAGTATGCACCTATGTCTATCAGTCGGTATGGGATGATTGCATAAACATGGGTAAAGAATATGCCTTGTGTTGTTGTGTGTTGATTGAACCTTCCGAGTCTAGTGAGGTGGGGGTATGCATAAGCTCGGTTAGGTATTTGATTGTCCAAAGTAGCCGGTTATTTGTGATGTCATTGATATTATTAGTATCATTGTTATGATTATTATTATGGCTAGCTTATGACAGATTAGACATAATTTGGTATCGAGAATTGAGGTATGTCTTTGGCCTCTTCTATCTTATGATGGTATTATTGTATACGTTTATATCATGTTTAGCCATGTGGATTAGAAGTCTTGAGTTTGATAGTATTGAATCCTAATAGTATCATGATAAGGTCATAAAATGAGGATATGATGATCTAGACTACTCATTGAGATGACCTCATTTTTACGTGTATGTATATATATATATGTATATCTAGCTATCTAAAGCTATGGCACTACCGTATATCCCTTTTTTGTTTGTTCATATTGTATATTCGTTTCTTGACATTGGATATTGCTATATATCTTTCTTTCACTCTTCATTTGTATATTAGCCTGGGATAGACGGTATAGTATCGGCGTATGATGAATGTGGCTGGAATAGGATAGTTTACCTTGATACTTCCTTAGTCTTGTTATGTTAGACTCTTGGACTTGAACATGATAGTTGTCCTTTACTATTCTCATTGACTTATTATATAAGCGCTGGACTCTTGGGTGTAGTTTTCATTCTGTTTATATATTGTATATATCTACTTTATCTTTGGAGCTCAGTTGATAGTTGCCTACTGAGTACCATTCGTTTGGTACTCATACTACACTTCTGCAGTCTGCAGATTATAGTACGGGTTATCACCATTGATTGTGCATCGTGCGGAGCAACCATGATTCAGAGACTTAGAGTGAATTCCTGACGTATGGATTATTACTCATCTCTCTCCTTGTATTAGACTAGTTTCTATATTGAATGCAGAGATAAGTTGTATAAGTGTAATTCTCTTAATAGACCACTTTTGTTTCTTAAATATATTTAGAAGCTCTTGTACTGATACTACCGGGTTTTGGAATTATGTATTGATCTTTATGTCATTTATTTCGCATTCTTTTTCTTATATTGTTGAGTAGTCTGTTACTATCTGTTTCGAACTACGAGTTGGCTTACTTACTGGTGGGTCATGGTAGGCGCCATTATGATATGATAAATCGAGTTGTGACATTTGTACGAGATTGTTAAATTTTTGTAATTTCTCTTACGTATAACTACAACATAAACATATAAAAAAGAATCAAAGAAAGTCTCAACTTATTTTTTTTAAAAAAGACAACAAGTCGAATCGAAGCCCAAAGAAGCAGATAAAAGCCTTTCCCTTTCAAATCGCCTTCGAATGAGGCCAATCTATTCAAATATGAATTCGATCTATAGGAGAAAGGGAAATCAAAGATACCCATAAAACTATCTTTTGAATCTTCCAAAATGCTAACCTAAAAATCAATCTCAAGTCCACAAGAAAAAAACTAAACTTTTTCAAACATCTATGTTACCTATTGTTTTAGAGTTTTAAATTTGAAATTTCATTGAAAATGAAGTTGAAATCAATCTAGAAATCATCAAATCTTAACTTTGATGAAAAACCTCCAAATTTTTTCTAGAAAAACCATGATTTTGAAGCTAATTTAATGAAATAGTTAGTGGGTAATGATGAAAAAATTAATTAGAGACTTATTCAAAAAAAAAAATCTTAAAAATCACACTTTGAATATCTCCAAATCAAGGTCTAAGCTTAAAAAATGATGAACATGGAGACTTAACAAGAAGAGATTTTTAATCGATGTTAGGTCTATTCCCTTTCGCAAACACGATAGACCTATTGCGAACATGACCAATCTCCGCGAATGCAATGACCAATTGACGTAAATTGAACTAACCCCCTACCCTTTGCAAATAACTCCAACCACCGCGAACGCGACAACCATTTGACTGCCTTGTTCGCAAACGTGACACCTTCATCGTGAATGTGAAGAAGGGGAAGGTTGCACCTGATACAAGAATAATCAGGGAAACACGAAACAACTCCAAAACAGTCCGCAAATCTTAAGGATCCGAGGACCTTTTTGGAGACCACTCTCGGATTCACTACTAACAACAAGAATACAAGATATAATGGTGTATTTTAACACCAAAACAGCAACAACAACAACAACAACAAGAAGATGAACTCAAGATGATAAACAAGAAGACACAAGATTCGGATTTAACAATAACAACAAGAACACAAGATTACAACACAAATAATAAACAAGATTACAAGAAGGTAAAAGGATAGATAGATAGACCACATGAAGGTATAATCTTAAGAACCCAAGAATAGGCAATCTTGGACCCTTAACACTACACACAACAATAAACCTATCTCTTACAAAGATACAAGTTCAGATTCCACCTCCCAAGCATCAATGTTTCCAAGCAATTTACAATCATTTGCGATTCCACACTAGATTTTGTCCTAGTTTCGGTTGGTGGCTTTTCCAAGCCCTAACTATGGTGTTTCAAGTTTTACAAGACTTACAAATATCATACAAAAACTGAGTGAATAATCCTTAACATGTTCCTTATATATTACAAAATAAATAGAAATTAAAATGACCAAAAAGGCCCTTCAAAAATGGATGCCCATCTAGTGTAATTTATGGGCTGATTTGGGTGTATTTTGGGCCTATTTTACACTTCAATTACACATGACAAGGCTCGGGTCCATACGCACTCTCCTAAGTCCATATCTATGATTATTCCCGTATCATCCTCTCCATCTTGAGAGGAATTTGTCCACAAATTCACGGCTTCATCTCGTTCAATTGGTCACATCAAAGGAAACCTACTCAAAAAAAATCCGCAAATAAGTCACAAAAACAAGTCAAAAATAGTCCACAAAATCATGAAGAATCCGAGGGCTCAATAACAATAAGTCTCGGCCAACATCTTCATTTGGAACCTCGGTTTCCTCTCCATCTTGAGCCTTGTCTTCAATCTCATCAAAAACAAGTCTCTTACCATCATACAAGTATTGCAGTAGTCATCATACCCTTCATGTTTTTTCTACCATACTCCTCTACATGGATATATCGGTTTTAGTGAAGTGGAGTTTCGATTGAGAGAAATGATTTGGTAAGGGAGAGCTTTGGTTGTAGAGCTTGGATAGGAGGAAATTTTCTTCCAAGTCCCTCTTATTGAACTTGATTAAATTGCGGGGGAAGTGACTTATTTAGGTCTCAGGCTTGAGGACATTTTTTGGCTTGATTTATGTCTATGTCATTTAGTGGTGGTCTTGGAGGGTTGATCGTTTGAGGTAAAGCTTCGGGAGTAGAAACATGAGAGTTTCTTTGATTGTCCACTCGATCCAACCTCTCAAGTATAGTAGACATATCCGAGCTCAATTTGTCAAGACCCGCATTTGCCTTAGCTATTTCTCGGGAAATAGCATCAACGTGGGACAAAATGGTGTCCACTATGGCAAAGGAGTTACCTACAAAAATAGAAAACACATTAGTTGTACAAAAACATCCCCACTCTCTCTTTTTATTTCTTGACTCTCGGATCCCTCACACTCAATCTCACAAGTATTGCAAGCTTGCTTGTACTCCGAGTGGTGTTGAGAGGTGAATCCAACGTTGACAAGGACTCCAAAGAGTAAGGAAAACACAAGGACATATTACAATGACTCAAGATAATTAAGACTCACAAAGGAAAGTTAACACGAAGAACAGGTTCAAAACTAATTTACAATCTAGTAAATGATCACTAGCTTGTAAATTAGTATTTGAATCAACAAACGAAACGAAGAAAACAACAAATTGAAACTAGAAGATCAAAAATTGAGCTTAAAACTTTTGTCGTGTGAACAGTAAAATGTGATGTGGCAGCCACGTATTGGTTCGGTTTTATCAAGTTGTTAATTTCAAAATTTCAAGTCTTGGTCAATTTTCAATTTGGACCTTTGGTGGAACTTGTTCAATGGAGAGAAATACAAACTAGTCTTTGGAGCTTCTTTTCAATTCAAAATTCAAGACTCAAAAGTCTTTGACTAGACTTGTACAACCCTTAAAACATGGACCCTTGTTTTATGAAAAAGTGTTGGAAATGAGATGTAAAGTCTTTTGGTGGTTGGGGGTCTTTCAAGACTTAACAAGTTCTACACCTTGAATTTCACCTTTTGAAGATCTAAGATAACTTTAACATTAACAAGGTGATGAATATGGTGAAGAACTTCAAAAACACAAACACCACGACAAGAACAACCAATAACAATCTCCCAAGAACAACAACAATTCCATAACAACAAGGTCAACTACAAACCTCCAACAACAATTCTACCGGCCAAGTCTTTAGTGTGCTATTTTCGGTTTTAATAAGAGATGAAGGTTGTGGCGAGCTTCAAGAATAATAACACCAACATCCACCCATAATTACAACAACATCCACACGGCTAACTTCAAATCCATACCAATAAGAACAACAACAATAGGCCAAGTTTATGTTCACAACAACAACAATGAACAAGTTCAAGCTCAAGTTTAGATCTAGACTCAAAATGTTAGCGGACAAGAAAACTAACACTAGAAACAATAAAACAAATAAGAACACTACTAGATCTAGACACACAATAAATAAATCTCGGCCAAGACACTTCACAAGAACAACAACTTTCGGTCAAGAACAAAAAAACTTTTTTTGGAATTTTTAGATTTCAACTTTTTATTTTTTTATTTTTCAAGTAAGCTAGCCCAAGATTTGATCTTGTAGGAACAATATCAAGCCATGCTTTGATACCAAATGATACAAAAATAATCAGAGAAACATGAAACAACTCCAAAACAGTTCGTAAATCTTAAGGATCCGATGACCTTTTTGGAGACCACTCTTGGATTCACTACTAACAACAAGAATACAAGATATAATGGTGTGTTTTAACACCAAAACAATAGCAACAACAACAAGAAGATGAACTCAAAATGATAAACAAGAAGACATAAGATTCGGATTTAACAATAACAACAAGAACACAAGATTACAACACAAACAATAAACAAGATTACAAGAAGGTAAAAGGATAGATAGATAGACCACATGAATGTATAATCTTAAGAACCCAAGAATGGACAATCTTTAACTCTTAACACTAGACACAAAAATAGACCTATCTCTTACAAAGATACAAGTTCAGATTTCACCTCCCAAGCATTAATGTTTCCAAGCAATTTACAATCATTTGCGATTCCACACTAGATCTTGTCCTAGTTTCGGTTGGTGGCTTTTTCAAGCCCTAACTATGGTGTTTCATGTTTTACAAGACTTACAAATATCATCCAAAAACTGAGTGAATAACCCCTAACATGTTCCTTATATATTACAAAACAAATAGAAGTTAAAAAGACCAAAAAGACCCTTCAAGAATGGGCACCCATCTAGTGTAATTTATGGGCTAATTTGGGTGCACTTTGGGCCTCTTTTACACTTCAATTGCACATGCCAAGGCTCGGGTCCACACACACTCTCCTAAGTTCATATCCGTGATTATTCCCGTATCAGCACCAGAACAGCTGAAGCATCAACAAAGGTTAAAAAATTTCCCTAACGAAGCCACAAGAATGAGTTCGGAACCCCACAAAAATGATCCGAATATGCTACTGGTCCAAATTCGATACTTAGACTCAATGGTGTAGTCAGAATTTTCAATTGCGGTTGTTATCGAAGGATGTTGACAAAAGTAAACATTAGGCATAAAATTTCAACTTTCCGTCCGAAAACCCAAAATCACACCGAAAGCCCCGGTATTCGAACAAACCATGCTACCCACTTACTTTCCATGTTCTAGAGTTGATACAATTATGAGATTCTGATACGACGCTCGAATCTTGGAATGATGATCAAAGTCAACCATTTCAAAATAAAAAACTCACTTCATTCTCAATTGAATGCCTCGGAACCATTCCACCCACTCCCACAACACATAAATACCCAAATACAATTTCAGAGAGGAGTTTTGTAACGTCAAAATGCAGAAAATTCTAAAAGTCAGGTACGAGTCTTTACATTATATGTCATGTCAAGAGTTGGGTGTTCACGAGACACAAGGTGATGAATTAAAGTGTTAGTTGTCAATTAAGATCAAGTTAAATTATCAGGGGGCAAATTTGAATATTTATTATGTGTTAGCCTAAAACATATTTATAGAAACCCTTAAAATTGGCCTGAGTTTAATTAGACACTCAAACTCATGTAGGGCCAAATAGACACTTCAGCTCCATCATAATCTGTTTTCTGAACACTTCTACCCATAAGACCATTAATGTGAAACTCACTCTCCACCGACGTGTTAAATAAATCAATTAGGGGTCGTTTGATATAAGACCATTAATGTGAAACTCACTCTCCACCGACGTGTTAAATAAATCAATTAGGGTTCGTTTGATAGAGTGCAGCGGAAAGTTAATGCATGCATTAATTTAATGTGTATTAATAATATCTTGTTTGATATATTTTTTTTATCCTATGTATAACTAATGTTTGTATTAGTTATACATTCTATTGTGTATTGAGGTGTATATTACTAATACCTCAAAATCCATGACACTAATAATGCAATGAATCTGATGCATACATTAACATGCTTAAAGACATTATTATCCCTCAAAAAAAAAATTCTCATCCTCTCCAACATAATATTGAGGGTATTATGTAAAAAATAAAATAAAATTTAGAAATTATTTAATTCATGTTATTTTTAATACATCGAACCAAATACTGCATAACAAAAATACAAGCATAACTAATATAAGCATAGCTAACACAAACATTGCTAATACAAAAGTATTACTAATACACTATATTTTATATTATTCTTATATACTCTACATTACCAATAATAATTTTGTGTAATAAGCTAAGTGGCGTGAAAAATTAAAATTTCTGCATGATGTGTTCAGTTTCAAGATAAGTACGTGACGGTTGCTTCTACATTATATCAACAAACCAAATATTTATAACGTAATATAATTTATCATGGCTAAGTTAATTAGCTTTATATTCAAAAACATAACATGTATATATTCATCTGATATAAACAACCGACATACTGACGGTAGCAGGTTTGTCACCATTATCAGGGGCGGAGCCAGCCTTCTTTCGGGGTTCATCCAAATCCCATTCGACTGAAAAATATACTATTTATACGTATTAAAATTATTTTTTATGTAGTTATAGTAGGTGTTGAACTTCATTCCACTAAGTTTTCTTTAAATATTGAATCCCTTAGTTGAAATCCTGGCTCCGCCTTATAACACTCCGTCATCAAACACCAATAATGTTTCATTCAACACCTGTAATGTTTCATTCAATATATACAAAGGTTTTGTGAATGTCTACAATTCATATGTAAATTTGAAGCCAAAGTGAGAAAAATGAAAGTAGCAGCGATAGGTGCAGGGATAAGTGGACTGGTTGCTGCATATGAATTGGCAAAATCTGGTTTAGAAGTTGAGGTGTATGAAAAGGAGGATTTTCTTGGTGGCCATGCTAACATTGTCACCATTGATGGCGTTGACATTGATCTTGGCTTTATGGTCTTCAATTCGGTACGTAACACTAGACCCAAAAAATATTTACCAGCATAGCAGTAATAATTTAATTATCGTTAAATTATGTTTTCAGTAGCAATTATTTTGTGACAATTATAGTTTAAACACTTTGTAAATATCCTTATTAAAGTCTATAATGTAATTGGATTTAATGATAATTAACTAATCCCAATGACGAAGTTATGGCTGTTGAAAAATGATTAGCCGAACACCCTTTACCGAAAAATTACATTGTATTCATATGTAAAATAGTATTTAAAACGGATTAATAGTAAAGCTCGCATAACCTTGTCACTTCTTGCCACTAGTGGGTGCAAACCCTTGGCCCTCGATTTTGTTTTCTATTTTATTTTTAAAAGTAATATTAAGAACCCGTTTGGATAAGATTAAAAAAATAACTTTTTAGCTTAAGTGATTAAAAACTTAAAATAAGGATTTATAAATTAAGAAGATAGGTGTTTGGATACAAGTGCTGAAACTGAAAAAAAAAGTTGTTGATGCGTTTGGTAAACAAATGATCTTAAACACTTTTTTGTTGTTAAAATGACTTAAATGTACGTAAAACTATTTTAATTTTAAAATAAAATTTTTGAACAAACCTCCGATTAATGATGGATTTGATGAAAACAAAGAAGAAACACGTTAAAAAGCTAAAAAAGAGATTAAAAACTGGTTTGACTAGATTTTAATCCTATCCAAACGGGCTCTAAGTAGACATTTGACCATGATGAATTTTTTACTTTTTTTCTAGAAAATTATTTTATTTTAGTTAAAAAAAGTATAAATAATAATTTTTCACAATAAATTATTTCACTTTGCTAAAAATTATTTCTGCAAAAGTGAAAACAAGTAAAACTTGTTTTTGCTTCTATTTCTCTCAAAAAATATTATTTTTAATGAAAATATTTCTCTGAATAAGTATACTCTTAAATTTAATTTATTTATCTTACTTTTTGTTTTTAATGCGTTTAAAAAAGAATTTTTTTTTATAACTTTTTAAGTCTAACTTTCACATGAGTTCAAAATCCTAATTTTAATTAACATTTTAATACTTTCTATGTATCCTTAATTTTAAAACCACAAAATTCAAAAACTTTTTATTTTTTAAGATTGACTGTCAAATTAAAATGAGATAAATAAATTAGAACAGAAGTATTTAGTAATTTGACCAAATAGGCCACTAGGAACTAAGCGTCCTAAAGCGGTACTATATATCCATCCCTTTAATTAACTGTAGTGAATTAATATACAGATTTTCCACAGCTCTATAAATTATATATTTCCTTTCTTCCTGCATTCTAATTAGCCTCCATAAATCCATTCATCTATATCCTTTTAGGTAAGTTAATTAATGGAAGTTGTGTTTTTATATATCATAGATTCAGGTAGTCTTATTACTTTTTAGAGTTGAGTTAGGCTAAAAGTTCATGTTTTTAATACTGATTTGTATGCAATTAGTATGATCTGGCGATCAATTACTATTCCCTTTTGTTATCTTTTTTTTTGTTTGATATGTTTAGAAAAAGAATAAACTGTTTATTATGCTTTTAGTGACATGTTTTCAGAAATGCTACCAATATTACTGATTTTATTTCAATCCATTTAAAAGAAAATGTCTCTTTCGTTATATTTGGCTACACTTTAATTCTGAATTTTCCACATTACTTTAAGATTAGTTGTAAACGTACTTTTAATATACACTTACTAAACTCTAAACTAAGTAAATAGTCTCCTATTTAAATAATAGTAATAATAATATATCTAATCAAATATCGTCATATAAAATGAAAGAGGACGAATGTCATTTGAACTTCATTTTGCTTCTTTAACCTTAATCCAATTTGCTCAGACTCTTCAAAAATATCTACGGGTGTATGTCGGATCCTCCAAAAATAATATATTTTTAAAGGATCCGACACGAGTGTAGCAATATTTTTGAAGAATTCGAGCGACATAGGCCTTAATCATCTTTTCATCATTGTTGCAGTTGTAAACATGAAAGTAGCAGTGGTGGGTGCAAGGATAAGTGGACTGGTTTCTGCATATGAATTGGCAAAATCTGGTGTTAATGTTGTGGTTTATGAAAAGAAGGATTATGTTGGTGGCCATGCTAAGATTGTCGCCATCGATGGCGTTGACATTGATCTTGGCTTTATGGTCTTCAATTGGGTACGTAAAACCACCAAAAAAATATTTAGCAGTAATAGCTTAATTGTCGCTAAATTATGTTTTTAGTGGCAATTGTTTTATGACAATTATATTTAACACTTTGTAAATGTCCTTAAAGCCTATAGCGACATTGGATTCAATGAAAATTAACTAATGCCATTAAAGCCTATAGCGACATTGGATTCAATGAAAATTAACTAATGCCAGTAAAAGTGCGATCATAGGGTGTGTTAGATTCGGACAAAATAAAGCAAACCACTAGTAAAAGAAAAACAAGAACAACACAATAGATTTACGTGGAAACCCTTACGGAAAAAATCACGGACAGAGGCAGAGAAATTTCACTATGAAAGGAGAGGAGTACAATGTGGAGAATATGCGTATTTTCTGAATACTCAAAACAACCCAGTAAATGTACTTATATAATACGTGTATACAAATAAGTCCTAGGCCCAAAAACATAAAGGTCCATACCACGGGGGGAAAGCCCCCGCATTCCCATCGAGATCAGTAGTGGGCTCCGGGATCGGACTGATCGGCCCAATCCTTACGCTACCACCACAGACCACATTGAAAATCACAAATATGATTCGTACCACGAAACTTTCAGGGCCGGGTCAACAAAATTCGGGTCACAACTCTAACAATCTCCACCTTGACATGAATTCTAATTCAGGAACTCAAATTCATTTCAAGACAAATTCTCTATCTCTTCCACAAAAGCCCCTAAGGGCACATCTTAACAGCTAACACCAACCAAGTCTAAGCAATGCTCAAACTTGGCACTTGGTGGTGTCTTGGTCATTATATCAGCAAGGTTATCATGTGTACTAATCTTGCTCACCACAATATCACCACGAGCAATAATTTCATGCACAAAATAATATCGAGCATCGATGTGCTTTGTCCTCTTGTGAAACATATGATCTTTCATAAGGAAGATAGCACTCTGATTGTCGCAAAATATTGTAGTAATCTGTAAGTCTTTGCTAAGTTCATAAAACAGACCCTTCAACCAAATAGCTTCCTTGAAAGCCTCCGTAATAGCCATGTACTCTACCTCAGTAGTTGACAAAGCAACCGTAGTGTATAAGGTAGCTTTCCAACTAATAGCACAACCACTAATGGTGAAAACATAGACTGTAAGGGATCTCCTTTTATCATGGTCTCTCGCAAAATCAGAATTAACATACCCGATTACTCTATCTATATTTTGCCCAAACTGCAAATAAACATCAGCAGACCCATGCAAGTATTTGAAAATTTACTGAACTGCTTTGTAATGTTCTTTGTCAGGATTTGTCATATATCTGCTAACTGCACTGACGGCATAAGATAAATCTAGTTGAGAACACACCATCGCATACATAAAAGACCCCACGACACTAGAGTATGAAACTCAAGACATATAGTCACACTCATCATCTGTCTTTGGAGATAAAATTGCCAGGAGTTTGAAGTGAGCTGCCAATGGAGTACTGACAGCTTTGTATTTTGCATATTGAACTTATGAAACACTTTCTCAATATATCTTTTCTAACTCAAGTATAGCTTACACTTCTCTTTATCCCTCAGAATTTCTATGCCCAGAATCTTCTTTGCTGCTCCTAGATCCTTCATCTCAAACTCCTTGATGAGCTAGGCTTTGTCTTTTATTATCTTTCTCACATCCTTTGTTGCAATCAACATATCATCAACATACAAGAGAAGATACACGAACGAACTATCACTTACCTCCTTGATGTAGACGCAACTATTATAGCTACTCATCCAAAATATATGAGAGGGCATAAAAGAGTCAAACCTCTTATACCACTTTTTGAGCGATTGTTTGAAGCCATAAAGAGACTTTTTCAGCAAGCATACATAGTCCTTCTTTCCTAAAACTACAAAGCCCTTTAGTTGCTATGTATAGATGTCCTCCTCATGTTCTTCATGTAAGAATGCAGTTTTGACATCCAACTGCTCAAGCTTAAGATTATGCATGGCCACAATACCAAGCAACGCTCAAATCGAGCTATGCTTTACAACTGGAGAAAACACATTTGTGAAGTCAATACTTAGAACATGACTGTAGCCTTTAGCAACTAGTCTTGCTTTGTACCTAGCATCTTCAACTCCCGATGTTCCTTCTTTCTTTTTAAATACCCACTTGCAACAGACAACTTTCTTATCTTTAGGAAATCTCATCAAATCCCATGTGCCATTCTTATGAAGTGATTCCATCTCCTCCTGCATAGCAATCATCCATCGGCCAGAATCATCACAACTAACTGCCTCTGAGTAAGAACAAGGTTCTTCATCGAAATCAATACCTTCTGCTCCATTCAATACATAAGCAACCAAATCAGCTTTAGCATACTTATGAGGAGGTTTAATATGTCTCCTGGGCCTATCTTTAGCAATAAAATATTGTGGCGCCACTTATGGTGAAGAAAAAATAGTATCACTCTGTATCTCTGGGCTAGACTGAGAAGTAGACACTGGTGTAGACTCTGCTCAAATCTGCAATTCAACGTGGGTGCTTGACTTTTGTTGATTCATGTCACTAAGTCCATTTGAGGGCGAAGCACTAGATTTAGAGGGAGTCTGAAGCATGATAGTTTCTTCAAACACAACATCCCTACTAATTATAACCTTTCTATTTTGCGGACACCAAAGCTTATAACCTTTAACACCAAGCTTATAATCCATAAATAAGCACTTGACAGATCTAGGTTCCAACTTTTCATTATCAACATAAGCATATGTAGGACATCTAAATATCCTCAAATAAGGATAACTAGCAGGAGTACCGGACCATACCTCTTGTGGAGTCTTTTTATCAATCGCGACTGAGGGAAAGTAGTTAATAAGAAGAAAAGTTGTGGAAGCAGATTCAACCCAAAAAGACTTAGGTAAACCAACATTAGAGAGCATACTACGCACCTTCTCTATTATAGTCCTATTCATTCGTTCGGCCACATCACTCTGCTGCGGAGTATGAAGAACTGTTAAGTGCCTCACAATTCCTTCTAAATTGCACGGAGCATTAAATTCATTAGAACAAAACTCTAAACCATTATCAGTCTGAAGGCGTTTTACCTGCTTCCTTATTTGTTTTTTAATCATAGTCTTCCACTCCTTGGAAGTAAGCAACACATCATTCTTTTGCTTAAGGAATAACACCCAAACTTTTTTGGAATAGTCATCAATAATAGTCAATAAGTAATTCACACCTCCTCTTGAAGGTACTCTAGAAGGACCCCAGAGATCAGAATGAATGTAATCAAGCGTGCCTTTAGTTGAGTGGATATCTTTAGTGAACCTGACTTTCTTCTGCTTCCCAAAAATGCAGTGCTCATAGAACTCCCATTTGGCAATACTCTGCCCATCAAGAAGTCCTCTCCTGCTTAGTTCAGTCATCCCGTTTTCACTCGTATGCCCTAGGCGTATATGCCAAAGTTTAGCAACGTCACTTTTTGATAGAGAAGAGGTAGAAACAGTTGCATCACCTGTAACCGTAGAGCCTTGCAAGACATAAATTTGTAGACTTTCTTTATCCCTTTATCACAACAACAACACCTTTTAGAAACCTTCAGGACTCCACCTTCACCAGTGTACCTATATCCCTTCAAATCGAGGGTACTCAAGGAAATAAGATTTCTCTTCAGGTCTGGGACATACCGCACATCACCAAGTGTCCTTACAACACATCAAACATCTTAATTCTAATTATTCCAATACCAGCTATCTTACACAGTTTGTTATTTACCATCAACACAACACCTTTAGAGACTGTTTCATATGTTGTAAACCAATCTCGATTACAACACACATAAAACGTACAAACTGAATCAAGAATCCAACCTCACAGGGTTTGGAGTTACCATCAGAAACTATCAAGAGTTCTCCATCACTATTGATATCTTCAACAAAATTGGCTTCACCGTGACAGAGAAACAAGAGATAGAGAAACAAGAGAAACCAAGATTTTCTGAATAACAACTTGTCTAATTTCATAACACATAATGAAATACTTATAGCTATACAATTGTAGGTTAGAGTTCTATTCTAGGAAAGAATATATATTGTTATAACTACATAATCAATAATAAAATCCTATTCTAGGAAAGAGAATATTCTGTCAAAATAATTATACTATTGCCTAACATCCCCCCTCAAATTGATACTGGTGATCACACAGTAGCAATTTGGAGCTAATGTAGCATGTCGTGCACATGTCATATACTTTGTAAACAAATCAACAAGTTGATCATGAGAAGAAATGTGTTGTAAAGTGATAAGACGGTCAATAACTAGTTCCCGAATGTAATGACAGTCCTCCTCTATATGCTTTGTGTTTTTATGTTGCATAGGATTTGTGGCTATTTTAATCACACTAGTGTTATCAGCATGTAACACTGTAGGAGATATAATAGCAACACCAAGCTCAGATAATAGACGTCGTAGCCAAACAATTTTCCAATTTGCTGCCGATATAACCCGATACTCGGCCTCCGTAGATGATTTAGACGTACTAGATTGTTTCTTACATTTTCAAGATATTAAGGATGTGCCTAGAAACATGCACCAACCAGTAATGGAATGACGAGAATCGAGACAATTAGCCCAGTCTGCATCAGTATATCCTTTAAGATTTATAGGAGAATCTGAACGGAAGAGAACACCTTGATTCACGGAACCACAAACATACCGAATGACACGAAGTAATGTAGTGTGATGTATATGGTAAGGATTAGCTACAAACTGACTTAGAAATTGTACCGCATATGAGATGTCCGGCCTTGTCACAGTGAAATAAACTAATGATCCCACCAACTGCCGATATAATGTGGGATCACTGAATGGTTCGCCATCAGCCTCCTTATATTTCGTATTAATCCCCATTGGGGTATATACAACCTTTTCATCAGTAAGACCAGTCGTAGCAACAAGATCACTAGTATACTTTTGTTGTGTAAGCATTATCCCAGTAGGCAAGTGTAGAACCTCAAGCCCAAGAAAGTATATCAATCGTCCCAAGTCCTTCATCTTAAATGATGTATGCAATAATTCTTTTAACGTAGTAATATTCTCTTGATCATTTCCGGTGATAATGATATCATCAGCATAGATGAGAAGTACTATGATACCTACTAGAGAACTATGAAGAAATAAGAAATAATCTGAAGAACTTTGAGAGAAGCCTGCAGTTTGAATCGTGGATCGAAATTTGTCAAACCAAGCTCTGGGGGCCTGTTTTAAGTCATAAAGAGATTTCAAAGATGACAAACTACATTTGGTCTTGCCAGAACACCCCCAGGTGGTGGTTTCACAAATACAACTTCTTCCAGATCAACATGAAGAAACGCATTTTTCACATCCAACTGATGTAAAGTCCAGCCTTTAATTGAAGCCAAGGCCAATAATGTCTGTACCATTGTCATCTTAGCAACAGGTGCAAAAGTCTCCTTATAATCCACCCCATACTCATGTTTGTACCCTTGAGAAACCAATCGAGCTTTATATCAATTAATTGTACCATTTGCCTTCATTTTAATGGAATTCACCCACTTACTTCCAATGAAAACTCCATCCGTTGGTTTATCAACAAAGTCCCAAGTTGAATTTTCATTCAGTGCACAAAGCTAGTCCGACATTGCCTTTTTCCAGTAGGTTTGTGTAGAAGCCTAGGAGTAAGATATAGGAACCTCAACAGAATGTAGTGTGGTATGAAAGGCATAGGACTTACCAAATTTCCTTGAAGAGTAGCCAAGTCATTCGGGAGCATGACGATTTGTTCTACTAGACCGACGTAGAAGAGTAACTGGATGAGAGGATCCCTCTTCCAAAGATGAGAATGACGATGTAGAGTCAATACCAGAAAGAGATGAAGGTTGGAGAGATTCATTACCATTATTCATAAGTTGTTCTGGAGATTCAAGCGGAGGATCAGTACTTGAAGGAGATGAAGGCTCGAGATCACCATGATTATAGTTCGCGGGTTGTTCCGAAGACTCAAGCAGTGGGTCAGTAGCTATCACATCGTCATCAAATTTGTACAGAAAAGAGAGAAATTCTGAAGCATGTTTAGCATTGTGTTTGCAAGAAAACTGATCCTTAAAGAAAATAACATGTCTAGATATTCGAAGATGACGACGAGATGCATCATAACACAGATACCTTTTTTTTGTATCACTGTATCCCACAAAAATACATTGTGCTGCCTTTGCCGAAATCTTATGTCGTTCATGTGCTGGAAGGTGTACAAAGCAAACACAACCAAACACCCGTAAGTGAGAATAATCAGTCTTACTATGAAATAATTTGAAGTACGGTGTCTTATTTTCAATAACTGGGAAAGTTTGTCTATTGATCAAATATATAGAAGTATGTACTGTTTCAGGGCCAAAGACTTTTTAGCCTATTTGATGTACTCAACAAAGCCAATGTAGTTTCTAAAACATGTCGATTCTCCCTTTCTACGACCTCATTTTGTTCTGGAGTATGAGGATATGTGCGTTGGGCAATAATTCCTTTGTTTTTGAAAAAATCAACAAGATTAGTCTTAGTGTACTCACCTCCTGAATCAGAACGAAATACTTTTATAGTTTTATGAAATTGTGCACGAACATACTCAACAAAATTCATAATAAGAGTCGGAACCTGAGATTTATTTCTAATAAAAAAACACCCAGGTATATCTGGATACACGATCAATAAATAACACAAAGTACTTATATCCCATCCTTGACAAAATAGGAGGAGGACCCCAAACATCACTATGTACTAAATCAAATGGATTTCCATAAGCAGATGAACTGGATGGAAAAAGAAGCTTGTGACTTTTTGAACCGACACAATTTGTACATGCCAAAAGGAGACTGGAATGGATGTGATGTGCTGCAGGAAGACATGATTTAAGCATGTGATGAAGCCGAGAAGAATGAGGATGACCCATCCTATTATGCCAAAGAGTGAGCAATTTATTCAAATAAGTAACATCCGCTGTAGAAACTGAAAGAAAACAATGATGCAAGTGACGGTGAACTGACTCTAGTAGGAATATTCTGCCAAATTTATGCCCCGTGGCCATAGTCATCCCTGTTTTCAAATTCTGAACAACACAACCATTGGGTGAGAATTTGACAACACAATTTTGATCAACAAGTTGACCAACTGAAACCAAATTAGCCTTCAAAATTGGAACATCAAGAACATTAGAAAGATTTCCAATAGAACCAATACCCGACGCGGGTAATGTGCTGTATGAATAACATGTTTAGAAACACCACTAGACAATGATGAGAATTGGGACAAATCACCTGTCATATGATTGGAAGCCCCTGAATCTAGATGCCAAGTAGATTTAATTGAATTACTTGTACTTGAAAAGGATGCCGAGAGTGCACTTGAGATGGCTTCGGGAAGAGCAGCTGCAATAGAATCTCAAATTAGTTTTTCAAGATCATGACTAGCAAGGAAGGAACCAAATTATGCAGTGATATTTGTTTGGTAATCTTGGTGAGCAGTTCGTAAACGATTTGGGTGACGACGACAATCTGAAATATAATGGCCAGTAATTTTGCAATAAGCACAAATGTTTTTATTCTTAGGACAATTGGTTGCGATGTAACCAAAGTCTTGGAATTCATAGCATTGGAAACTTCTCTTAGTATTTCCTGTTGAAGCAACGGTTTTTAATTTTCCTGCAAGTAATGCAACAGAAGGTAATGGCGTAGACTCCATAGCAGCCTGAGTTCCAAGTCTTGTCTCTTCACGCAAGAAAGCTGCCAACACAACGTCAAGAGCAGGTGTGACTTCCCTGTTCAACAAACTACCACGAATCGGCTCGAATTTAGGATAGAGTTTCATTAAGAATTGCACCACCCTTGTCTTCTTTTGTTCTTCCAACACCTCTTTGAGCCCTATCTTAGAAATATTTTTTCCATGAATTTGATCATGTTCTGACCAGAGCAACTGCAAGCCAACATAAAAGGAGCGAACATTCTTGTCCCCCTGTGTGTATTCTAAAATGTTGCGTTCCAATTCAAACTCTCGTGCAAGGTTGCTTTGTTGGTAGATTGTACGAAGGTGGGTCCACATCTCAGAAGACAAACTGAAAGGTCTAAGCCCCATAGCAATATCAGTATGTACCAAATTCAACATCCAAGCAATTACCTTTGCATTATTCAATTTCCAAAGATCCAACTTTTTGGCATCTGTTGGTGGACGAACAGATCCATCTAACAACCCAAAAAGACCTTTGCCTTGAACAAAGATTCCAAAGTGAAATTCTCAAATAGCAAAATTGGAACCATCCAATTTTGTGGAGAGCAAATCGTACGAAGAGGATTGTGAATCCATTGATCGATTGATTACAAAAGAAGGGGAAAACATAAAAGAGATAACAAAAGGAACTTAAGAAGGTAGCAAAGTACTTGTGCAAAGAATACAGAAATCACAAAAAAAGAAAAAAAATTAGATTATGGCTCTTGATACCATGACAGAGAAACAAGAGACAGAGAAAAAAGAGAGACCAAGATTTTCTGAATAGCAACTTGTCTAATTCCATAATACATAATGAAATACTTATAGCTATACACCTGTAGGTTAGAGTTCTATTCTAGGAAAGAATATATATTGTTATAACTACGCAATCAATAATAAAATCATATTCTAGGAAAGAGAATATTCTGTCAAAACAATTATAATATTGCCTAACACACTGGACTTCTCTGGTTGGTTTCCCTTCAATTTTGGAGCTTCTCTTTTCTCTCTATTCTGTAACTTCCAACACTCGAATTTGATATGGTCCATTCTTCTTACAATAATTACAGGTTTTGTTTCTGTTTTTGAATTTTGACCTAAACCTATCATCAATCTCAGAATTCCTCTCACGAGTCCTTCTTCGAACAATGAGACCATCTCCTTGAGTCTCTGATCCATTCACAAGATGCTTCATTTTCTCCTTAGAAAATAATGCATCATAGACTTCATCTATAGTCAGGGTATCACGACTATATAAAATCATATCCCTAAAGGTCGAGTATGATGCAGGCAACAAACACAACATAATCAATCCTAGATCTTTCTCATCGTACTTAACCTCTTGAGTCTCTAAATCAGAGACAATTTCCTTAAAGACGGATAGATGATTCTCCAAGGACGCACCATCAGACATGCGATGGGAATAAAGTCGTTGTTTGAGATGCAACTTACTTGTTAGGCTCTTCATCATACACAACGATTCCAGTTTCAACCACAACGCAACGACAGTAGTCTCCTTCAAAACATCTTGTAAAATTTGATGGAATAAATGAAAGTGGATCTGAGATGGCGCCTTCCAATCCTTGAGCCGTTTATCATCATCTGTCCAGAATGAGGGCATGTGATTAAACCCTAATAGAGCATAGTCCAAATCCATCGGATTACAATTCTAGCAGAGTGTTTGAATAAATTTGAAAGTATTTTTTTTGACTTATTTATGTGTTTGATATACATTGACGTGTTTATAAATAATTAAGTGGGCACTCAGACATGAAAACCAAATACTTTTTGTGAAAGAATATTTTAAATTTAAATGTATTTTTTTGAAAATATGATTTATAACCCAAAATTTTAAAAAAATTAAGAAAACCATTCAACATGAAGAAAGCAAGTAACCATCTCCATCATTTTAAATTGTATAAATAAAAGTATTCATACTTGTTGGAAAGAGATTGTACATGTCCGTACCATGTGAACAAATTATATTAAAGAGGTTATTTACTTAGGACTATTTTTGACTGGTAAATGTTTATAAGTAATGTATATTTTAAAAATTTATATACACAAACATTTATTTACGAGAAACATGGGAATATGCAATTTATCAATATGAGGTCTTAAGATATTCAATATCTTGTTTCTAAACTATGATTTTTTTTCTCTATATATAAAATTTTTAAAAAATTAATAAATTTTATAACTTATAAATAAAATTGTCATATTTAGCAAAAAAATATACAAGTTAAGAAATTCAAATCATAACCAAATATATAAAACAAAGCTTCAAATAAATTTGATGAGCCCAGTAAACTAGTTGACTGATGGGTAAATAACCACCATAGTGAAGGTGAAATATGTTGCAGCTGACAGTAGAACTCGAAAGGGTTGGGTGAAACTTGACTTAGGTAAATTCTCGAGGTAAAATTCATCCATGTTCACTTAACTTTATATCTATTATCCAAAAGTCACTTTTCTTTGATTCATTTTATCCATGATCATTTAACTTTGTATTTATTATGCAAAAGTCATTTTTCTTTTATTCATTTCTTGCATGGTCATTTAATTTTACTCCGACCATCACAAAAATCACTATGACCGAATTTTATAATAATTCCATCGAAAAAATGATGTGGCAACCTTAATTAATTCGTAATTTTTAATTTAAGTGAATATATAATATATTACTCATATCTTGACCCTTTTTATATATGCATAACCTAATTTTCTTTATGAATTATTTAATGAAAGAATACTAATTTCTTAATAGATTAGATTACCTAATGAAGACTATTTTTATAAAAAAAATTTGATTGATATTTTTATGAAATAAAATTATACTTATATATTCATAAAATCCTCTAAAGTTGAGACATGTGTTGGTAAATTATTTTTTTCCACTAATATATGATGGCATGTACTTGATAAAATTATTTTTCTCCTTATATATAAATATAGTTGATAAAATTATTTTTTTCATACATTCTTTTTCTTGCCACTTGAGTCTTTGCATTTAGTATATCATAATAATATGATAAACTACTCTATTTATTGAGTTTGTCTTTGTATTTTAAATTGTTTGACTAATTGATTAATTCTCTTAAAAGTTTTTATTATAATATTCAATTTGTGATAAATTACATATTGTTTAATTAATTTAATTGATAAATATAAAAATTAGATATCCTATAATTTCTTTATCTATTAAAGTACTTATATTGTATAACTTTTATTAACAAAACTGTACGTTAATATAATATTATTTGTATAAATTTTGATAATACTTATTCCATGACATAATTAAAAAGATTTTATTTTAAAACTATCTTTAGCATGTTGATTTATCTTCAAAGAATTAAAATATTTTTTTTTTAAAAGTAATATCATACATGTATTTCTATTTTATGTGTTTTGAAGAATTTATCTTGTTTATTACTCTTTTTCGATGCACCTTTTTGGCAGATGAATGCAATATTATGAAATATTTTATAAAAATATCAACCAAATTTTTTTTATGTAAATAGTCTTCATTAGGTAATCTATTCTATTAAGAAATTGGTATTCTTTCATTAAATAATCCATAAGGAAAATTGAGTTGTGCACATATAAAAAAGGTCAAGATCTAAGTAATATATTCTATATTCACTTAAATTAAAATTAAGAATTAATTAAGGTTGCCACATCATTTTTCCGATGGAATTATTGTAAAATCGGGTCATAGTGACTTTTGTGATAGTTGGAGTAAAGTTAAATGACCATAAATGAAATGAATGAAAAAAAAAGTGACTTTTGCGTAATAGATACAAAGTTAAGTGACCATGATGAAATGAATGAAAGAAAAATGACTTTTGCGTAATAGATACGAAATTAAGTGACCATGAATGAAATTTACCCTACATTCTCGAAAGGCATAATACATTAACATATCATTTAATTTGGTATCAACTAACATATATTTCTTCTAACTTATGTTGAACAAGTAGATATGTACGTCTTACATGGCAAATCTCACTCTATTTACCATGTAAGAAGCCATGTGTCTACTTGTTCAAATTTATGATAGTTTTAAGTGTCTGTTTGTGGATATCCAAAGTTGACATCATAAATAACAGTTGAGGCTAAGTTAAAGAACACGTTTATGATATTGTATGATAAGTTATGGTTCTGAATTCTGATGCATATTAATGTGTCAAAGAAAAAGCTAAAAAGGTTGTATATGATCAACGTTAAACTCAATTTTTGATTTATTGTTAGTAATACACATACTAAATCTTGTTCAATAAATGGAACGCATTAGCTGTCTGCTTTTAGGGAAGGGAAATGACTCATTCTTAAAACCAGCATTCTTAAGACGAATGTGTCGAGCAGAAAGGGGGGAAAGCCTTCCGTTCCTGGTATGGAATTTTTTGAGTTCCTTGGTGTTGATACGGAGACATCTGATATGTCATTCTCAGTGAGCTTAGACCAAGGCCGTGGTTGTGAATGGGGTACCCGAGATGGATTCTCTAGTTTGCTTTCACAGAAGAAGAATCTCTTGAATCCATATTTTTGGCAAATGATTACAGAAATAAGCAAATTCAAGCAAGATGTCATAAGTTTATAATAACTTATTGTATTTGTTATTGTTTGAGCGACGTTGATTTACTGATCTCATTCGAAATTTAGTTTGTTAATTTGAAGATCATGCATTTGATGGAAATGGACTAAATTGTTTTGTTTTCTGCCTTTATTTATGAATCAAGTAAAAGAGCTATCTTCAATGAAGTTTATCTCATCACAATTTTGTTTCTCACGTTGCAGTTACCTTGAAGAACTGCAGAACAATCCTGACATTGATCACAATGAAACATTGGGGCAATTTATTGAGTCACATGGCTATTCGGAGTTATTTCAGAAGGCTTATCTGGTGACTCTGCTGTTTGACATAGTTATTCATTTTGATGCTTGTATTGTCCTTTTTGTTCATTCAACAACTTGTATTACAGATTCCAATATGTGCTTCAATCTGGTCCTCTCCCTTAGCAGGAGTATTGGGCTTTTCTGCATACTACATTCTTTCATTCTTCCATGACCATCATCTTCTGCAGGTTTTTGTTCTCTTAGCTAGTGTTCAATTAGCATACTTCGTGTGTAGATTATAGCCTGTTGTTGAAAGTATTGCGAGCAAGATACTGAATTTGAATTACCTATATCATTTTATATCCCTTGTGCCTAAGGATGCTTTTGTTTCTTTCTTTATAGCTCTTTGGTCTCCCTCAATTGCTAACTATACGAAGGCGATCACATGCACATGTAAACAAGGTGATAACTTATAATAGATTCCAAAACTTCAGGCAGTTACAAATTTTCACTTTCTTGCAAGATTTTCTTAGCATGGATCATCCTTGAGAGTGCTTTGATGGGGCATTGAATGCAGGTCAAGCAGGAGCTTGAGAAAAGAGGCTGCCAAATTAGAAGTGGTTGTGAAGTAAATTCTGTATCGACAAATGAAGAAGGTCTAGCTAATTTGTTTTTATTTATGGCATCTTGCAAGAGTTTGTTGTGTTGTTTCTTTTATCAAAATACTAGATACCCACATACCTGTTGGAAAATGGATGGGCTATTACTTGAGGGAACTTCATTAGATGAAAAAACCTTATAACTTTATGTTTTAGGCAGATGGAAAGAAATACACCTAGTGTTTTTGTTTCTGTGTGATTTGAACCCTGGTCTCCGGGATTTGCCCCCACCTTTGTGTTCATATACATTAGAGTTTTTGTCTTCACTTTGCTGCATCTACTCCTGGTTCTAACTTTAAAAGAAAGAGCTCTTGCAGGTTGTACCATAGTTTGCAATGATGGTACCAACGAAGTATATGACGGATGCATAATCACTGCACATGCTCCAGATACTCTGAAAATATTAGGCAAAGAGGCAACATATGATGAAACAAGAATACTGGGTGCTTTCCAGTATGTCCATAGGTACTTTTAACTCCTTTAGTTGAATACTTCAATTTGCTTTTCTCTTTAAGTTTTATTTTATCTTTTTAGAAAATGCATTCATATAACGTCACTACTGTGGTTTTTCTTCCTATAAGAAAAGGCGATATCTAGCTGTGTTCGTATTCGTATTCGTATCTTCTATTACCAAAGGAGCTCTATTTTGTGCTTTAATGAAGTTCAGTTAAAATGAATGTTTTAATTGTTGCTGGTTTTAGTCAATTAAAAGCGACAAGCTGCTAGATTTCTGAGCTAATATGACAATTGGTAGTTGAAGGCAAGATTAAAGCAGTTAGTAGTTCCACCTTTGAAATTCTAGCCATGACCAAAAGTTCTACTTAAAATGCAGAATATCATGTTGAAAACGTACTTCTTCTTTGTCCAGTCTTTATAAGATTTATGATGTCTAAGTGCAAATCATTTTTTCTTCCTCTACAACAGTGATACTTTCCTTCATCATGACAAAACGTTCTTGCCTAGCAACCGGGCAGCATGGAGTGCTTGTAACTTTCTTGGAACCATAAATAATAAAGGATGTACGACATATTGGCTTAATGTAATCCAGGTGTGTTATGGAATACCGTGATTTAGGACTTTTATAGAAAGTAGAAGACAAAGCTCTTCAGCGGGAAGTCTTTTCTCTTGTAACTGCTCTCTTAGTTTATGAGTTGTCTAAATTTACAGAATCTTAGTGAGTCAAAGCTACCTTATCTCGTCACCGTCGATCCTCCTCACACACTAGAGCATACATTAGTTAAGTGGACAACAAGCCATCCAGTTCCATCGGTTGCTGCATTGAACGCCTCATGTGAGCTACATCAAATCCAAGGGAAGAGAGGAATATGGTTTTCTGGGAGCATATCAAGGTATGAATCTCTTTTTATGCAGAGTATAGAGGGTTTCTTGAAGTTGAAGATAGATGTTCCGTTGTAACCTGCTATTGTGCATAGTCTGCTATTGGTTTTCAACTATGTTCAATTTAGGGAACCAGTTCCGTTAAGTGAAACTTGAAAGTGTTAAGTCCTTAGTTCTGATGACCGACAAATTATCACCTTGGGACCTGGTTCCTGAAGATCATGTGATGACAAAGCTGCAACTACTTAGGGACCTGGTTGATCGCATTCATGTCACTATCACTGGTCAGCGCTACAGCTGGAAATAGTTCTATTCTACAGTAAGTTGGTGGAAAGGCTGCAACACCTTTTGGTCCCAACCAATCAGAATCATCCTAGGTTTTCTTGTCTCTTATATATGCTCATTTCAATGACAAGAAAACCTAATCTTCCATATTTTAACAACATCAAATCGGTTGAAGCTCTCAGCTTAAAAGCCTGACTTGCAACAAGGGACCTACTTGCTCGTTTATTGTGTCTCAAGTTCTTGTAGTATTTGAGTCTTTGTTTTGTGGTTGTAAACGTTGCCTACTGCTCTTATTCATTATTAGTAGGTGCTTTGTTTTTCAGTTCTTGTTGTCAAGTGTCATCTAGAGTTAGTTGACCAAGAAGCTAGAGTTAGATTAATTACTGTTTCAGTTAGAGTTAGCTGAGTCCGTGAATGCAATAGAGTTGTCGCATTGGAAGTTATTGTAATAGAATTATTAAAAGTTGAAATAAGGTTTAAAAGGTTAATCCTTGAAATCATGGAGTCTAGATTCAAGGTTACTTGAATCTAGTGGAGCTGGTGGAAATCCTACTGGGGTAGGTCGTGGTTTTTCCCTCTCGAGCAAAGGGTTTCCACGTAAAACTTGTTGTGTTCTTGTTTATTTACTTTGCAAGTTTGTTCCCAGGTCCCAAAGTAGGAGGGCAACTGTATATTTTTTCAGAAGGACTGCGCCACTCACTATTGTCATTTAAATTATTTGCAGAACCCACTGTTGTAGTCCTCAGGAATTTCAGCTTCTAATTTCGAAACTGTTTTAAGATTGTATTCTGACTCCTTACAGATAAAGTGGCTCCGATTTCTAATTAGAAGAAATAGCCCAGGGCCATCATTATTGAGGGAACTAAACTAGCGGCCAAGTCGTCTTTGCAAAGGAGATCTTCATTTGCCTTTGTTCTTTTCTTTCCATTTCAACTTGATGCCAGCGACTGAGCACAAAAAACCTAGTGTCTTGTTTTTTTCACTTCCTTTTTTTCACATAAGGTTATAGGAAAGATACTCGTGTCGCTTTATTTTTCGTTTTGTATTTCACTGCTTATTGATGTGTATTTATTGCAATAATTTCAGGCTATGGCTTCCATGAGAATGAAATAAAGGTAGTACTACTTCTGCTAATAAAGATGATACTTCGTAAACAATTGAGTCTTGCGGCTTATGTGGATGATTTGTCTATCTTTGATCTTCCTCAGGCGGGTGTGGTTGCTGCAGATGGAATGCTTAGAAGGAATTGTAGTATTCTATACAGCTTCAAGCATTTGGTACCAACCTGGGCTGAAACTGGAGCACGCCTCCTCGTTACTAGATTTTTCAAAAGTTACATTCAAACAGGACGCATAATGTGAGTGATAATAGTGTCACCTTGTATTACTTTTAAGTCCCAAAATATTGGCTGATACATGTCTGACAATTTGCTTATTTTCATTGATTCTGTTTCTTATTTTATAACATTTTGATCTTGCTATTTGATAGTAGGAATATGCAGAACAACTAATTTTTTTGAGAAAATACACTTCTTTTATTCCAATCTCTTTGGCCTAGAGCTCATATACAAGTCGATATTCATGGTGCAAAACAAATCACATGCGAATCAGAATTTGTTTTATTTTGTTACTCGAAGTTATTTTAGTTTCTCCTCTGATGATTAAAGATATCTGGAAAATAAATTTACATGTTCCGATGTACAGCTTGTTAGAAGAAGGAGGTACAGTTTTCACCTTCCAAGAAACAAATAGGAAATGCTCTCTCAAAGTTTCTCTTCTAGTTCATCGTACACAGTTTTATTGGAAGGTGAATTGAAATTTTCTTTTGCCCCTTCAACTTATCAAAAGTTAAACCCAAAAAGAAGAATGAAAAGTTATCCAATCTAGATAAATTCTGTGACATCTCTTACAGGTTGCAACTCAAGCTGACCTAGGCCTTGCGGATGCTTTTATTCATGGGGATTTTTCTTTTGTTGATAAGAACAAAGGTCTTCTTAATCTAATCATGGTGAGGAAATGACTCGATATCTTTGCGAACAGCTTTGTTTGATGCTAAGCTTCTTGATCTTTTCTTGAAGATATTTATTGACAACAGAAATCTGAAAGAATCTGTTGGAACGTCTAGCAAGAAAAGGTAAAATAGTTTACAGACCTGGAATCAAGAAACTTAAACTTCTGTTCATATGCTGAAAGTTCTTCATCACTTTTTATGGCTCTAGAGGTTGGTGGACACCCGTGCTTTATACAGCAGCACTGTCATCTGCAAAATACTTCATTCGACATGTTGACTCAGGCTCGTCGGAACATCTCTCGCCATTATGACCTGGTAACGAAATTAACTTGCATATTATATCGTCCAAAGAATGTAGGGGAGGCCAAAGATCACAACTGAAATTGAAGTACTCAATCCTGGCCATATTTTTGCAGTTACTATTGTGTAAAATGGGCTGACATTGAATTGATGATGAACATTGTGGTGTTAATTTGTTTTCCAGAGTAATGAACTCTTCTCGCTCTTTCTGGATGAGACAATGACATACTCGTGCGCAATTTTCAAGGTTAACTCTCAAACTTTGTTCATTCATATGTTAAGCTTCATTTCCTGTTCTGTATCTCATTCCATGGTGATCAAGTTTTCTTTCATATTTTCTCTAGAGCGAGGACGAAGACCTAAAAGATGCACAGCTGAGAAAGATTTATGTTCTCATTAGAAAGGTAAGTCATCAAATAAGAAAAAATCGTCACCATTACTACATAAATTTGAGGCATAATTGGATTCTGCTTCTATTCTATTTAGGCAAAAATCAGCAAGGAACATCATATATTAGATATTGGATGTGGTTGGGGAAGTTTTGCAGTGGAAGTTGTCAAGCAAACAGGATGCAAATATACTGGTATAACACTCTCCGAGCAGCAACTGAAGTATGCACAGCTGAGAGTTGAGCAGGCAGGCCTTCAGGTATAGTACTTACACTGTCTAAGGAAGCTCAAAATTTTCTCGATGACTAACATGAAGCTTAGAGTCCTATAGTGTAATTGCTATAAGCCGAGGCAAATGATAAAGCAACTACTCAACAAGCTAGGTCGCAAGTCAAACCAGAGAAGTTATGTCAAAAAATTAACTAAAATGCTTCATTATATGATGAATTCCACATTTGTCTTTAAAAGATTAAACGTGAGAACATAATCTGCTTAGCAACTTTAGAGCTAGGATTATCTATTAATATCCATTCAATTCAACTTTTCCACAGGATCAAATAACATTTATCCTATGTGACTATCGCCAAATCCCCAACAAGGATAAGTATGACAGGATTATATCAATGTGAGGTTTTATCCATCTACATCTTGACATATTGTATTACTCACTAGTCACTACATGTCGAGCCAGTATTACAATTGTACTTCTTATCATTTTCAGTGGGATGATAGAACACGTTGGTCATGATTACATGGAGGAATTCTTTACTTGCTGTGAATCTGCACTAAAAGACGATGGGCTTCTAGTTCTGCAGGTACTTGATTATAGTCACCATAATATATTCCACTTTGTTATGTTTTTCCTTCTAAATTTTTTCACTTTTCTAGCACTTTTTTCTGCATGCTGTGCTTTTCACAAGTGTTGGGTTTCTGTAGTTCATCTCAATGCCAGATGTAAGTTATGACGAATATAGGCATAGCCATGGCTTCATAAAAGAGTATATCTTCCCAGGTGGATGCTTGCCTTCACTAAATAGAGTAACATCAGCCATGGCTGCTGTGTCCAAACTGTGGTACGAAAATCATTCTTTGTGCTTCTTAATCTTTCCAAAGCATTTCCTTCTGAAAGCATTTTATAAATGATATAAATGCAGTGTAGTGCACCTGGAAGAGATAGGAATTCATTGCTATCAAACACTAAGGTGTTGGCGGAAGAACTTCTTGGAAAATCAAAGGTAAAAGACCAAAATAAGTGTACAACCTCCAACGATGACTTAAAAACTGTTCCCTTCGCGGATCACTTGTAGATGCTGATACTTGACAATTCATAACTGTGTCAGTAGCAAAATTCGTGCATTGGGATTCGATGACAAGTTCATCAGGACATGGGAGTACTACTTTGATTACTGTGCTGCTGGATTCAAAATGCGCATTATTGGAGATTATCAGGTACGGTGATAAAACTTTGAAAATATTTTTAGGTCAAAAAACCACTATATAGATGGCATATAATGTAGTAGGTATCAGGAGTCGCGGTATGAGGATGATGCTCAGTGATACTTATAGGTAGCAGCGAAAGAAATTTATGTATTATATAATAGCCATAAACGGAATCTTAAGAAGCAGAAAATCTTTCTGACAAGAAGAGGCTGATTGTAATGTTCTCTAATTGCCAAAAGGTCAATTTCGATAAGAGCCAGTCATTCAATATTTTTGTTGGACCAAGTGGAAATGCACGAGTAGATCGAGGTAGTTGTAAAGTGAATAGGGCTAGATAAAAAACATAAAAGCAGTGTTGAATTATTTGAACTACTTCATTTAAAAACTTAATACATTCGATGAGACAAGCTTTTATTTATCAAATTAATCCAATTTTTTAACAATGAATGTTGAAACTGTTTCACCAAATTTGAGAAGTAAAACAACTGATCAAGTGGTGCTTCTTATCTTGTAGATTGTATTTTCAAGGCCAGGCAATGTTGCAACATTTGATGATCCTTACAATGGTGTGCCTTCAGCTTATTAGACTTTCTTTTTTGGAATGTATTATATTGGAACTTGGTCTTTGCAAATAAATAGTTGACATGTGCCATTGGATCATGCTTATTTCTATGATTCTGTTGTAATTTATTCATTTTGCTCTGATACCATATAAAATTAGGGTTTGTGTCTAATCCGTACCCCAATATCGGTGCTAAACTTAATCTTGCAATTAGTTATCCCTTATTATCTGTTATAGGTTAAAGAGAGAGAAGATTAGACATGCATTTAGGTCTAATGAAAATTATAAAATAGGCCCGATGGGTTTTATTTGTAATTTAGTTAAACTAGAATTATTTTGAGTGTATGACTAAAATGGGTTGCCATTGGAGTTAGTCTTTAAGTAAAATATGATTTCAAATCCTAAATTCTCTGAAGGAAAATAAAGAGGAGTTTCGCATTATAATTTCACGCCCTCGTTTAGGATTTTTACCATTTGAGTTGTTACGTTTGCTTTCTAAAATTGTAATTGAACTTTAGTCTTATTATTATAGTTGAGATTTGAGAAGTCGGTTACTGTATTATTATAGTTCTTTACACATTCTTGTGTACTGTATTTTGTGAATTTTGTTCAATTACCAAATAAAAGTTATTCAAGAATTTACTATCATTGAAATTGGAAAGTAAGAGTTACACAGGAGGCGCTTTCCTTTCTATCATGTTTTGATTACTCTTAGTTTCGAGTTGAGGGTCTATCGAAAACGTCTTAGACCCTACTTGTAGAGTTACACAGGGTATGTTGTTATTTGTAAATGCAAAAAAATGATTTTTCAATCCTTGATTCATTTAACTCCTTTTTAGAAAATATTTTCAAACCTTAAAGAATTGGTAATTTATCTTAAATTATCTTAAATAATATGGGTAATTTATCTTAAATTTAGATAGTAAAATTATCTTAAATTTTTATTATTACACACTTTAAAGTAGGGAAGAATCTATCTATCTATCTATCTATCTACTAGATTTACCGCACCTGCTTTGCACGTGAAATAATATATTGATCAGCACACTGGTCATAGAAATAGTTGATATCCCAAAAGTCCATAGTTTGAAAAGATCGTATTAAATGTATAAAATAGTCAATATACTTAGTACGTTTTAATAGATACACATAATAGGCAGCGTGATGATTTCATAGATTAAGACTCTAACGTCACATAAGCCAAGAATAGGTTTATCATCTTTCGGCTTTTCTAGAAATACACGGTCATTTATCTTGAAATCTCCACAGAGCAATGGGTGTATTCTCAAGGCTGAGTTTTCAATTAGTAGAGTATAGTAAATAAATCACCATATGTCTATAGGTAGCTAAGTGCACATATTGTTAAATTACTTTTCATTTGTAAAAATAATCTCTCTTCTTTTGCTAAGTCCTTTTCAATTAGGAAATTTTCTGTAACTGACACTCAAATCAAGTCTTTCAGCAAGTGAGTTGTACGTGATTGTTGAGTCATGTAGTCAAGTTGATCGTCTATCGCTTGTTATTAGGAGTGTATAATTTTGTGTTAAATAATTTTCATATGCGTTAAGAATTATGCTTTCTTATTTACAGAATCCTAAAGAGTCTTCTTCACAATTTTATCCCGAGGTTTCCAGTCATTCAATGTCTTTGAGATGTATTAGGAGTAATAGGGAACATGACGTCTTGTTTTAGGCCTTCTTCCAAAGACTTGGACCTCAATTTCAACTTGTCCTGTAAGAGACAATACGTTAAGCTAGATTTAAGAATCATTTAGCATATGTAAAAATATAAGCTCGCCTAGTTTAGTGCATCTACCTTTGCGCAGTCCTGCATCTATTTTTATAATCTAGATGTGCAAAATTAACAAATTTTGTTAATTAATTTGCAAATATTATTTAACCGCACTTATTAGCATGTTTGCTCTAATGACCTCCAACATCCTCCTTTTCTAGCAACTATTTTATAAGAATTTCTTTCTACAAACACTTCAAAAGGCCTTTACAACAAATTCATGGAAGTCGCATTATCAAATAAGTCCTTTACATTAATTCTCTTTTCTAGCCCCCCTATTGTTTAAATTTTTTAGAGTTAATAACTCAAATGGTCAGTCAACTTATGACTTTTCTCTCAAAAAGTTATTCAACTTTGTTTCTTATTTCAAAAGTCATTCAACTAATGGTTCATCCTCTCAAAAAGTCACTCAACTTTGATTTTTACTTTAAAAGTCACTTAACTATAGGTGTTTCAATTACAAAGTCACTCAACCAATTTAATTAATTTTTTCATTAAAAATTGCTAACATGAATTTATTTAAAACCAAAATTCTAAAAAAAAAAAAAATCATTTGAATCATATAATGAAATTTCAAACCAAAATTCTAAAATAAAAATAAAAATCATTTGAACCATATAATGACATATTGTCATGTTTACTTTACATTTAATTCTCTGAAAATTTAAAATATCCTAAATAGTTTATATCAATTCACTTATAATGTTAATATTAATTTTTAAAATTTTCAAAATCATATTCATTTAACTAATTAGATTTAATTAGCTTTCAATGTGACACTTATTTACTGAATGGATTTTTCTTTCACAATGCAATTTTTTATATTACCACTTGCATAATATACACATGCATCAAATAAATACAATGAATTTTATTTCTAATAAGTTGATAAAAGGGAATGTTAAAGATTTTAAACTAAAATGACATGGCACAAAACCTTAGCATATGTTATTAAACATTAGTAACATTATAATATATACACTGCAATGAGCTAAAATTAGCAGCAAAAATTGTACAATCAAATAATTATGATTTTAGGATATTAATTGATGATTTGTATGACTATATATACTTAAATTATACAGTAATTATTGGACAAGAAAAAATGCAAAAAATAGTCGTAAAACCAAAATTTTAAGAAATAAAAAAAATATTTCTTTAATCCATTTAAAAGAAATTTGGATATTGACGGATCTTTAAATTGATTGTTTAGATGAAAGTATTTTTTATTTCTTAAATTTTTTGTGATAAATAAAATTACATTTTAGCAATTTTTTTTTTAATTAAATAGCTGAAGTAACTTTGTAAGTAAGACGAGAAAATTGAAGGAAAGGTGTCTTTTATGTCTTGAATGAAGGATTGGTGACATTGACCCACTTCAAGAGTCAAACATCATTAGGAAACTTGATTAAGTTAATTGTGGACTTGATTAATATTTTCAAAACTTTCTAATCTTTTCAAAAATACAAATCAACCCAACCCACACCCCTCTTCAATCCAAATCAACCGCTCTCTCCTCTCTCTCGACAGCTTCTCTCAACTCTCTCCTAACCGACAGTTCTGTAAAATTTCTCCCTTCAACCCCCGGCGACTTCCACCTCCGGCGACAAATAGTTGGGTTTCAAGTACCCCTCTTTAATTCAAATCTACATGTTTCTCATTTCTCTCTTGACAGCTTCTCTCAACTCTCTCCCAACCAACTATTCTGCAAATTTCTCATTTCAATCCTCAGCGACTTCAACATCTGACTATAAATAGTTGGGCTTCGAGTTCCTTTTCGACTTCAACCTTCAAACAACGTGACAGCCTTGCTCTCCGACCACAAGAGCTTCAAATTCTTCATCGTCCTTTTCTTCTTTCACAGGTAAAAATTTATGGCCTTTTTAGTTTTAAAGAAAACGAGGAACTTGAGCCAACTTCTCTTATAATATTGGTTAACAATTTCAATATCTGTTGCATTAATTTGAAATGCGGTCTGAATAAAATCCTAATTTCTGGTATTTCTTCTCTTCTCTTTTCGAAGTGAATTATGTTTTTTTGTTATTTGTTATATTTTTTTGAAGTTTAATTTTTTATTGTTTGTGTTTATAAAAATAAAACAACAATTTGGGTAAATTTGTTCTATTCTTGTTCTTGATAAAAATGGTGATATTGCTGTTTTTTTGTTGAACAAAATCGTGCTACTGTTTTTTATTTTCTCCAACAGATTGTCCATCTGGTGCAACATATTAACCATCTGATGCAATAGATTTATCATATGATGCAACAGATCAACCATCTGATGCGCTAGAGGAACATCAGATTATAATTCTGATGCAACAAATTAATCATCTGATGCAACAGATTAACTATCTGATGTAACAAATTAACCATATATTGCAACATATTAAGCATCGAATAAAAAGTCTGATGAAACTAATTAACCATCTGATGCAACAAAAGAACCATCAGATTAATGATCTGATGCAACAGATAAACCTCCTGTTGGATAAAATCCTATCAACTCTTCTAACAGGACTGATCATTCATCTGCCGCGATAGACGATCCTATGTTGGGAGAAATCTAAACAATATTGACCGTTGATAACTGTTCCAACAGATCACTCATGTGTTACAACAAATGTGTGACATGTTTCACAGACCATTCATCTTTCTCAACAGATGAGTGATATGTTTTGTATTATCGCAACAGATTACTCAGCTGTTGCTGTAGGTTAGTTAACTGTTCTGACAGATCACTCATATGTTACAGCAGATGTGTAATCTGTTGCACAGACCATTTATCTTTCTCAACAAATGAGTGATATATTTTGTATTATTGCAACAGATTACTCAGCCATTGCTACGTATTATTTAACTATTCCAATAAATCACTCATATGTTGCAACAGATGATGTCATAATAGATATGTGATCTGTTGTATAGACCATTCATCTTTCTCAAAAGTTGAGTGATATGTTTTGTATTATCGCAACAGATTACTCAGCCATTGCTATAGGTTATTTAACTGTTTTAACAGATCACTCATATATTGCAATAGATGATGTTGCAATAGATATGTGATCTGCTGCACAGACCATTTATTTTTCTCAACAGATGAGTGATTTATTTTGTATTGTCGTAATAGATTACTCATCCATTGCAACAGGTTATTTAACTGTTCTAATGGATCACTCATATGTTGAAATAATGTGTGATCATCTGTCTTAAAAGATGCGTGATACGTTTTGTATTTTTGCAATAGATTACTCATCCGCTGCAACAGATATACCACCTGGCGCAACAGATCACTGATCTGTTGCAATTGTTATTTTACTATTTTGGTTGTTTGATTTAATATTATCCCTTTTTAATGATGCATTAATCAACTATAATATATTATTTTATGTTCTTGTTAATTTTAGATAATATGGTTCCCAAAAGAACAGAAACCGAATTAAGTCCAAGTAAAGAAACCAATGAAGCAACTAGGCTACATCCACCACTCTATGAGCTTGTTTTACAAGCCTTATCTCAATCGGGAGCAGAATATAATGAATACAGGGAGGAGGAATGTTTCAAAAGATATGATGCAAATGCTAATAGCCCTTCCACCGAAGAGTTGGTCAAAACCTTCAGCATTGATCGTTATCCCGTGAGAATACATTGTAATGGTGCCACATATTTAACGGGTGATTTCGTGGTCAAGTTAGCCATGGGAAATCTTTCGACGTCTTTAGAAAAATACTTTGAGAATAAAAATTGGATGCTTATTTCAGGGACAACTGCGCTGGAAAATATCTTGATTTTTTGGAGGACAACAATTCTCGTTTCCAAATGAAAATGGCATATGAACTTCTCAAGCACTGGTTTATGTATGAAAATAAAGATAAGATGGATAAATTACTGTGGCATTCCTGTTTGTTTTGGTTGGAAGGAGTTTTCCATAATTACCAGACTAAAATGTTATCCTCCTCAAGTTATACCTATTCTAACCCAAAAAAGCACCCCGCACACTCAAAAAAGGCAAAGGCAAGTCGTGTGATCGTGATGACCTGGTGTCTATTGTTGGTTCAAGCTTCAAAAATAAAAATTTGATAGAAGCGTTGAAAGGTAAAAGACTTTCAAAGAAGTACAAATAGTCATTGTGCTTGGTTTGGTTTATACATAATATTCTTTGGGCGAGAGACATTAACAACAACATAAGTCTCAGTTTAACAAAGCTCTCTGAGGATGTTTAGGCGTTTAATAGTTATCCTTGGGGTTATGAAAGCTTCAAAATGACTGTCAAATATTTTTTGACTCAATTAGCACCAAAGGCAGTCAATTTATATGGCTTCCCATGGGCTTTCATGGTAAATATTTCTTTCTTTTATTATGACAGTATTCATTTTTTTTTACTCAATAATGGTTTTGATTTATTGACATTATTTTATAGGCTTGGGCATTTGAAGCCATTCCTTATTTGAGACAACAAGTGAACTACCAAGAAGAAGTTTCCTGTCCAAGAATCTTGAGATGGTTGTCAGCCAAAACTGATAAAAATACAAAATTTCTTGATCTCTTCAACCCCCTGAAGAA
Organism: Capsicum annuum; assembly: GCF_002878395.1. Lineage (NCBI taxonomy): Eukaryota > Viridiplantae > Streptophyta > Magnoliopsida > Solanales > Solanaceae > Capsicum > Capsicum annuum. The sequence goes on along the minus strand of NC_061113.1, from coordinate 11,669,453 downwards.
TGCAGTAAGTATAATTATAATTATTTTTTTCTTTTAATTAATGATTTTTTTGAATGATCTAATCATCATTCTAATATATGTAATGATTTATGTTAGATTGTGCATCCGTCGCTAGTTCTGACCAATCGGGAGTTGAAGATACCATTTTTTCTTACTTTACAGTCTGTGTAAACTTTATCAGACCCTAAGATCATCGACAGAATAAAAATAGAATTATTTGGAGCAACAACTATTACAAGAAAAATAATTTTGGAGGGTGCGCTTATTGTTGTTGATGGTCTTAGTGGTGATGGAGCTATTGGTGGTGGTAGTGGTGTTGCTATTCGTGCTAATGATGATTCTCTTATAGTATTTAAATAAAACCAATATGAGTATGATCATACTGGTTATACAGATTTTGCCTCTCCTAGTGAATGTTCTGTATGCAAATGTCAAGACTGTAGGGCGAAACATGATGTAGTGATTAATGTTATTAATACATTAACTGCTTCTGTAAAGGAATTGACATCTAAGAGGGGTCTCATTCTATCAAAGAGGATTTTATTTCCATCTGCTCCATTAGAGATTAGGGCTAAAAGGAGAAGGAAAGTGATTTCCAAGGCATTATCAAGCATCCAAAAAAGTGAAATTCTAACTCCTCTATTTGTGTGTTGCATTGAGCAATGTATAATGTCCAAAGGAGAGCAGCACGACCTAAAGAAGGTGAATATATATGTTTTTCAACTAACAAAACAAACAGACACATATCTATTTCAACAGATGACACATCTGCTGAAAATTATCAAATAGATATATACATCTGTTGCAACAATTGACTAACTTGTTACACCTGATAAAGTATCTATTGCAACATATGTTGTCTATTTTAGCAAATCAAAAAACTCTTTGTATTGCTTTTATTTATACCAACAGATGACCTATCTGCTGCAACAGATGATTCATATGTTGCAACGAATGGTTCATCCATTAGAAATTATCATACAGGTCTTCCTCATGTAGAAATTTGTCCTAAAAAGTGATTCATTATTGCAACAGAAATATAATCTATTTGGGACAATTTAAAATAGGAGGAAGACCGGTTTGATTTGCTAGAACAGATGAGTTATCCTTTTCCATTTTGTTGTATCTCCGTGATTAGCATTGACCAATTCTGGCTTTCCAGGTGGATGTAGAAGCTATTGCTGAATAGAATTGATAATATGCTACTCTTTTTATGGAAATATGGAGAACAAAAAATGCAAAAACCGTACATAAGCGACAATAAAGATTCACGAGAAAAACCAAATTTCCTAACATCGGATGAAGAATAACTTGTTCATATTGAGTAGATCTTTATAGCTTCAGCCTGTCAAAGTAATACTTGGAATCATACTTAAATTGTTGATGTATTTGTTGAGATTTGTACCCATAATAATGTTTTTACATTTCATTTATTCGTTGACTTATTTTAGCTAATTTCTGAAGGCTTCGATTTATTTTATTTTGTCTATGAATTTTATTTTTTCCTTAGATTTGAACTTATTAGTTGAAAAGGAATACCAGATTCAAATATTGCAATAGATAATGTATCCGTTACGACAGACGACACATCTAATGGATAAAATTGAACAGATTTAGACATATGTTGCAACAGATAGGTAATCTATTGGAATTTATCAAACAGGTCTTCCCACTGTTGCAATAGATGGACTTAGAAACATCGAGATAGTGCAAAAAATGACCAACCTATTGGAACAGATAGGAATCAAGTAGACAGTGTTCACTTTAAACACGTAAAATAAAATAGGCATCAAATGTGTCAGTTTGACACTTTTTGCTGACTTGCCGTCATTTCGCCCCCAACGGTCATTCCCCTCATTATCTTATATATTCATCTTCCTCCTAAAATTGAACCCTACATTTCCAAATCTTTTTCTTCATTTTCATCTTCTTTTATCTATCCAAATTCTTCAAAATTTTTGCATTTGGTCTTTCTTTTCTTCATTTTTTTTCCAACTAAGCTTGACAATGTCGAGCGTATCTTTCACTATTATTTGTGATAAAGATTTTTGATATTGTAAGTGCGGTCATGAAGCTCCGTTAAAGACTTCTTGGACTCAACAAAATCCAGGTCGTAGGTTTTTTACTTGTAAGATTTCAAAGGTAATATTTTTTTATTTAATTAGTTGATTAATTATTGACTTGTAATTGTTTTGTAATTGTGTTCTTATTTTTATAGATATTGGGTGGATGCGATTACTTTGATTGGTATGAAGAATGACATCCTTCACAAGAATATCGTGTAATCTGGGATTTGTTGAACAAAGTCAAGGCTTCTGAAGAAAAACAAAATCGAGCAAGAAGATACTACATTGTTGCCGTTATTGCTACTGGTTTGGTGTTGTTGGGCACATGGATATTCAAGCATAATTGATGAAATTTTCATGGTGGTGTGTGTGTTTGCTACTGGTTTGGTGTTGTCGAGCGCATGGATATTCAAGCATAATTATTGGAAAATATCAAAAAGATTTAGGCATATGTTGTAAAATTTAGGTCATCTGTTGGAAATTATCAAACAGGCCTTCCCACTATTGCAACAGATTAGACTTAGATTACATAGAAATAACATCGGCATAATACAACAGATGACCAACGTATTATAACAGATAATTATCTGCCAGAACAGGTTCTATATATCTTACAATAAATAGACAATCTATTGCATTACAAAAAACTCAACTTTTATCAGAAAAAAATTATTGCCACTACATGTACATGTAATAAAGTGAAGGGTGACTTAAAATTAAAAATTACTATTTCACAGGATCTTCTATATACACAGGCTCCAAGCGTCCAGTTAGTACCCCATAAGCCTAGACCTCTTGCAGGTTTACCACAGCGTTGTCGCATAGAAAAGTCATTGGCTCAGCCATTTCTGTGTCGGTCAGCAAACATTTGATATGTGCAAGAGCGTGCGACCCGCTCGCATAATCGGTATCATTTTTTGGAAGGATTATTCCCTTGTTTCGACCTTCAAAATCCCATGATTTCTTCATCAACACTTCCTTTGGCAAATGATTCACCAATTTACTCTCCCTCAACAAGATGAGCAACAGCTCCATCAGTGGCTCCATGAGGACAAAAAGATCGAAATCATCGATGAGAGGTTTGTTGCAGTCATAAACATTGATACTTTCCTCCTCGAGTAGTATCTTAACATCCTGATAATGCATGCCGTTCACGCTAATGATTGCAAAAATCCTCTTTGCCTCGGTCCAGCTCTTGCCCTGTGGATTTGGCCTTTCCTCTCTAACATATTTTATTATTTCTTCTTCATCCAAGTCCAACTTAGAAACAATGAAATCAAGTCCTATACCATAGGATGACGCCTTCCCATTGAGTTGATCGTACCTATCCTTGAGCTTTTTCCAGAAGTCGAGGTACATTATCTTATCGGCAGCATCATAAGCTTCTTGGTACGTTAATTGCCTTTTTCTCATGAGTTAGAGAATTTTGTCAACATGCTGTGATATAAGAAGTCAATTTTTAAATAGGTTAGTAATTGTAAAGATGTAACGGATGGTACATCTATTGCATAGGGTTCTCTGAATAAATAATCCAACGTAACTTATGCAACAGATGGATAATAAGTTACAACAGAACCACTACTAGTTGCACTAGTATACCCAGCTGTTGCAACAGATTTCACATATATTGCGTAGCTTCTTCTTCATGGGGTAGATTAGAAGGCTAGGTTAGGAAAATTAAACTTGCCTTATCCTCGTACAGAATACGCATATCAGTCATAGTGTGGAAGTCTTGGGGGGGAAGAGAGGTCTGGGGTAATCTGGTACGCCTGGCTTGGCATTCTTGTCCTGTCGCAGAACCTTCCTCTCTTTGGCGCCAAGTTTCACGTATATGTCCACCTTTTTGACTGGCCCTTGAACTTCAATAGGTTTTGAAGAGGAGGAATTACAATTTTTTTTTATTTCCGATCGGAGAGTACATCTCTAATTGCTCTTTTATTTCTCCTAACCAACATTCTAGGAGTATGTGGCTCCCTCACCTTCTTGGATGGTATAAAACACCTCTTGGATTTGAATTCCTTGACTGCTTTAGAGATAGCCTATACTTTTTACAAGAGTTTATCTTGGCTATCCTTGCACTCTTTGCATTCTCAACGAGAACACGAGGGAGAAGAGGGGTGAGAGGGACCGATGTAAGGGTGAGAGGGACTTGTGTAAGGTTGAGGGGGGGCCTGTGAAAGGGGTATTTTCAAACATTTTTTTCTCTTGAGCATCAACATGCTCATCATCACGAGTGGTAGCATCATTATCATGCCTGCCACTAACACCAACAACTCCACCAGAAGAAGCACTCGGATCTACCTTACTAGGTTGGTTGTCCCACCCCCTTTTTGACAACCAAAAACAGATTTTATTTTAAGGTTTCGAAAGGGTTTTTATTATCAAAGTGATGAAAAATGAAAATTTGTTTTGAAAAAAGATTATTTGAATTTTTTATTTAGAGTCGCCACTTGACATAAATCGGGTGTGCCAAGTCACCTTTGAAAATCCTTTTCAAAAATAGTTTTGACTCTATAATTGATTCGCGAACAGAGATTCCAACTAAGGAATTCTGTTGACTGAGGGGAAGGTGTCAAACATCCCTCGATCCCGTGGTTCGACCACGGTCGCTTGGTAAAGAGTATCGGCTAATTTGACATCAACGAGTGTATAAACAACACAAAAAAGCACATAGAACAAACAAACAAAACACACAAAAACAAAACAGTCCAAAATTTAATGTTCAGTCCAATTATACAATCTAGAAAAAAATGCGAAAATATAAACCTATGCTAACCTATACTAGTCCTAAACTACTCTCCCGTGCTTTACCCGATACTTCGGGCCTTGATCACGAATGTCCTTCGCCAAAATAATACGTCGGGGCATTCCCCAGTGAATAAATACAATGAGCCTCAGGGCATTCCCCGACAAAATGAATTCATTTAATGAAATATGATAAAACTAGAAAAGAAACACTCGAAATACACATTTAGACATTCAAATCATTCAATCAACAAATCTAACATAAATTTTACCTACCTGAACCTATATTGCCTATCTATTTCAACATCTCATGAATCTATCACATTCATGCTCATTCTGACTTAAATGAAAGATAACAAAACAAAATTGATCTATATCCACCCATGTTTTACCAATTCCCCAATTCCGTCCTATCTAACTTGTCTTTGTCAATCACTATTAAAACTAATCAATTTCATTCCATATACCCTGAATTCACATCAAGATTACAACACCAACAACATCAAACCATCATGATCACACAACACATAATCATAGCCATCTCAATAAATAAAAATGAAAAAAAGAAAGCGGGTTAAAGAAATGGACCTTCCAAGATCGACTTTTGATGATAATAAGAGTCAAAAAAAGTCTGAATCCGAAAGCTCAAATAGAAAAACTCAACAGCAATGAAACCCCAACTCGGTATCGATAAATAGCAACCTGAAACTGACTATAATATGACACGATTGAGATGAACAAAAGTCAAATCCCAAACCAATACAAACCCGGAATATTAAAAACAAAAATCGTTATAAGCTCAACCCAATTGATATTTTCCATAAGAAAACGATTGAAAAAGGGATGAACAAATCAGCGCTTGTTGTATCGATAATGAAAACCCAAACGCTAACAACAAATTTTGGTAAAACTTATCGTTTCTAGCCAGATTTAATTGGAATTGTCCAAAACCCAACAGTTTTGGCGATGGGTTCACCGAAAAACCTCAGACCCTCCGTTGTCCCTCTCAATTCCCCTTATATCTCCCTCGTCGTGACTTTATCTCTTTCCATTCTACCCTTTTTTTGTGTGCGTGTGCGAGATTCATTAGTGAGGTCAAAAAAATGAGTCTCTGTGTGTGCGTGTTTATGGTGTATTCAGTAAAGGGGGTTGTGAGTGATGTTGATTTTTTTTTTTTGAAGATGATGATGAAGAAGCAAAAAGGAAGCCCTCCAAACCCAATCCCTAAGAGTGTATCCAAAAGGGAGAGAAAATAATGGTATATACATGTTTTCCCCCCTATTCCAGTGAATGGAATTTGTTTATATAAGGAATGTGGGGTCCATGTGATATGAAATTTCCTGGAAGGTGCCCCTATCCTTGTAGATTTCTTTATGGACAAGAAAAAAGAGAAAGGGGGGTCACATGGGGTATTGGGTGATTAGGTGAGAGGTGATGTGTTGTTTTTTTAATTGGAGGGGTAAGGATTAGGTGTCTATTTTTTGATTGGGTGGGTTGTTGGAATCTTTAATATAAGACAAAATTAGTTAGGATTTGTTATTTGGATAGAAACAAAAAGGAATTAATAAATAAGTAAGTGATGAGGTGGTTATTCATTTGTTTTTTCTTGAAGAAAATTGTAAGATGGGTTCAAAGTACGTGATAACGGAGTAAGAATTATTATCGACGAGATAAAATTATGTGTCTACATCATGCCCTCTTTGAATGTAAACATCGAGTGTTTTCATACAACGAAGTAGACAACGAGATAGAATTTTGTTCCAATCATTACTCGAGGAAAGAAACAGAAAGAAGAAGGGAAACCGAGTCTTGACGAACATTCTACTACCCGAGCTATGAGGGAATCAAGTGATCGGTATCTTACAAGATCGAAAGGAGGTGGACTATACTGAGTTGTAGAGTCGAGCGAGGTTCCGATCCTCGGCTCTGTCATTACATCAAAAATAAAAATTACAAGTTAAAACATAAATAAAATTATAAAATCCTATCTATGTAGCTTTCCTTGACTCTTGACTTGCGTTTTATCACCATATTCTTTAAGCAGGCTCCTAACTTGCAATTTCTTTCAACTTGTTGCTTGGTTTTCCATTGCTTCACTTCGTTGCTCGACTTTCATTTATTCGCCCTGCTCTTCAGGCGGGCTTCTGACATGCCATTTTTTTCCTTCAATTTCATCATCCTGTTCTTTAGGTGGATTCCTGACTTGCAGTTTCTTCAATTTTCCATTTCATCACCCTGTTCTTCAGGTGGGCTCCTAAATTACAGATTATCACCCTGTTCTTCAGGCGGGCTCCCTGTAATTAAAATAAAAACTAAAAACAAAATTATCCCCAACAAAGATTAAGATAATGAGAGACTTTATTTTTCTGAAAGTAATGTCCCATTTTCCAGGAGGGTCCTGAACATAAGGTAAATCCTATTTTTCTGAAGGGTCCTAAACATAAATTAAATCTCATTTTTAGGAGGGTTCTGAACAGAAAGTAAATTCTCATTTTTCTGGAGGGACCTGAACAAAAGGTAAAGTCCCATTTTCAGGAGGGTCCTGAACAGAAAGTATAGTCCCATTTTTCAGAAGGGTCCTGAACAGAAAGTAAAATCCCATTTTGTAGGACGGTCCTGAACAGGAAGTAATATTCCATTTTTCAGGAGGATCCTGAACATAAAGTAAATTCTCATTTTCCAGGAGTGTCCTAAACAGAAAGTAAAATACTTTTTGTCAAGAGGGTCTGAAAGTAAAGTCCCATTTTTCAGGAGGGTCCTGAACAGAAAGTAAAGTCCCATTTTTCAGAAGGGTCCTGAACAGAACGTAAAATCTTATTTTTTAGGAGGTTCTTGAACAAGAAGTAAATTCCTATTTTTTCAAGAGGTTCCTGAACAAAAGTAAAATCCCAATTTTTCAGGAGGGTCCTAAACAGAAAGTAAAATCTCATTTTTAGGAGGTTCCTGAACAGGAAGTAAAGTCCCATTTTTCAGGAGGGTCCTGGACAGAAAGTAAAGTCCTATTTTTCAAGAGGGTCCTGAACAGAAAGTAAAGTCTTATTTTTTAGGAGGGTCCTGAAAAGAAAGTAAAGTCCCATTTTTCAGGAGGGTCCTGAACATAAAGT
>NC_061113.1:11578819-11661438 GCF_002878395.1 Capsicum annuum | reverse complement strand
ATAAAATACCATTTTTCAGGAGGGTCCTGAACATAATGTAAATTCCCATTTTTCAGGATGGTCCTGAACAGAAAGTAAATTACATGGACATGCTTTCCAATGATAGCTGAACTCAATGAACAAAAATTTTCCCCTGTTTTATCAAAGATTTTTTTCAGTTGAAAACTTACTAGTGGTTTACAACACTTGGCTTTCCAGGCATCATGCTCCAGTAGTTGTTCCTTTCATCTTTGTTTCAAATTGCTGACGCTTGCCCTTGTCTTGTCGTATCATTGACCTAGACCAGATCGGGGAAAATGCCTTGGACTCAAATACCGAGCTTCTATTTTACCATGCCTCTGAGATGCACCTTTTGACATCTGGTACTCCCATGAATCCAGCAACCTGTCGGTTGATAAACTTCCTTTTCTTTGTGTTGAATTACGATCCTATTTCTTTCATGTGCTGGTCCTTGGCTTTTCCTCATACAATTACAAAGACTGGTATCAAGTTTTGAAATTCTTTCTTGCTTGTTTTGACACAGAATAGACTCAAAGAGTGTAAAGAAACAATGGTGACTTTTCTTTTGATAAAAGACATAAAAGGAAAAAATATAAATATATAAATGAAAGAAAAAGTGCAATGTCCCTCTTTTTAACAAAGAAGAAAACTTATCTGAATATGGAAACCAACTCCAATGACTATGACATGCATTTTGGATTAAGCTGCCTGATCTTCCTATCTAAACTTCCCATTTGTTGTTGAGTTCGTGCCTTTGCCGCTGAGCTTCTCCTTCAAATCTATTGGACTCATATATCTCATTCAATTAACGACATCTTGAAAGACTTTCACCAACAAATCTCTTACCTTTTCACTTTTCTCTCGAACTCGCCATCGCCTTACGGTGCCCATAATGGTTTTCACCAATAAGACTCTCTTATTTTTATTTTTCTTAACTCCCCATCGCCTTATGGTTCCCGTGAGGGTTTTCACTAGTAAGACTCTTTCATTTTTATTTCTCTCAGCTCACCATCGCCTTATGGGGCCCGCGAGGGTTTTCACCAATAAGACTCTCTTATTTTTATTTCTTTCCTGACTTCTTATGCTGAGGAAGATAAGTAGTACCCTACAATGTATCATCATATCCATTGCATGCTTAGCATTAACATTATCAAAGATTGATCTGAAGCTTTTTCTTTGGTTGTAACTTGGTTTTTGGATAAGGTTAGGAAGAAAAGGATGGCAGGAGGCTCAGATGACACTTGAAGTAGGGGTGGTATTTACAACTTTTGGAATTTACTCAACAACATGTTAGCTCATTCCCCAGCTTTTTGTTGACTGGGTAACCCTAAAATCTTTATTTGGTTGGACTGAGCCCTGAATAGGGCAGCCTACATATCTCACTCCTAAGAGAGGAGAATCAGGTCGCACGTAGTTCCATCAGTTTGTTCTTTGTTTTGATTTGATTTTTTTTCTTTTATTTTAGAACTCTTTCTTATTCTTATTTTCCTAACATTTATCTTTTACTCTATTTTGATTCCAAAAGAGGGATATGCAAGAAAAACAAAACTAAGAACAAACGGGTAAACAAAGGATGACACAATGTTTGGATAGAAGAATAAAATGTCTTCATCATATCAATCTTCAAAAATGCAAGTACTAAACATGCAATAAAATCAATAAAGGATAAATTATCATACATAATATCTTTTGACCGCATCAGCATTGATAGCCATATCTGCCATTTTACCTTCAATAGCTGTCAAATATAAGGCTCCATTGGGCAACACTTTCTTCACAATAAAGAGACCTTGCCAATTTAAGAAGAAATTGCCTTTTGCTTCAACCTGATGAGGAAGGATATGCTTCAACATCAACTGACCAACTTCAAAATTTTTGGGTCATACCTTTTTGTTATACGCTCGAGCCATTCTCTTCTGATATAATTGGCCATAACATACCGCCGTTAGTTTTTTTTCATAAATCAAGCTTAACTGTTCCAATCAGGTTTTGACCCACTCATCATCATCAATCTCTGCTTCCACAATAACTTGAAGAGAGGGAATTTCAACTTCTGTGGGAATGACTACTTCTGTCCCATACACCAACAAATATGGAGTTGCCCCTGTTGAAGTGCAAACAGTAGTACAATAACCTAGTAATGCAAACGGTAACATCTTGTGCCATTGTTAAACCCTTGTACTATTTTCTGCAGTATCTTCTTGATATTCTTATTAGCGGCTTCCACAGCGCCATTTGCCTTTGGACGATATGGAGTGGAATTTTGATGTGCGATCTTAAACTGTTGGCACACTTCTTGCATCAAATGACTATTTAGATTGGCGGCATTATCTGTAATGATCATCTTTGGGATTCCAAACCTAAAAATAATGTTGGTGTGAACAAAATCTACCACTGCCTTCTTTGTTACTGACTTGAAAGTTACTTCTTCTACCCACTTTGTGAAGTAATCTACGGCCATCAAAATGAATCTATGCCCGTTTGACGCTTTAGGCTTAATCGGTCCAATCACGTCCATTCCCCAAGCTAAAAACGGCTATGGAGCAGACATTGCATGCAACTCAGTAGGAGGTGAATGTATCATATCACCGTGTACTTGACATTGATGACACTTTCGAACAAATCAAATAGAATCTTTCTCGATAGTAAGCCAGTAATAACCTGCTCGAAGTATCTTCTTAGACAAGACATATCCGTTCATATACGTCCTACATACTCCAGAGTGTATTTCAACCATGATCGCCTAGGCTTCTTTTGCATCTACACACCTCAAAAGTCCTCGATTCGGGGTTCTTTTATGTAAGATTCCCTTACTTAAGAAAAATCCACTATCCAAATGCCTAATAGTCCTCTTTTGATCGTTGGTGGTATGTGTTAGCTATTCTCCTTACTGAATGTATCGTTTGATATCAAAGAACCAAGGTTCTCCATCGATCTCTCCTTCAACTACATTACAGTAAGCATGCTGATCATGACTCTGTATATGCACTGGATCGATGTAGGCTTTATCAGGATTTTGGAGCATTGAAGATAGAGTGGCTAAAGCATCAGCAACCTCATTATGAATCCTTGGAATATGCCTAAATTTTATTGACACAAACCGTTGACATAGCTCCTGCAAGCCTTATTGATATGGTATGAGCTTCAAATCTCACGTCTCCTAATCACCTTGAATTTGACGGGCGATCAAATCTGAATCCCCCAACACTAATAGTTCCTGGACTCCCATATCAACAGCTAGCCTCAAACCCAGAATGCAAGCTTCATATTTTGCCATATTATTGGTACAATAAAATCAAAGTTGCGCTATTACCAAAAAATGTTGCCCTGCCTTAGAGATAAGAACTGTACCTATTCTGACTCCTTTCATGTTGACAGCTTCATCGAAGAACAACTTCCAACCTGGATCAGCATCTTTAACGACTTCATCGACATACAACACTTCTTCATCAGGAAATATATCTTTAATGGCTCGTACTCTTCATCAATGGGATTCTCAACAAGATGATCTACCAAGGCTTGGGCTTTCATGGAAGTTTGAGTCACATATAAAATGTCAAACTCGGTAAGAAATATTTTCCACTTTGCCAAATGACCGGTCGGCATAGGCTTCTGAAAGATATACTTCAAAGGATCCATGTGGGAGATGAGATAAGTAGTGTAGGACAAAAGATAATGTTTCAACTTCTGCGCTACACAAGTTAGGGGACAACACGTCTTTTCAAGAAGAGTGTACCTGGCCTCATATGCAGTGAACTTTTTGCTAAGATAATAAATAGCCTACTTTTTGCCCATGACATCATGTTGGCCCAGGACACAACCAAAGGAATTATCCATGAACGATAAATATAAGATCAAAGGCCTACCAGGCTCCAGTGGTACTAGCACTAGTGGATTTGATAGATATCTTTTGATTTTATCGAAGCTTCTTGACATTCTTCAGTCCACTCTACCACAACACTCTTTTTCAGCAACTTGAAAATGGGCTCACACGTGGTTGTTAGTTAAGCAATAAACCTACTAATGTAGTTCAATCTACCAAGCAAACTCATCACCTCTGTCCTATTCTTGGCCAGAGGCAAATCCTGGATGGCTTTGATTTTTGAAGGATCCAATTCAATTCCCCGACGGCTAACTACAAACCCCAATATCTTTCCAGACGAAACTCCAAATACACATTTTTCCGGGTTGATTTTGAGATTATACCTTTGAATCCTTTCAAAGAACTTTCTTAAATCTTTAACATGGTCAGCCTGACACTTTGATTTAATAATCACATCTTCTACATAGACCTCAATCTCCTTATGCATCATATCATGAAACATAGTGGTCATGGCTCTCATGTATGTTTCTCCAGTATTCTTCAAAATAAACGACATCACTCGATAATAATAGGTCCCCCATGGTGTGATAAAAGACGTCTTCTCCGTGTCTTCATCATCCATAATGATCTGGTGGTATCCAGCATAGCAATCCACAAAAGAGGCAACCTCATGTTTAGTGCAGTTGTCCAACAAAATATGGATGGTTGGAAGTGGAAAATCATCCTTCGGACTTGCTCTATTCAAATTTTGCCATCTTTCTTTGGGATAGGAACAACATTGGATAACCACGTAGGATAACGAGCCACTCGAATGACTTTGGCTTCAAGTTGTTTCATGATTTTCTTTTTGATTTTAATGCTTACATTAGTTTTAAAATTCTTCAAATTCTGTTTCACAGAGGGGAATGTGGGATCAGTTGGCAATTTATGAGCCACTAATTCAGTGGTTAAACCAGGCATATCATCATAATATCATACAAAAACATTCTTATAATCAATTAATGCTTGAATCATTCCATCTTTTATCCACGACAAAGTATGTACACTGATTTTAGTTTCCCTAGCATCTTCTTGATTTCCTAGATTGATTGGCTCAGTTTAATTCAAATTAGGATTCGGCTTGTCTTCAAACTATTCCAACTCTTTGCTTATTTCCTCTAGTACCTCTTCTTCACCATATTCCCCCTCCATCTTCATTATATCTTGATTAGTTTGAATTTTAATATCAAGCTAAAAATTACGCATTCATGTCATGTCATTAGAATCAGCATAAAGAGAACTGTATAAAGAAAAAGACAAAATCAAAATATATTAGACACAAAATAAGGGGACATTGCATTTCATTAAAAGGGAAAGATAGGAGGGTTTAAACACAAATGATAACAGAATGTAAACAAGCTAAATTCCAAATTACAACCCTGGAATAACTCAGATAAATAGAAAGAAAAACAAAATAAACTACCAAAACCCCCTCCAGATGGGGAGAGGAGTAACTTCCCAATTATTGAGCTGGACCTCAGGACCTATGAACTACACGCCTGCCTTACTAGTACCCTTTTCTTCTTCAACCATGTCAACATCAATCAACAGGTTCTAGAAGTCATCAACCAATTTAGCTTCAAATTTTACAGGCTTCGTGACATCGCTCTTGATAAATGATTCACTGTGTAGCAGCATTGGGCAAGGGAGTGACCATGTTTCCTTTTTCCTCCCCTTGGCCATCTTTAAATCTTCATCCATAGGTTCAAATCCCAGACTAAAAGTGCCCATGTTCTCTCTTGGACATATGGGATGAACGATATCATGCAGAGACACTCCCAAACCCTTTCCTGGCACAAATTCATATTTCAAAAGCTCACTCACCGTCATGATAGAAGTGGAAGACAATTATGGTCCCAGAATAACCTGCCCTTCAACGATACGATTCACCGATACTGTATCAAAAGTTTGATAGACAAATGTCTCCTTTACATTATTTGCTTCAATAAGGGACAAGGGAGAATCTTCGTAGGCGAACAAATCCCTTTCACCATGAATAATCACTAATTGCCTGTCATGCTCAAACTTGATCATTTGGTGCAATGTAGATGCAACCTCCTTGGCCTTGTGGATCCACGGTCTTCCCAACAACAGATTGTAAGAGGAGTCTATATTCAACACATAAAACTCTATGGCGAACTCAACAGGCCCTATAATTAAAATTAGTTCTATTTCGCTAATGGAGTTTGATTTTGCACCATCGAAAGCCCTGACACATACATTGTTGGGCCTGATCCGCTCAACACCAATATTTAACTTTTGCAAAGTAGAAATAGGGCAGATATTTTCACCTGAACCTCCTTCAATCATGACATGAGTAACGTAGAAGTCTTCGCACTTCACTATAATGTAAAGACCTCGGTTATGCCCCATACCTTCAACAGGCAATTTATCATCAGAGAAGCTGATCCGATTGACCTCAAAGATTTTTTCAACTATTTTCTCAAGCTAATTTACTGTAATCTCCCTCGAAACATATGGTTCATTTAATACCTTCAATATAATATCACGATGTTCCTTAGAATGCAACAACAAAGATAAGAGGGAAATTTGAGCAGGGGTTTTCTTCAACTGATCTATTATTGAATACTCTGGCAACTTCATCTTTTCCAAAAATTCCTCGGCTTCTTCTTCAGTGACAGGCTTTTTGATAGATGAAGGTCCACTCACAATTGGCTTGGACTTCTTAAAACTTTTAGGCATGAAACATCTTCCTGGATGAGTCAAACCCCCTACCTCATCTACATCTTCCACTACTTCCTTTCCCTGATAGGTCATCATAGTCCGCTTATAGTTCCAGGGAACCTTTTTCATATCAACTATCGCAGGTTAGGTCACCGATTTGAGAACAATAGGTATTGCCAGTGGTCCTTTCACCATCAAGATAGGCTTACCTGGAGCTCCTACCACCGTCAACTTAGGTTTATCCTGAGTTAAATTAACATATCTTCTGGCACCTTGTACTATGATCACGGGTTTATTTATGATTTCTTGGGATTTATCTTCTCCTATTCCTTCCTGGCTTAATGACATTGCTTTCAACGAATTTGCTACATTCACTGATTAGTCCTCATTGGTCTGTATTCTGACAATAGGCTTATAACACCTTGATGACTCTTTCCAATCATATATCAGTTCTAACATATTATTTTTAGCATGGGTTGGCAACGTTTTCTGATTAATATTTGGAGCTTCCAGGGCCTGGACCAGAATTTGATTTGCATCAATTAAATCTTGGACAGCTTTCTTCAAATACCAGCATTTCTTGATATCGTGCCTCGGCATATCAGAATAATACACACATCTTAACGAATAATCAAGATTTCTCGGAGGTGGATTTGAAAGCCTTCCTTGAATTGGGCTTAAGACCTTCATCTTTCTCAACCTATCAAACAAGCTAGCATATGCTCTCCAAGAGGTGTGAACTAATTTTTGACCTCCTTCTCTTGCTTGTACTCGAGACTGGGTTGGAAATCGGGTCTAGAGAGGTTTTGGTAATTTGGTGGAGCTGATGGGCTATTTTTTAGATCTTGCGCACACCATTGCGGGTAAGAAAAGGTTTGGGCATATGGTTGCGTGCTATATACTGGGTATGGGGGGATGGTGGAATAGAATATAATGGGTTTTGTGAAGGGTAGTAATAGTGGGGAGGAATATATGGAGCTTGGGCGTAGACTTGGGCCTGGGATTGGGGATAGGGGAGAGGCGGTCTTTTGGGATAAGAATGGGTTCCAGCTACAATGGTCGCCACATCCTCTTTCTTCTCTTTACCTCTGAATGCACCAGATCCACTTTGAATCTCTTGTGTGGCGGCTTTTAATGCAGCAAAACTCACTATTTGGTCGGTCTTGATTCTGTCCTCTATCATATCTCTTATTTTGAGGACTTCAATAAAAGACTTTCCCATTACCAAAAGTAAATATTGAAAATAGGTCTTATCCTATGCCTAAATAAAGACCTCTACCATCTTACTCTCCTTCATTGGAGGCTTTACCCTGGCGGCCTATTCACGCCACCTTATCACGTATTCCCTAAAGCCTTCAGTGCTTTTCTTCTTCATATTGACTAAGGATTTTTTGTTCAGAATCAGGTCAACGTTATACTGAAAATATTGCACAAACTCAGAAGCTAAGTTATCCGAGTTGTTCCAATTGTCAATATCCTAATCGACGAACCATTTTGAAGCCAGACCGAAAAGACTAGAGCCACAGAAAGCCATAAACAACTCTTCTCTCCCCCCCACAACCCTCAATTGATTGCAAAAATGTCTCAAATACACCACGGGATCACCGTGCTCCGCGTGTTTCTCAAACTTGGGTATTTTAAAACCAAGGGGGAGGTTAATGTATGGGAACATGCAAATATCTTTATAGGCAACACTCTTATAACCTTCGACTCTCTGCAAATTCCTCATAGCCTGTTCTAAACTCTTCAACTTCCGTGCCATGAATTTTTGTTCCTCTGTTGCAATAGGTTTATCCGTATCAAATAGAAATACAGGTGGCTGAGCGTACCCATACGGTTCATTCATTCTCAAAGTAGGCTCCAGGGCATAATATTAACTATCTGAAACCTTCAATACTAGCTCACTGGCAGACCGAGGAAGTACTATTATCGGACGCATAACATATGTGGGAGCTCCAGGTAGTGGCGGAGCCACGAACACAGGCGCTGGGGATGGCGCCGGCTGAGTCACGGGCCTTGGTTGAGGAACTGCCAGGGGCACACTAGAAGTGCCAGGGTAATATTTCCACGAAGTGAATCCTGGTGCGTGCTTCGGTGACTTAATGGGAATAGAGAATTGGGCCTGAGAGAGCGGTGGGCAATTAGGAATATTCCTAAGATCCTTAGAGAGTGGAGGAGGAGGCATGCCACTAGCCCATGCTCGGTGCAGATCTAGCAATTGTTGTCTAAGTCTCAATACCTTATCATTACGTTCTGAACTTTCTTCCTTGGGATCCTGATCTGGGTCAATGAGTGAATTTTCAATCTCTCTACTAGCCATGGCAAGCTTCTCTTTTGATCTAGTAAAGTACGGATGACTAGCCAGAGTGCTACAAACCAACCACTTATCTGAAAGAACATGCTCATCAAAGACAAAACTCATTAGGATTAGGCCACATAACAAGAATGGGAATCACATTGGTAAAATTATCCTAGATTCATGTTCATTTTTTACAGTCTTTAAGGGTAGCGAGGTCATTTTAACATCATCTAGATCTTTCTCCTACACTTAATTGCTTCTTTCCTCTAACCACACCTCTTTTGTTTTGTGTTTTGTCGCCCTCGCTTCTCTTTTCTTTCGCATCTGTGTCTTTCCTTCCTTTTATTTCTCATCATCCTTTCTTTCTTTTCTTCTCTCGCTATCTACCTTCATTTTATCATTCTTTATGGATTTTGCTTTTCTTTAAAATAGGAAAAATAATGAAAAACAATGAAACAAAATGATTAGATCGAACCCAAAAGTAGGTTGCCTACGTATCATATTGTACATGAATCAGATCTTGCGTAGTTCGGGTAATGCATGCATAGACACCACAAAGTTGAAGATTTTTTTTTTGAGAAAGAACAGCCAAAAGGAAACAATTCCGCAACTTCACTACATTTCATAAAAGAGACAATTAAAACAAATTTCGAGTTTAAGAAAGCTTAAATACTGATCAACAAAGACTAAACAACATTCTCGACCCATAAGATAACATGCGTAATACTCCTAATAAAGAATCTTAACATTTAAAACAAACTTGATCCCAACTGAACAAAGACACAACAATAAAAGGATACAAAAATAAAGGACTCAAACTAAATAAAAGATAAGAGTTGATCGTTCACATTGGTGTGCTGTGGGATGACCCTGGCTGAGATGGACCTGTCTGTGAAGTTCTCTTTCTCCCATTCAAACTCTGTAGCATATCCTGCAAAGACACCCTAATATTTGGGAAGAAGTTTCTAGCACGTATCCCCGCCTCATAGAGAGTGCACCTGGAGAGATTGTTCTGACACCTTTCTACAGTCTTGAGAAAATTTGATAACTGAAATCTCAGTGTCTCCACTTTGGCCCCCGCACTTTCATCCTGACAGTCATCGACAATGCATTCTTTCTCTAAGTTTCAAGGACAATGGCCTACTAATACCCCAAGGTATAGTTTGCAGCCAGATCTCATATCTTTGAGTGTACCCTTGATTATCCAGACCTACTTTGAGAGTATCCACACCTAGCTTTATTGTGTGATTCCAGAATTCTTTGTATTTAGTTTTGCGTAAGGCTTGATCCTTAAAATGGTCGACATCCTTCAGAAGGTCCATTATCGATGGAACGTCCTATAGTCTACCCAACTAGCGTATTGCCCTAAAAGGAGAGTATGGTCTAGTGCAATTAATTCCTAACAAGACTAAAAGAGGTTGCATATGACAGCTATATAAGATTATTTTTGGACGAAACCAGAGATAGGTCCATAGAATATTGTCTTCAGTTCTTGACTCAAGAAATTCAGTCCAAGCATCAATCCCTATCGGCAACGAGAGCTTATCAAAATGTATTCTCTGATTCATGGCATTCACTCACTCAAGTATACAACGATCAATCACATCCAACCTAATCAAAGAAGGCTCATACAAGTGCTCCATCATCCATAATTGCAATATCAGGTTGCTTTCCTCAAAGAATCTCATCCCGCCCTTCACCTCGGTTAAAGCTGTATATATTTTTGCCAAGATCATAGGTATAAGTGTGAATGTTTCCCCTAGATTTTTATGAAATAAGGCCATCACTACAGTCTGCAAGCGAGTATTAACCCGTCTTTCTTCTAATGGGAAGACCAAAATGCCCAACAAGGAAAGAGTGAAGACTTCTAGACGATGTTTCTCCCAATTCTCCTTGGTTGTATAGAACTCATCCCAAAAGTAATCAAAACCGTTTGAAGGCCCAAACTGAGCATGAAAATAATCAAAGGAGACCCAACATTGGTTAAGGCACGTCAAGTGGTTATTGGCCTTTAAACCATAACCATGAAGAAATCGTGTGGGAGAATGAGTTTGTGCCCAAATCATTGTTTTCTTAATGTAAGGCAACTTAAAGAAACCAAACCTAAACACCAAACAACTTGGATCCCAAAAAGTCGATATAGCTTCATTCAGGTCTGGGCGGGGCGTAAGATATAGGAGGGAAGTGAGAGTGCCTAACTTCTTTGCCAACCCCTGTTGCTCGATGTAGTTAAATATGCCCCACCATTTGATTAAATTTTTGGGCACTTAGCCAACTATTCGGACTCTGGACTTTGTGGACAGATCCATCCTATAATAACACATAAGACATTATCTCAAAAATTCGACAAGAACGAAAGATTCCCAACCTTAGGGAATTTGATGCGGACATATGTCGAAGGGACAAACCACTTTATGAATCCAATTCGCTGAACAGTATCACCGAATAAAATCAACCTACTTGGCTAAGACATGCTAATAGCACTAAATGACGAGTGGAAAGACCTAGTCTAAGGCTAAGACAAAGGCAAAAATAAAGATTACCGAACCCACCGAGGGTTGCCTACGTATCTCGTCCCGAGGGATGGGAATCAGGTATGTGTAGTTCGTCCAGATTGGACAATTAAGGATTAAAACAAACTAAGACTTGACTTGAGAAACGCGATTATAGATGGATGATGAGAAATAAAATCTTTTTGAATTTTTTAATTAGACACTTCACATAACATTGACATCAACAACTATGAAAGAAAAATCTTTTTGGTATTTTTAAGAAAATGAGTGTGAAAGGTAAAAAATCTTTTTGAATTTTGGGATTGTGTAAAACAAAAGCCATAAAGAACTCTAAAACTACGAAACTGTTTTTTTCACTCTTTTTTGTTGACTCACTTTTTCATTGCCTACACACTTTATTTATAACACATGTTTTAACCAAATCAGTCTGTCAAATAACATCATTACCCTCAAAGATGCAATATTTAGCACGTAGGGATGCGTCATAGGTGAGTCTCCTACAAAGGACCAAATGGGCCCCACTAGGTCTCAATATGATGCATATAATTATGACCTAAAGGCTAACCTACACTGGGGTTTACTAACAAGGCTGTTCGGGGGAGCGTATGGTCGATAGTGGCTGCTTTAGCTGTCCACCTACTCCATACCAGCCAACGGCTCCTCCCTTAAGATAAGGATGACTCAACTATAGGTCGTGTACACAGCATGTACTACAGACTTGTTGCAGAAAAAATGACTCGAGTTATGCACATGATCCTAGATATAAAGCGGTAACACTTAAATAAAACTATAAACAAAGAGCACGAAAACGTACAACAATAACAATAATCACAAACAAAATGTCTATACACCTATATTACCAAAATAAGCTGATATGACTCCTACAAATCAACTCGAATTCTGAAAAGATCTCCCCAGCAAAGTCGCCAGAGCTGTCACACCCCCCTTTTTTTACAACCAAAAATAGGTTTGATTTTAAGGTTTCAAAAGGATTTTTATTATCAAAGTGACAAAAAATAAACATTTATATTTAAAAAGGATTATTTACATTTTTTATTCAAAGTCACCACTTGACATAAATTGGGTATGCCAAGTCACCTTTGAAAATCCTTTTCAAAAACAGTTTTGACTCTATAATTGATCCGCGAACAGAGATTCCGGCTAAAGAATTTTATTAATCGAGGTGAAGGTATCAGGCATCCCTCGATCCTATGGTTCGATCACGGTCTCTTGGTAAAGAGTATTGGCTAATTTGACATCAACGAGTGTATAAAAAACACAAAAAGTAACATAGAACAAACAAACAAAACACACAAAAACAAAACAGTCCAAAATTTAATGTTCAGTCCAATTATACAATCCAGAAAAAAATGCAAAAATATAAACCTATGCTAACCTATACTTGTCCTAAACTACTCTCTCGTGCTTTATCCGATGCCTCAGGCCTTGATCACGAATGTCCTTCACCAACATAATACGTCGAGGCATTCCCCGATGAATAAATACAATGAGCCACGGGGCATTCCCTGGCTAAATGAATAAATTCAATGAAATATGATAAAACTAGAAAAGAAACACTCGAAACACATATTTAGACATTCAAAGCATTCAATCAACAAATCACGCCTAAATTTTGCCTACCCGAACCTATATTTCCTATCTATTTCAACATCTCATGATCTATCACATTCGTGCTCATTCCGACTTAAATGAAAGACAACGAAACAAAATTGATCTATATCCATCCATGTTTTACCAATTCCCCAATTCCATCTTATCTAACTTGTCTTTGTCAATCACTATTAAAACTAATCAACTTCATTCCATATACCCTGAATTCACATCAATATTAAAACACCAGAAACATCAAACCATCATGATCACACAACACGTAATCATACCCATCTCAATAAATAAAAATGAAGAAAAGAAAGCGGGTTAAAGAAATGGACCTTCCGAGATCGACTTTTGAGGATAATAAGAGTCAAAATAAGTCCAAATCCGAAAGCTCAAATAGAAAACCTCAACAGTGATGAAACCCCAACTCGGTATCGATAAATAGCAACCTGAAACTAACTATAATATGAAACGATTGAGATGAACAAAATTCAAATCCCAAACCAATACAAACCCAAAATATTCAAAATAGAAATCATGATAAACTCAACCCAATCGATATTTCCATAAGAAAACGATTGAAACAGGGATGAACAAATCAGCACTGGTTGTATCGATGATGGGAACCCTAATGCTAACAACAGATTTCAAAAAAACTCATCGTTTTCGGCCAAATTCAACTGGAATCGACCAAAACCCAATAGTTCCAGTGATGGGTTTGCCAGACAACCTCAGTCCCTTCGTTGTCCCTCTCGATTCCCCCTTATATCTCCCTCTTTGTGACTTTCTCTCTTTTTATTCTACCCCTTTTTTTGTGTACGTGTGCGAGATTCATGAGTGACGTTAAAAAAATGAGTCTCTGTGTGTGCGTGTTTATGGTGTATTCAGTGAAGGGGGTCATGAGTGATGTCGAGTTTTTTTTTTGAAGAAAATGATGAAGAAGAAAAAGGGAATCCCTTCAAACCCAATCCCTGAGAGTGTATCCAAAAAGGAGACAAAATAATGGTATATGCGTGTTTTTCCCCCTATTCCAGTGAATGGAATTTGTTTATATAAGGAATGTGGGGTCCATGTGATATGGAATTTCCTGGAAGGTGCCCCTATCCGTGTATATTTCTTTATGAACAAGAAAAAAAGAGAGGAGGGGTCACGTGGGTTGGGGTGGTATTGGGTGATTAGGTGAGAGGTGAGGTGTTGTTTTTTTAATTGGAGGGGTAAGGATTAGGTGTCTATTTTTTGATTGGGTAGGTTGTTGGAAACTTTAAGATAAGACAAAATTAGTTAGGGTTTGTTATTTGGATAGAATAAAAAAGGAATTAATAAATAAGTAAAAGATGAGGTGGTTATTCATTTTTTTTTTCTTGAAGAAAATTGTAAGATGGGGTCAAAGTGCGTGATAACGGAGTAAGAATTATTCTGGACGGGACAAAATTAGGAGTCTACATTGGTCATGAAAGCCTCAACATTAGGCTGACCTTGCCTAACTGCTCTTCTTATGGCTGTTGTTCCAGCCAATTCCTTCTTTATTAACTCTACCATTGGGTCTGCTATAGTATTAACAAGACCTAGAGTAATATAAAAAGTCATCACCGACTCCTCCTCAGTGGGCACGTCCATGGATGCACAACCTATAAAAAAGACAGATACATTTAAATCACATAATATAATAATTTCACAGTTGGATTGCATTTTAAGTAAACTTTTTCATCAGTTTAACAATTTATTGCATCAGATTACCCATCTTCTGCATATCTTGTAGTATATGGTTAAAATCCATTTAAGTCAGGTTCAAAGAACCAGAGCAGCACAAGGATAATCTGATGCAAAAATATCAATCATCTGTCGCAATAGATTACCAATCTGTTGCACTAGTTGCACAAGATGGGTAAGATGTTGGGTTACATGTTATACAACAGATGATCTATATGTCGCAACAGATTAACAATATGTTACATCAGATTACACATCTGTTGCTTAATTTGCAGTAGATGGTTAATCTATTAGAAGTAGGGTTCAGAGAACCAAAGCAACAGATGGGTAATCTGATGAAAGATACGTTGCAATAGAGTATCCATCTATTGTATCGGTTGGCACAAGATGAGTAATCTATCGCAACAGATGTCCCATTTAGTGCATAAGAGATAACGTCTGTTGCATCAGGTATAACATCTTTTCAATATCTTTCATTGAGTAAAATTATTTTACTTAAAGGAGATGTACTGCATCATACGGAGGGTTAAAGAGATCAGCCTCCTTAATTTTGGTATTGCTCTTTGCAGCCAACCACCTAAACATCCTTGGATGAGAAACCTCATCCGGGTAATCCATTACCTGCTTTTGGAGGGGTGGAATGACTTCAAATGCCCAAGCCTAAAAAATGTAAACAGGAAGCAAGCAAAAAAAGTCATAATAACTATATTCAATATAAATTAATGGATGATTAAAAATAGTGATTAATTTTACCATGAAAGCCCAAGAAAATCCGTATAATGTGGTCATCCATGAGGATAGCTTTGTCAGTAAATATTGGACAGTCAAGTAGAAGCTGTCATATCCCCAGGGATAATTGTTGAATTTATCAAAATCCTCAGCACGCGCCAACAAATTATCTTCTATGACCTTGTTGATGTCTCTTGCCAATATAACCTCATGGTCAAACCAAAATAAGCACAATTGCTCCCTGTACTGCTCTGGTATGGTTTTATCTTTGAGATCTGTCAACAAATCCGATGCTTTGAAACCACATAGAGCAATGTCAAACAACCCATCTATTTTTTCCTTGGGTTTTCTTGCCTTGGATCTTTTGCGGGGTGGTGGTTTTTCTGGATGATGGCATCTCAAGCCCTTCACCATGGAAAACTCTTGCAAGCCAAAACAAATCGGCATGCCATAGTAGTTGGTCCACATTTCATCTATCTTCCTTTTGCCCCCTCCTCTGGATTTTTACCATCCCCCACGTACTTGATCCTGCGCTTGAGAAGACCATATACCATCGTCAAAGGAAAACAAAAATGGGCAGGGGGATCCTCAGGTAGCTCAAGAAAGCATCCAAAACAGCTCTTCTTAAAAAGTCCGTCTATGTTTTCGTTCTTCATAATTTTCCTAAATTTATTAATACTTTCCCCATCTGACATTTAAGTACAATTTCACCAGTTAGTTCTACTTCTGGGTCATTTATCGGCATTGCAACTTGAAACCTGTCAATACTAAAATTTTTGACAGGATCATGCTGGGATGTCGATATTAATTCACGCCCCATTGGTGATCCATTATCATCATGTTGATGATCATCCTCTTTCTCTTTCTCACTCTCTAATTTCTTCTCTTTCTTACTTTCATTTTCTTTATCACCATCTACAGACCCTTGTCTACCTCTCTCAATGTTGTTTTCATATCTCTCCTTAGCTTTACTTTGTTCATGAAGCTCCTCCGAATCTCTCTATACTGTAGCCTTTTTTTGGGTGGTCAGACGTTGATCCACTTTCACTTTCTTTTCTTTTGGGAGACATGTTTTAGCTACAAACAACAAAAAAATAAAAATTATAGTACAATTGATGTATGCATAAATTTTAAAAGATACATTACAAACACCACCCATACCGACACACCAACAACCACCACCACAAACACCACCAACCAATGCCACAAATAGCATAAATATCGACACCACCGATAGCCACCACAAACAACAACAACCAATGCCACCACCAGTGCCACCACAATGACCACAAATACCATCACCACCATCACCACAAACACCTTCCAATAATACCACGACTGTCAACAGAACACTGTGACATAAACTAGGGTTTTCTCAATTTTTTCCAATGATTTTACCATCAAAACTCAAAATTGTAAATCCATTCTCGAAGATAATACAACTAAAAATTTTAGTTTTCATCATTAACTTAAAATCCCTTAGTTTTTTAGACAAAAATAATAAATATAGAACTCTTCTTGAACTCTGTTACCTATGAAGACAAAGAAAACGACAGATACAAGCAAGAATGAAGTTGAAAATAATACCTATGTGGTCGAAAATGAGAAGAAAAGGATCTGTTATGAAGGGTTGAGTAATTTGTTGAGTAGTTATGAGGTAGTAAGAATTGGTTCGATCGATCGACGACTCTGGTTGGGAGGAACGCAATACCTTCTCATCATGCAATTGCTAAAAGACTCAATTGAAGTTGTAGTTGACCCTATGAGAACTCACCCCTAGTCCTAGATTATTCAATTAAGGTATTAGTCTAACGTATAAACTCAATTGAAATTATATATAAACAAATGTTTAACCTGTTGCAACAAATGTCTTTTCTGTTGGATTAAATCAAACAGATTAGGTAATATGTTGCAACATATTACGCATCTGTTGTAAACTATCAAATAGATTATGTCATTTGTTGCGACAGATGACCGAGCTTTGGAAATTTCCAAACATAAATTGTATCTGTTGTACTTAAATATTTTAAGATCCTTTTTAAAAGTAATTTAGGTATTTCTTGTTCGAGATTAAAAAGTTAAAATACTATGGAGGTAAAAAATATTACTCCGTACTACTTGGATAACTTAAAAATTTCCTGAGCAGTCTTATCTGGTTGTTTCAATATCGCTGTCTCCTCAAAAGGAATTAATGAATATTTAAAACCCATATCTAGATACTCTCTCCTTCAGCCATAAAGTAAAACTCAACTCATCTATCACTCTTCTTTATTCTCAATTCTCTTTGTTTTCTTTTTTCCTCTCTTTTCTCTCTTCTTTCGGATGAGGATCCTTTCAATCTCAACCAATCAATATCTTTTCTCGACTGAACTGGACGTTCTGATCCCTAGTCTTTTTTGACATTGCAGGTATGGTTCACTATTGCTCTTTCCATGTTGTCTTCTTTTTTGTATGTAATTTAAATTATATATTTACATCTATTGCTATTAATGATTTACCCATTACCAGTTTTCTATTTATTGAAAAAATTGAAGGAAAGGTGACTTTTAAGTCTTGAATGAATGAACCGTTATTTTTATTAAAATGTGTAAAATAAGTCATCTATTGGGACAACTTAAAAGACTTGTTGTTAGTATAGTTTTTCAATGTCTTTGCTCTGGTACTTTGGTGGTGCTGTTATTGCAGGTGATGGTCATGTTGGAACATGTGACGTTTGTGTTGTAGATGGTTTTGGAACATATGGTGTAGTTTCTTTGTTATTGATGTTATTGTTGTTGGTGTTGCAACAGTTTCCTCAACTATTGCAACTGATGAATCAGCTATTGGAATAAACAGAGCAACTGTTTGAAAAAATCAAACAAGTAGCAAGGTTGGTTTGATTTATTCCAACAGATGACCTATCTATTGCAATATGTCAACTATCTGTTGTAATGATGCCTCATCGGTTGAATAGATGGGTAATCTGTTGTATCATATTTGTCATCTATTGATTCACTCAATTTTATGTTACCCTTTTGTACAGACGGAGCAACTGATTGAAGAAATCAAACCAGTAGCAAGGATGGTTTGATTTATTCCAACAGATGAACCATTTGTTCCAACATGCCATCCATCTATTGCAACAGATGCCTTATCGGTTGACTAAATGGGTAATCTATTGCATCAGATTGGTCATCTATTATTTCACTCAATTTTGTGTTATTCTTTTGTAATGTTCTTTTTTTTCTTCTCTTGTTTGACATCAAATGTATTTCTCTTATTTACAGATAAAAGAAAGTGAAATTGGATCTATTTTTGCCCAGCCAACATTATTCTCGAGTAAAAATGGGTTTGGAGGAATAAGCTGCTTGCAGATAGAACCACTTCATATGTCGGAGGTATGTATTACTGATCAACCTATCATGAAAACACACATCCAGTACAATGATTTTCTAAATGTTTGTTCTTTATCTATTAGGCATTAATCCTCTAAACAAGATATGGCATTTTACAGTTAAGATTGTTAGATTTGAACTGGTAAGACTGAGGGACCAAGACGGTGGTGTCGATATCCCGTTACAATTTAATGATGGTTTATGCTCATGTTTTTATGTCAAGTTTGGGGAAGAGTTCAAGCTTTTAGCGGTAGTGTAAATATCCAATAGTGATTGGATCGGTTTTAATGGCTCAATGGACTTATTGAAAGGCCTCCTAAGCCTCGCATTGTAGCAAACAATGATTGAACCAATAAAAATTCCCCTGATCCAAATTTATGTGGATGGGTTATTAGAGGAGACTATTATACAACAGAAGGTGCTTGGGAGAATGCCTGTGCGAGAAGAGGGAGATTGAGAAGGCCATATATCATCTCAGTCCTTATTTAAGAGGATACACAGGGTAGGAAGGAAATGGTAGTGAAATTGGCTATTGAAAATGACATGAAATATGAAAAAATAGGATGAGCTGCGAATGTGAAAGTGTATCTAAAAATGAAAATCCATCAGTCGTTGAAGAAAAAGAAGAATGGTCAAGAGGACTTGAGATGGTCACTTTTCTAGAGACTGCAACTAGCGAGCGTGGCCTCAATGAAGACCCACAAAATGCAGGACTAGGACTCTAAGGAAGCAGCTTTGCGAGCACGGAAGGTGGTAAGATTATCGGTCTAAATTAAAACCTGAACCAACTACTCCTGCATTTAAAATATGGGATCAAGCCAAGGTGGCAATTTCTCAAGTTAAACTTGCATCCCATGCCTCTTTTTTATGGCTCTGGTCAAGTCAAAGGCAGTGGAAACAACAAGGCATGGGATTTCGGCCTAACTTTGGACCTTTTTATTTCTACTGCCATTGACTTGATCATAGCCACAAATAGAAGGCATGACATGCAAGTTAGACTTTAGAATTTGACGCCTTGGCTTCCCTTATTTTAAATTCAGGAGTTGTTGGTTCAGGTTTCAATTCCGACCGATAATCTTACCAC
The DNA here is from genome assembly GCF_002878395.1 of Capsicum annuum. Classification (NCBI taxonomy): domain Eukaryota; kingdom Viridiplantae; phylum Streptophyta; class Magnoliopsida; order Solanales; family Solanaceae; genus Capsicum; species Capsicum annuum. The sequence goes on along the minus strand of NC_061113.1, from coordinate 11,641,565 downwards.
CTTCTGTGCTGGCGAAGCTTCTTCCTTAGAGTTCTAGTCTTGTACTTTGTGAGAGTATTCATTGAGTCCATGCTCGCTAGTTGCATTCTCGAGCAAAGTGTACAGCTCCAGTCCTGTTGACCATTCTTTTTTTTTATCGACTGATGGATTTTTATATTTGGATACACTTCCACATTTGAAGCTTATCCAGTTTTTTCATTTCTCATGTCAATTTCACTACACTTTCCGTCCTACCCTGTGTTTCCTCTTAAATAAGGTCTGAGATAATATATGGCCTTCTCTACCTCCCTCTTTGTGCATAGGTATTCTCCCAAGCGCCTTCTACTGTATAAAAGTTTCCTCTAGTAATCCATACATATAAGTTTGAACTAGGGTAATTTCTATTGGTTCCATCATTATTTGCTGCATTGCGAGGCTTCTGAGGCCTTTCAAAAAGTCCATTGTGCTATTAAAATCGGTCCAATCACTATTGGATATTTACACTGCCACTAAAATCTTAAACCCTTCCCCAAACTTGACGCAAAACATCAGTATAAACCATCATTAAATTGTAATGGGATATCGACACCATTGTCTTGGAACCCTTCAGCCTTATCAGTTTGTACCTATCAAACTAAACTGTACAATGCAGGATTTTGTTTGAAGGATCAATGTCTAATCGGTAAAAAATTGCATTCACAAAATCATTGCATTCACAAAATCATTGCACTTTATGTGTGTCTGTCACGGTAGCCTAATCAATAATATACATAACTCCGACGCATGAAAATGGGATCCATTGCATGTACCTTATTCTTTCTACCCCATCAAGATACGTAAGACTGTGTTGTCTATTCATCTGCATGTATGTGATGACTATTAAAAAAGTGGTTTGAAGATTCGTGACTTTTTATCTTAACACATTCAAAACAACTGATGAATCAAAATATCCATTTGTTGTAACTGACGAATCAACTGTTGGAAGAAATCTAAACATCTCCTCGAACATATGGTCCATCTGTTGCAACAGATAATCCATATGTCGCAACAGATGGTAAAGCTATTGCGACAGACCAGATGGTGTTTATTCATCTGCATGCATATGATAACTTCTTGCTAAAAATGTTTGTTTCAATTTAGTTGTCCTATTTATAAAATCAAGAGAATTTTATTATATTCTTCCAAGATTACCCCTATTATTAAATGACTATATAAAGTATATAATTCACATTTATACTTTCAAAGCATAATTAATAAGGCCAATTTGGTAAAATAATCACTTAATTAATATTTTTCTTAATTGGTGTGCCAAGTCCATAGGGCCCAACTAATACGAAATGGAGGGACTCTTAAACAGAGGTGAAGAGTCATGAATTTTTATCTAACACATTCAAAAGAGCTAATTAACCGAATACTCCATCAGTTGAAACTGATGAATCAGGTGTTAGAAGAAATCAAAACATCTCCTCCAATATATGGTCCATCCATCACAACAGATAATACATATGTTGTATCAAATGTCTCATCTATTGCACATACAATCCATCTATTGCAACAGATGGTAAGTCTATTTTGACAGACCATCTGTTGCACATTCAATCAATCTGTTGTGACAGATGCTAAATCTATTACAACAAATGGACGATCTATTGCAATAGCTCAATAATAACGGTTGTTAATAAGTCTCAAACTATTTTGAAAAGGTGAGAAGTATTAATGTTAAAGAAATTTCACAGAAAATAAAATGCCACCAATTTGAATGTAATTAATACAATAGAGCTAAACAGTCGTGCCTTTTGTCCTGACACGTCCAGATTCAATACTCTATTAATAGGTTCCTCCTTAATCTTCATTTTACTCAACTTTATTTATTTTTTTGCATTTTTCTTTTCGTGTGACATCTTTAACCACTTCTCTTCAAAGAGCACATTCCTTTCTTATTGAGGTAAGTTTTTTCTGGTGTAAATTTATCAGTTGGTCATATACATTTTATTACATTTTGGACTTTTTTCTTTTCATTTGTTAATTCATGTGTGTTCTAGATATGACTGATCCTGTTACGGACATTGCTATTCTACGCGACACAGTGCGAGAACTGCAGAGGCAGGTTAATGACCTATAGAAGGAGTTGGTCGCTGTCAGAGCGATGATGTTCAGAGAGATGCAGAGGTTGATGAGGGCCCTGCTACGGCGAGTTAATTGGCCGGCTTTCATTAATGATGATGATGATGATGATAATAATAATAATTAGAATGTATTTTTTCTTTTAGCGTATGTATTTTAATTTTTCTATATCGAATCTATACCTAATGTATTTTATTTTTTGTTTGATGAAAAATTTAGAATTATTCGACTTTGGCATTTTAATTCTTATTCAATTTTTATTCTGTCTATTTCTTCTAAACATACATACATGTTATCATGTCAACGGTTGAATGCAAGGAGCAATGTTGAATCTAGTAGCACTAGCAATTTTGGTTTTTGAGTTCTTTCAATAGATAGACTATGTGTTGGAACAGATAGGTCATCTGTTGGGTTTCTATCAACAGATTATCCATCTACTTCGATAGATTTATCATCTGTTGGAGGAAAAAACATTCCAGTTTGATGGAACTGTTGAGAATAATTGTGGTCTGTTGTATTATTTAGTTCATGTTCTGCCTCTTTTTATTGATGCACAAGTTATTAAAAAAGATATTTTATATATAATAAATGATAACATTAGGTTCACAACAATGAGTTAAATATATAAAAGTCCACAACAAACAAACAACAACAGAAGTTTCTACAATTACAACGATCATGGTGGATTATGATTTGGGTAGCGAACAAGGAATGTGTATGGCATTGGAACAAGGCATCACATGCCATACATATCGATTGCTCTTCTAGATCCATTAACCATGATAATCCACCCCTATTGTTATTGATCCCTCCATTAGTAGTACCTAAATAAAGTTATTTGTTAAAAAAATTGATAATGATTTCATAGTGCCGTGAATGAATCCTAACAGATGTGTAATCTGTTGTAACAGGTAAGTGATCAGTCGTAACAGATTACTTACCTGTTGGGATTCATGTTACGTTTCTGAATATCTGTTGCAATAGATGAAGCGCCTGTTGGGATTGATGTTACAGTACAAAATCACCTTTGAATCTGATTCCAACAGATAAGTGACATGTTGCAATAGATATTTAACCTGTTGCAACAAATGACTTACCTATTTCAATAGGTTAGTAATCTAATGTAATAGATATTTACCCTGTTTCAACAGACAACATTTCTGTTGGAATCGTGTTCAGGTTCTGTTGCAATAGGTTATTAATTTGTTAAAATAGATATTTATCATGTCGCACCAGATAACTAATCTGTTGCAACAGATGTGTCAAATTTTGCAACAGATGACCCATCTGTTTAAACATGAATCCAACATATTAGTCTTCCGTTGAAACAGATGTCTCATCTATCACAACAGATGATTTATCTGTTTAAACAGATGGATCTTAGGTTGGATTCATTATCAGGTTCTATCCATTGTTGGAAGAACAACAACACAGTAGCAGTTAACCAGATGAAAAATTCAACTAAAATTCATAATTTGACTTACCATGGTCTCCTATGAAGTAATGCCAAAGTGGAAAGTGGTGTTCGAAACAAATTTGACCTAAAAATTGGTCAAATAGCAACAATAGCGGTAACAACAACAACAACAACAACAAATGGTCAACAAAAAGACTATGAAGATGATAATGAAGTAGAAGATGATGATTGTTTTGCGGAAAATTTTTGACTTTTTGAGAAGAGTCGCCACTTAATTTTGAAAAGGAATTAAGAAACCTTAAGCACTTTGAACGATCCAAAACAGACAAATCACTCAAGCTTTGAAGATTCTGAGTAAGTGGTTCTTATTAATATTTTAGGAAGGTGTTAGGCACCTAAAACGTCTGATAACTAGCAGTTATCCGGACTGTTTGAAAAAATTGTCTTCGACTAACTTTGAAAAGGGAAAAGTTGATTTTTGAAAAAGAAAGTGATTTTAGAAATATTTTGATGTTGATGCAAAACTAGTTTTTAAGCTACTTAACTAAGGATTTTAACTAGGTTTGCAAAGCACATAAGGAAAACAGTCATGAAGAATAGGGGAAAGGGGAGGAGGTAAGGCATTTAGGCTATTGGCCTAAACCAACAAAACCTGTCCTAGTCTAATTGGACCTTCAACCCATTTTACCTGTCCTAATCTAGTTTTCTAGCCGTTCGCCCGAGTTTTGCTCCACCTATATTAAATTTATAATTTTGGCCTCGAGACCCGAATGAATAACTAACGAAATAAATAAATAAATACTACAATAATGAATAAACGATAAATAAATAAATGAAAATGAGGTATGGGCCTCGTCGTCGCTTCGAGGAGGGGACTTTAATCCTTTTTCCCTCTTTAATCTCTTCGTATCCATGTGCTATGCGGTTAACAATTGGATTCTCTCTATGATTCGACTTGGAATTAAATGGGCCTCAATGACCCACAATAGGCATGCAAAGGAAAATGGAGTCCAAATAGGACTCGGGAGCATCCATATGCGAAAGAAAAATAGAGTAATTAATAAATGTTATAACATTAACATTCAAACAAAATCTGCTAAAGTATTACACGATTCAAAGTGTTTAAGTAATCTCAGTTAGCCATAGTAATCCTAACAGAGACTAGTACACCTTGGCACAGGATAAAACAGTAAACGGAGAGAACATGTGAGAATAATGTAAAATAACTTAGCAAGAGCCAATAATATATGTGAAACAAGTAATTCGTGAGTCATAAAGCGCATATTTGACCATCAAAGGTTCATAATGTAGCATAAGGCCAATAAATAATTGCCAAAGATGCACAATTAGCATTCCATAAGACAGAAATACTTATAGTAGAGCAAAAGACAACTTAGACTTTTATTAGTCATGGCCTAAACAAGGTACCCCACCATGGACTAAGTGTCTCGATAAAAAAAAACTAAAACACTTTAATCCATTCATTGTTTATGGTATCAAATGATTACACTGTAAATGGAATGAAGAAAATGTGTGACTCAAAAGCATCATAAAGCATCAAACTTTATTACACTGCAGCTATAAATAATAAAGCATGTGATTAAAAAAAACATTATAAAGCATCAAAGTTGGTAACTTTATTACACTGTAGCTATAAATATGAAAACATGTGATAAATAAAACATCATAAAGTATCAAAGTTGATAACTTTATGTGGCAGTAATCAAGCATTCACCTCTCATAACATGTACTACCAGTCACAGGCTGATTAAGAGAGAAAAACCATAACTGAGTAACACATGATCAAAGTTACGAATATAATCATATCAAATTTCGATGTCCTAGAGTTGTCACTGTATGCAGCTATACTAAGGATGTATTATTCATCCCATTCTCGAATAATTCTACATGATGCACCACTCGAGGGTAAAACATTTAAAACAAAAAATCAACGTATCATTGCATAAGTTCATATAAAGAGACTAATAGCATGGTTTCACGTAATATATCTAGTATGATGTTCAAGCTGACATAAAGATTTACTCTCAGCCTTCAGAAATAGGACACACTCGAATAAGTTTTAGAGGTATTTGTCAGCAAGGAGTAACCATCCTTAATCATTTAGAATATAATATGAACGACTAAAATATGCAGGATCATCCAGGAACTAAAGAAAACATTTAGGCTGGCTCGGATACAGAAAGAAGTAAATGCTCAAGTGTTAGAACAACCCATAAATAGCAGAACATGACCACCTAAAGATTCATACATAAAGCAACTTGAAGAGCTGCCCGTATTTATTCCAAATAGAACCATGAATATTAGAGCCTAAATCATACAGAACACAACAACATACCCCAACATATCGCTTCAGGCAAAAAAAATTTTCTTCATAAAAAACCAAATCGAAAACTGAACCATATTCAAATTATTGATTCGTGCTACTCAAACGATTGCCAAATAATCCGAAGGCCGCCGCGGCCGTCTACAGCAAGCAAGTCCTAGCCTCATTCATGATTAATACTACATAGATAGATAATTCTACGAGGAAAAATAAGGATGAAGCAGAAAGACAAAAATCAATAATACGAATAAAGAGGGAAAAAGGTGTTTACCTTCTTTTTCAAAGCAACAGGACAGGTTGTCAAACTGACGATATGGTTTAACTACCACCTAAAAATGGAAACTTCACAGCATATTCTACGACTCCTGGCATAAAAAACCTTTGATAACCTCTTTAATGGTGGAAAACGGGACAATGAGCTATCAACAAAACTATCACCATCGGGGGTTAATGTTGTCGATCCGGGAATTCCCAATTGATCGATCAGCTTTCAGAAAACTTTCTCCCAAACTAATATTTTCAACCTGGCTTCCTTCATTTTTTTTGAACCCCCAAAATTTGTAACTATAATTCTGGAACCTTGAATTTTTCAAAAAAAAAAAAGAAAAACCTAAAATTTTCTCTGAAATTTTCCCCACCCAAGAATTTTCGAACCCCCTCCTACAGGAAACAATCTGTTCCTTATATAGATGGTCCAATTAGGGTTTTTTAGGAATTTTTGAAATAAGGTATTTTGAATTCAAACAAAAGCCATCTTCCAGCTCACCAATCATACCCCAAAAAAAAACAAAAGGAGTTTTTGGAATTTAGAATACTTGGAGAAACGGATTTTTCTTCAACCAATGGGGAAGGAGCACATGCGTACCTTCATGGTATAATCCTAATGACTTGGAATGGATTCTTGACAAATAATGATTTTTGGAACGTTGAAGGCTTCCACCTAATCAATCTTCTAGAAGATTCTTGACCATTCCTCATTCGACCATCGCATGGTGTCACGTGAGATAAGAAACTGAGTTGGAATTGGGTTGTTAGATCTAGCGTGGATTGCGGGTCCTGCTGATTGTTGCCGTGATTTAGAGTAGTTGTTGGAAAGGGTCGGGTTAGTTTTAGTGCTGGTGGTCTGAAGTTGGTGTTTGGGAGAGATGGTATCATATGCTGATTTGGGTTTTGTACGCACTTTTTGGCTGTTGTACATTGGAGATCGATGGTTGTTGCTGATTAAGAAAAATGAGATCTTAAGTGGGCCGGGTCAAAGGATTTGGTGGGCTAGTTAATGGGAATTATTAATTTAAATGGGTAGGTTGGACTGATTTAAGTTGTGGTTAATTTTGAGGGTTGCTGTTAAGTTGGGAATAAATAGAAAATAAATTAAAAAGGGTATTTGGATTAAATTGGGTAGATTAGGAGGTAATTTTAGGAATTGGGCTAGAATTAGGATATTTGGGTTTTAATTTAGGCAATTAAATTTAAATTCTAACCAAAACCAATTGGTCAATTGCATTTCAATTGGGGCCAATTTGATTTCAATTAGAGTCAAATTTAATAAATTGACTTAATCAAATCGAAATTTGATACGAATTAACACCTTGTTTAATCCCGGAGTTCTTGATTTGATAAAACCAAACACATATTTATCCGAATAAATTATTTTGAGAACAAATCATTTTTTTTTAAATCAAGACTTCAAACATTTATTTCAAGACGAACCTTGATTAAAATCTGATATTCTGTAAAATAAATATTTAAGTAACAACAATATATAACCTCATATAATTGAACACAATAATATATAATCGCTACTTAAACTGACCAATTTACCCAAATAAATACTTTTGAAAATCCTTTATTCAGATAAAATAAATGTTGTAATTTTATTTGAAAATTAAAGAAACTTGAACTAAACTTAGTTATGGAGGGCAAAAATTAGGTATCAACAGCTGCCCCATCCCTTGGATAGGGTGGATGCAAGTAACCCTAGGTAAAGGGAGGTTGACATTCCTAATTTTTGTCCGACCACAAATTCAAATCTGGAAGAGGTTGGCTTTCGCACAAGTTTCATGGAGTTATGGCTAAACCTCGGTATCAGGTTTCCTACATATCTCAAGTTTTATGAGAATTCAGGCCACTTATAGTTCGTAAAGCTTGATTTAGAGCACCATTTTCAAGAAAATTCACCAACTATCACAGTTTTAGAGTTTTTGGTTAAAATTGAAAGGCAGGAAAATAGAGATTTGGGGAAGGTTGGAATGCAGTCGAGTTTTCTACATAGAGCCCAGCCTACATATCCCCAAGACTCAGGAAATCAGATTGTTTGTAGTTTGACTCGATCGGTAGAAAAGATAGTCTTTTATTTCAGACCATCTTTGGCTTGGAATGAGTGATAAGTTGATCGAATTGTGGAAAAAAGGCTTGTAACCTCTTAACCATGAATCTAGGATCCTTCACATCCATAGACAAGAACTTACGTGGACATAATTTCCAAAACTCTAAGTGTGTTGCCACTCGAATTTGAAAGAAAGAGAAGGTTACCCTCGATATGAGTTTAGAAATGTTTTGAAGGTGAATCAAAAATCAGAATATCCAAAAATACCCACATACCTTCTAATAGAGGCGTGGTTAGATGGTGGTGGTGATCATCATTTAGCTTGCATCTAGAGAGTTTGACATCCCTCTCCAAACTATGTCCCATTTTGCTGCTAAGAAGAGTTCCACGTTGTGCTGCATCCTTTTGGAGTCGTATGCACCTGTGGTTTTGGTTTGAGATTTTCATCCTCTCGGATGCTCTCGACAATAGCTCAAACGAAAATCATTAGTAATAAGCATAATTAACGAAAGAGGTCTATAGTATTTTACCATATCTCTACGTGAAGTCATCTCTTCTTGTGCCTTCTTGGAAAGAAATAACTTGCAATAACATACACAACAACCTTCTTGGTTGTTGTATAATTAGCTCATTTGTCGAGAGAATATGTTTTCAAAGTGGGGTGGCCTTTTTTGACATCGACGACACTTTATGCGGAACGGTCCCGGCAATCGGTTAACCTTGTATTGATGAGGCAACCCTTTTTAGTCTCCTATATCACTTGTTATATGTGGAATTATAACCTCTCCGATTATAGCCGATGATTGATTTATAAATTTTCTTTAAATTATCAATCTTTGGATAATCTTGCGCATTTGGATATGAGGCGGCTTACAAATATCTTTTGAATGTCTAGATTTTAGGTAATCCTGCATATTATAGAACTTTGGATAAGAGATGGCTTACAGATATCTCTCCAATCGCTAGATTTCAGGGGTTCCTGCACATCATCCGACCTTGGATACAATATGACTTATAGATAATCTCTCAAATTGTTAGTCTTTGGGTAATCCTACACATAATCGATCTTGGATATGACGCGAATTATAGATAACCCTTGGACGTATCAATTTGATAATCTTGCATATTCTCCGATTCAGTTGCGACTTACGATAACCTTTGAACTATTGTTTTTTGGGCGATCTTGTACACTATCCGGTTAGGATGTTGTTGTGTCTTACGGATGACCTACAGGTTATCAAATCATAGGTGATCTTGCATAATATCCTATTTCAAATAATATAACTTATAGATGACCCTCAAATTGTCAATTTCTAGGAAATCTTACATATCATTCATCCTTAGATAGCGACTTAAAGGCATCCCTTCAAATCGTGTGCTCTTGATGCATTCAGATGCTGATTCATACAATGATAAGATATCCTTGATGCCAGCATTTATGTCTTGCGTGTCAACAGATATAAAATGATGATGATATCCTCGATGCCAGCGTTGTGTCTTACGTGTCAAAAGATATATTAAATGCTGATGATATCCTTGATGCCAGCGTTATGTCTAGCATATAAACAGATATTGAATGATGATGATATCCTCGATGCTAGCGTTGTGTATTATGTGTTAATAGATATATTGAATATTGATGATATCCTCAACGCCAGCATTGTGTCTAGTATGTCAACAGATATTGAATGATGATGATATCCTTGATGCCAGCATTGTGTCTTGCGTGTCAACAGATATATTGAAAGTTGATGATATCCTCGACGCCAGCATTTTGTCGAGCGCGTCAACAGATATTGAATAATGATGTTATCCTTGATGCCTGCATTATGTCTTGCGCGTTAACAGATATATTGAATGCTGATGATATCCTCGATGCCAGCGTTGTGTCTACCGTGTCAATAGATATTGAATAATGATGATATCCTCGACGCCAGTGTTGTGTCTTGCATGTTAATAGATATATTGAATGTTGATGATATCTTTGATGCCAGTGTTGTGTCTAGCGCGTCAGCAGATATTGAATGATGATATTATCCTCGACGCCAATGTTGTCTTACATGTCAATAGATATATGTATGATGATGATATGCAATGGACTTCTTGGCAATGATATGAAATGGCCCTCTTGGAAATGATATGAAATGGCCCTCTTGGCAATTTAAATACAATTTCACCTGAGTTCATTTGTCAGTGTTTTGCTTTCTATAGGTACCTGTACTCAAGATAGGCGATTAGTAGACACAAAGTCGCTTTTTCTAGCGACTATTTTTTGGAAAAAATTCTAAATACAATATTTGTAAATAAGACAAAACACTTTTGTTTGTCCTCCATGATCTCAAGAAATGAGATGGAAAATTCAAAAGGTCCTCAATAAATGGGTATTAAACCCATTTTTAGGGCTACCCAAAAATACCTTTCTTGAGCATTAGCGCTCTGGTGGCTCCCGACTTGTTTGGAGATTTTTCCAAAGAAACGCTCATTTTTGTGTATCGATCCCTGCATCCAAAAAAAATGATTAGTTTGAGTGCAACTACTCCGTGTTGACCTCCTTCAATCCTTGATTTTCCCCTCACCATCTTTCAGGTATTTCGTCATGTTAGGACTTCCACTCATGACTCCCCGTCCCAATTGATGTCTAGGCAATCACTAAGTAAAAAGATTTATATGGATTTTTGAAAGTAGTATTAATTTTTAGAAGATAGTTTCGAAAGTTTATGTAAAACTTTAGAAGATCTCTGCCAGTCATGTCATTTAATAGCTCAACGAACATCTGCCTCTTGATTTTGACTATATCTGACAGAGGATTTCCAAAACTCATCATCATTGTGGAGGGTTCTTCAAATAGTTCTGTAATAGCCAGAAATTGAGTCTACCTAGACTTTGTCATAATTAGTGGCTTCAAGAGCTTGGCTTAAACCTCTGGTGCTGGGGAATTTGAAATATATTCCAGTATTTGGTGGAAATTTTGAGGCCTCCCTCAAAATTTCTGCCCTAGTTTGGAGTAGTCTGAGATGATATCATCTCGAGTAGATCTGAAGCCTTGGCTGATTTTCATCCTCTTTGTTGGATGTTGATCTTCTCTTATAAATTTTCGAGATTCCTTTTCGAAAATTCTGCCCCAGTTTTTATTTTCTGGGGTTATATGACCGAGCCGTTGGGGCACCTACGTATCCCGTTGAACTAGGAATCAGGTCAAACGTAGGTCAAGACTATGCTAGGGATATATATAAATTTTAGTAGGTTGACCAAAGCCGACATAGGCCTCCTACGTATCCCTTTCTTGGGAATTTAGGTCATCACGCAGTTCATATATAAAGGGAAAGAATAAATTTTCCTAAGGGGTTGACCGAAGCCGACATAGGCCGCCTACTTATCCCGTTCTTGAGAATTCAGGTCAAACGTAGTTCGTACATAAAAAGAATTTTCAGGGTTAAATGGCCCAAAATACTATTATCCGTCTTACTAGGATATAAATAAGTACCTCTATGGATGACATGATGTTTGCATTGAGTTTGTCTTGATAGAACAAAGGATTAAATGTCCAATGGAGTCATCGCCTTCCTAGTTAACCAGCTCGGTTTCCTATAGATTAGGCTTCTTTGATTCTCGAACTCTTTGAATCTGTTGTTGACTATTCTAGGGCTATCATTATCTTCCTTTTTGACATGACATGACAATGGCAGGTTTTGAGTTGTTGTTATATGATGGCGATGAGTCATGAGTGGAGTGGAGCTCCAATTCAACAATATTTCCTCCAATTAATCTTCCATGATCCCGATTGTCTTGGAAAATTCCTCCCTTACATTTTCCTTTATTCCATCCTCAAAACCATCACTTACAGGTTTGAAAAAATAATTGGTAGAGTCCAGTTTTACTACTAGTGATTTTTCTTTTCCTATAACAAAGCTATAGTCAAGAAGGTGATCTCTTATTCATTTGATATAGTGAAGTTTGGTCATTTTGTGCCAACACAGTGTAGTTTCTATTACCTGCAAAGTAAAAACAACTCAAAGGCTGACGTGTTAGATTTCGTTAGTAATAAGAAAAGCAATATGATAAGGTAGGAAGTAAACACATAGAGTTGTTTCTCCTCTCATGCGAATTGATCCTTGAAGTAATGATGACTCAAGAATTTCAATGAACAGGATTTTTCTCAATGATATGGATAGGTGAAATTTATCCGGAAGGCTCAACTTTTATTCTTCCTGACCTTATTACTTATTTTGAGAAAGTGGAGGTCAACCGAGCTTTTGGAGATATAGGCCGGGCCGAAAGGCTGCCAACGTATCTCACGGAGGAGAAATCAGGCCCTACAAAGTTCGAACTATAATGGCATTTTCTGATTCTAAAGTCAACTTTCTTAAAATGGTAGCGATCATTTTGGAAGTTTTAAGAATGACTACGGACTTTTCTGATAAACTTGGGAGACTTGGAGTGAATTTGGTCGGACTTTTGTAAAATGGAGTATATTTTTGCCTAGAGATGTTCTATGAAAAATGGGATTGGATCAGTTCGCCTTTGATTCGAATCAACATAACACGTATAAGCACATAAACAGTTATATTACACCAACCTATTGTAATAAACGTGCATCCTAATTAGGTGACCTGTTTGAGCCAAGGGTTTAGGCCTAACGAATTTTGAAGAAAATATACGCCTTTTTTAAAGCCAATCCATTATCCCTAAAAACCTTCATAGGTATATCTAAATGACATAAATGTCTACGAAAGTTTTACAAAAGGGATACAATCTTTAGGAAAAGGGAAAATGTCCCACGCAGGGGATACTAATTACTGAATGCTTCTTCTATTGGCCTTTGCGCTCTTAGCTTCGTCCACTCCTCGTTATTGGAAATATCATTAATGATAAAGAGATTGTCGTATAAATGTGCCATATATGTCATGCAACTGTCCAAATTGATCAATTTCTTGCTTAACTTGTTTCAATTCCTTTGTCAATCGGTGTACTATTGAAGTATCCTTATACAAAAGTGAATAAAGCAAGTCTTTGCCTGACCCCCAAAGGATAATGAATTGGATTAAACAAACATATATTTTTTTCAACACATAAATATGATTCGTCTGTAATTAACTCGGAGTCAATAGACGCAGGGCAAGTTTTCTAATGGGCCCAATACCCCGCTTGGGTATTGGGTCGTCCTAGGATCATGCCTAAAATAGGGTTTTGATTTCATTCTATCCTAGGCATGTAGAGCGGGTTTGAACACCGGTTCTCAAGCGGACAACTTGAGTTTGAAAATACGAACAGCCATCAGACGACTCATGTGTTAATAATCCGTTCGCATTTCCAACACATTATTGGAATTGAACAATAGGGGGCGGGACATCCATGAAACCCCAAAACAGTCTAAAGAATGCAGGAATATGCCATGAGATGTGATAGTTAAACTTTACAGAATCGAAACATATAAGCACATGAACGGTTACTCAAAAGACAAAATCAAACATTTGGTTAGAACATAGTTAAAATTCCCTAGCAGAGTCGTCATTTCTGTTTTGCGGAAAAATTTTGACTTTTTGAGAAGAGTCGCCACTTAATTTTGAAAAGGAATTAAGAAACCTTAAGCACTTTGAACGATCCAAAACAAACAAATCGCTCAAGTTTTGAAGATTCTGAGTAAGTGGTTCTTATTAACGTTTTAGGAAGGCGTTAGGCACCTAGAATGTTCGCTAACTTGCGGTTATCCGGACTGTTTGAAAAAAATCGTCTTCGACTAACTTTAAAAAGGGAAAAGTTGATTTTTTAAAAAGAAAGCGATTTTAGAAATATTTTGATGCTTATGCAAAACTAGTTTTTAAGTGACTTAACTAAGGATTTTAACTAGGTTCGCAAAGCACATAAGGAAAACAATCATGAAGAATAGGGGAAAGGGGAGGAGGTAAGGCATTTAGGCTATTAGCCTAAACCAACAAAACTTGTCCTAGTCTAATTGGGCCTTCAACCCATTTTACCTGTCCTAATCTAGTTTTCGAGCCGTTGACCCGAGTTTTGCTCCACCTGTATTAAATTTATAATTTTGGCCTCGAGACCCGAATGAATAACTAACGAAATAAATAAATAAATACTACAATAATGAATAAACGATAAATAAATAAGTGAAAATGAAGTTTGGGCCTCGTCGTCGCTTCGAGGAGGGGACTTTAATCCTTTTTCCCTCTTTAATCTCTTCGTATCCATGTGCTATGCGGTTAACAATTGGATTCTCTCTAGGATATGACTTGGAATTAAATGGGCCTCAATGACCCACAATAGGCATGCAAAGGAAAATGGAGTCCAAATAGGACTCGGGAGCGTCCATATGCTAAAGAAAAATAGAGTAATTAATAAATGTTATAACATTAACATTCAAACAAAATCTGCTAAAGTATTACACGATTCAAAGTGTTTAAGTAATCTCAGTTAGCCATAGTAATCCTAACAGAGACTAGTACACCTTGGCACAGGATAAAATAGTAAATGGAGAGAACATGTGAGAATAATATAAAATAACTGAGTAAGAGACAATAATATATGTGAAACAAGTAATTTGTGAGTCATAAAGCGCATATTTGACCATCAAAGGTTCATAATGTAGCATAAGGCCAATAAATAATTGCCAAAGATGCACAATTAGCATTCCATAAGACAGAAATAATTATAGTAGAACAAAAGACAACTTAAACTTTATTAGTCATGGCCTAAACAAGGTACCCCACCATAGACCAAGTGTCTCGAGAAAACAAATGACATGCCGACTACATTTAGCAACTTAATTAGACAATCAACAACGAGAACACTTCAATCCATTCATTATTTATGGTATCAAACGATTACAATGTAATTGTAATTAAGAAAATGTGTGACTCAAAAGCATCATAAAGCATCAAACTTTATTACACTATAGCTATAAATAAGAAAGTATGTGATTAAAAAAAAACATTATAAAGCATCAAAGTTGGTAACTTTATTACACTGTAGCTATAAATAAGAAAACATGTGATAAAGAAAACATCATAAAGCATCAAAGTTGATAACTTTATGTGGCAGTAATCAAGCATTCACCTCTCATAACTTGTACTACCAGTCACAGAGCTAATTAAGAGAGAAAAACCATAACTGAGTAACACGTGATCAAAGTTACGAATATAATCGTATCAAATTTAGATGTCCTAGAGTTGTCACTGTACGCAGCTATACTAAGGACGTATTATCCTTTCCATTCTTGAATAATTCTACATGATGCACCACTCGAGGGTAAAACATTTAAAACAACAAATAAGCGTATCATCGCATAAGTTCATATAAAGACACTAATAGCATGGCTTCACGTAATATATCCAATATGATGTTCAAGCTGACATAAAGATTTACTCTCATCCTTCAGAAATAGGAAACACTCGAATAAGGTTTAGAGGTATTTGTCAGTGAGGAGTAACCATCCTTAATCCTTTAGAATATAATATGAGCGACTAAAATATGCAGGATCATCCAGGAACTAAAGAAAACATTTATGCTGGCTTGGATTCAGAAAGAAGTAAATGCTCAGGTGTTAGAACAACCCATAAATAGCAGAACATGACTACCTGAAGATTCATACTTAAAGCAACTTGAAGAGCTGCCCGCATTTATTCCAAATAGAACCATGACTATTAGAGCCTAAATCATACAGAACACAACAACATACCCCAACATATCTCTTCAGGCAAAACAAATTTTCTTTATAAAAAAACAAATCGAAAACTGAACTATATTAAAATTATTGATTCGTGCTACTCAAATGATTGTCAAACAATCCTAAGGTCGTCGCGGTCGTCTACAGCAAGCAAGTCCCAGCCTCATTCATGATTAATACTACACAGATAGATAATTCTACGAGGAAAAAGAAGGATGAAGCAGAAAGAAGAAAATCGATAATAGGAATAAAGAGGGAAAAAGGTGTTTACCTTCTTCTTCAGAACAACAGAACAGGTTTTCGAACTGGTGACAGGATTTAGCTACCACCTAAAAATGGAAACTTCACAATAGCTTTGACGACTCCCGGCGTAAAAAACCTTTGAGAACCTCTTTAAGGGTAGCAAATGGGACGATGAGCTATCATCAAAACTGTCACCATTGGGGATTAATGTTGTCGATTCAGAAATTCCCAATTGATCGACCAGCTTTCAGAAAACTTTCTCCCAAACTAATATTTTCAACCTGGCTTCCTCCATTATTTTTGAACATCCAAAATTTCCAACTCTAATTCTGGAACCTTGAATTTTTTTTAAAAAAACAAAACCTAAAATTTTCCCCACCCAAGAATTTTCGAACCCCCTCCTACAGGAAACAATCTGTTCTTTATATAGACGGTCCAATTAGGGTTTTTTAGGTATTTTCAAAATAAGGTATTTTGAATTCAAAGCCATCTTCCAGCTCACTAGCCGTACCCCCCAAAAAAACAAAAGGAGTTTTTGGAATTTAGAATACTTGGAGAAACGGATTTTTCTTCAACCAATGGGGAAGGAGCACATGCGTACCTTCATGGTACAATCCTAACGACTTGGAATGGATTCTTGACAATGAATGATTTTTGGAACGTTGAGGGCTGGCACCTAATCAATCTTCTAGAAGATTCTTGACCATTCCTCATCCGACCATCGTATGGTGTCACGTGAGATAATAAACCGGGTTGGAATCGGGTTGTTGGAGCTGGTGCAGATCGCGGGTCCCGCTGATTGTCTCCGCGATTTAGAGTAGTTGTTGGAAAGGGTCATGTTGGTTTTAGCGCTGGTGGTCTGAAGTTGGTGTTTGGGAGAGATGGTGTCGTATGCTGATTTGGGTGTTGTATGCGATTTTTGGCTGTTGTACATTGGAGATCGGTGGTTGTTACTGATTAAGAAGAAATGAGATCTTAGGAGGGCCGGGTCGAAGGATTTGGTGGGCTAGTTAACGTGAATTAGTAATTTAAATGGGTAGGTTGGGCTGATTTAAGTTGTGGTTAATTTTGAGGGTTGCTATTAAGTTGGGAATAAATAGAAAATAAATTAAAAAGGGTATTTGGGCCTAAATTGGGTAGATTAGGAGGTAATTTTAGGAATTGGGCTAGAATTAGGATATTTGGGTTTTAATTTAGGCAATTAAATTTAAATTCTAGCCAAAACCAATTAGTCAATTGCATTTCAATTGGGGCCAATTTGATTTCAATTAGAGTCAAATTTAATAAATTGACTAAATCAAATCGAAATTCGATACGAATTAACACCTTGTTTAATCCTAGAGTTCTTGATTTGATAAAACCAAACACATATTTATCCGAATAAATTATTTTAAGAACAAATCTTTTTTTTTAAATCAAGACTTCAAACATTTATTTCAAGACGAACCTTGATTAAAATCCGATATTCTGTAAAATAATTATTTAAGTAACAATATTATATAACCTCATATAATTGAACACGATAATATATAATCGCTACTTAAACTGACCAATTAACCCAAATAAATACTTTTGAAAATTCTTTATTCAGATAAAATAAATGTTGTAATTTTATTTGAAAATCGAAGAAACTCCGAACTAAACTTAGTTATGGTGGGCAAAAATTAGGTGTCAACAATGATAATGAAGCAGAAGATGATGAATAAATCAGCAGCAACAATGAACAACAAAAATTGCTAAGAAAGAGAAAACAACAATGGGTAAGAATAGAGAGAAAGACGCCTTTTGTCCCTTTGTTTTCAGTTATATAGGTAAACATTTGGATCAAAGTGTAAATTTAAAAACTTATGGGCTATTTTCAAACTTCTCAAACTTTCTTAATCAATAATAAAGTATTGTCACCTCCACTCAATAATTAAGACTTGTGTCACCTATACGTCATTTTAAAACTCTTAGTCACCTACAGCCCAAAAGCCTAAGTAAGACACTCATATTTGAGTGACTTTGTAAGTAAGACTCTCATAGTTACGTGAATTTTGAGTAAAAACTAAAGTTGGATGACTTTCTGAGAGAAATATCATAATTTGAGTGACCATTTGGGTTATTAACTCAATTTTTAAGTCAAAATAAAGAAGTCATAATACATAAATATGTCCTTTAACTTGCCCTCAAATCAAATCTATGACCTCCAATTTTGGGTGTGCATAAGTAAGCACTTAAACTTGTATAAAGTTGAACACGTAGATACACACGTTCTATGTGGCCTATATATATTAGTTGCTTTATATCAGTGCTGCATGCAACATAAAAATGTTTGCTAGGCCTTTTTCTGTGTGTGTAATTTTTATGTGATTATTTTTTCCCTTAATAAGGAAATTGACGAAAAAGTGAAAATTTAAAATTATTTAGTTGTACATGTTTAGTACAAATATTACATAATTTGGATTTAATCAGTCTGATTTCATTTCCAAATTAAAGTTAAAATTATCGTCGTCAAAAGTTAAAAAAAATAATGTTTATTCTCGAATAGGTTTTAACTGTTGTATAAAGGAATTACTTTATATGACAAAGTTCCAATATTCCAAACAAGGAAAAATTAAACTTTATAATAAGCTGAAGGCGTGTAATTATAAGCATCACCAAAAACTGCAACATTGCCTGGCCTTGAAAATACAATCTACAAAGAGAGAAGCAACAATTGAACTTTTAGATGTAGTAGTTCACATAATTCAATGTGATATCAAAGCAGATAGAGATCCTAAATTCAAGTTACACGCAACCTTTTACACTGAAAAAAGATCTTTTTGAAAGCATGTAAAGAGACGAGTTGAAAACACAATTAGTGAGTAGAATTATACCATCTCTAATCGCTTAAGCTTATGGATGAGGTGGTTAACATGATTCAACATAGATTTTATTTTTTATTTAACCTTTTTTCTTTTACAACTACCTCTACTCCTGCCTAAAATTATAGTTTATAAGCAGCATCTACATACTTTGCACTTGTTGATTGCCACTAAGATTATATGTCATCAACATTTATCTTTTGAACATTGGTAAGGTTATGTAATCAACATTATGGTCCAAACATCTGAAGTGTGAGTTTCCTACCGGAAGTATCACCGATTATTTATCAACACACACTTCAACTATCACTTGTTCACCTTTCCTACCTGAAACATCGCCATCGTTCAGCTGGAAAAAGTGAACAATTGATAGTTGAAACGAGTTTTGATAAATATTAATTTGTGATAGTTCAGTTAAGAAACTGCACACCTGATAGTCCAGGTATGAAACTCAAAAAATCAGCATACTTTAGGTGTGTTTTTGACCATTAACTCGTAAATATTATTTTCAAGGATTTAGCACCAAATGTACCTGATAATCTCCTATTGTGCATGTTTTGAATCCAGCAGCACAATCGTCGAAGTAGTACTCCCATGTCCTGATGAACTTATCATCGAATCCCAAAGCATGAATTTGGCTAGTGAAATAGAGTTATCACGAATAGTCAAGTATCAGCATCTAGAACTGATCAAGCTACAAATGATTCATGAAGGAAATTATTTAAACTCAACGTAGAAAGTTGTGGACTCATTTTGGTTTTGTTACCTTTTGTTTTGCATGAAATTTTTTCGCCAACATCTCAGACAAGTGTCTGATAGTAATGGATGCCTATCTCTTCCAGGTGCTCTACACTGCATTTATATCATTCATCAAATTATTTTAAAAAGTGCATTTGAAAGAGTGACAACTGCGTTAGTGCAAAATCACAAAAATCAACTCTTTCTTACCATAGTCTGGATGCAGCAGCCATGGCTGATGTTACTCGATTTAGTGCAGGCAAGCATCTGCCTGGGAATATATACTCTTTTATGAAGTATGAGCTCTGCCTGTATTCGTCATACCTCTCGTCTGGTATTGAAATGAACTAAAAGTTTCACTCAGCTGAAATTTTAATAGATAACTCTAGCTCTTATGTTGCCCAAATTTGGCTTCAAGTATTAGGCATATAGTGTTCTGTTAATCTTACAAGAAAAAATGCTGGAATACAACATGTAAAGAAGCCTTTCATAGACATTGTAAGTTTCAATGCTGCCTGTGTGAGCTTTGCTCATGTTGCCGGTCCCAAGCAAGGATAAAAGTGTTAGGAAAGACGGGCACACAATCAAAGAGCCCGACAAGGTAGCAGTGGAAAATACCCAAGACTAAACTTTCCCTTTCAAATTGAACCAAGAGGAGACAAATAAACCCAAGAAAAATACAGTAATACACAGCAAACAACTCAACCAAATTAAACAAGACAAGAATAAAGGCAATCACACGAGACACAAGATTTACGCGGAAAACCTTTCAGTGTGAAGAGTAAAAAACCACGGGACCAAAACCTCCACTATAATCACCAAAGAGTTACAACATTTTCCTCCAAAATGGCCACCAAAAAAGTGTCAAACAACAAGAAATAATACATAATCCACAGCACCAAACACTAAAGAAATAAAGGAGTGAAAGCACAAAAAATGCAGCTACTGTTCAGGAATGAAGAACAGGAGCTACAGGCCACCAAATCAAGCTTCGTAAGTTCCTAATCAAATATTGAGATGAGAGGAACAATAAATCCAAAAATTATCTCAATCGAACAAGAAACGAAGCGGGAATTGCAATTTGAAGTTGACAGTTGTGGCTGAAATTTAGGTGCGAAAATCAGCTTTGTTTTTCTCTCTTTGGCTGCTGAAAACTCTCTTTTTGTGATGGTGAATAAGATCTAAAAAGATCAATATATATGCCCCATAGTAATGGCCTATGGGCAAAAGTGGGTTGGTCCAAATTGGGCTTCATTTTACCCACATAGGAAGGGACAAAGGCCCATGACCCAACAATTCTCTCCCTTCCGACTATGTGGAGGAGACCGCCATCCCGGCGACCATGCAACAATCTTCAAACTTTTCTCTTGGCAAATCTTTAGTCATCATGTCGGAACCATTATCATCCATATGAATCTTCTCAAGTTCAAGCAACTTAGAATCCAACACATCCCAAATCCAATGATATCTCACATCAATGTGTTTAGACCGACCATGAAATGTAGAATTCTTGCCAAGATGTATGGCACTTTGACTGTCGCAATGAAGCACATACCTCTCTTGAGCACAACCAAGTTCCCCCAAGAATCTCTTCATCCAAAGCAATTCTTTACAAGCTTCAACGGCAGCAATAAGCTCAGCTTCTGTAGTAGATAGAGCAACACATTTTTGCAACCTAGATTGCCAAGACACAGCTCCCCCTACAAAAGTAACCAAATACCCTGAAGTACACTTGCGAGTATCAAAATCACTGGCCATATCTGAATCAGTATAACCAAAAATACTAGGCTTCCCTGTACCAAAACACAAACTCAAACTAGAAGTGCCACAAAGATATCTCATAATCCACTTCACAGCATTCCAATGTTCTCTTTCTGTGTTAGAAAGAAAACGACTAACAACACCAACAACAGAGCAATATCCGGTCTTGTGCAAACCATTGCATACATCAAACTACCAATAGCTGAAGCATAAGGAACTTTCTTCATATTTTACTTCTTATCATCACTGGAAGGACACTGCTTCATGCTCAACTTGAAGTGCATAGCTAAAGGTGTACTGACAATCTTAGCCTTGTCCATGTTAAACCTTTGAAGTGCTTTCTGAATATACTTCTCTTGTGATAACCACAACTTCTTGGCCTTTCTGTCACGGACAATCTTTATGCCAAGAATCTACTTTGCTGGTCCTAAGTCTTTCATAGAAAAAGACTTACTCAACTCTTGCTTCAACTTTTGGATCCTACAAGCATTATGATCAACAACAAGCATGTCATCAACATAAAGCAACACAATAATAAAGTTACCATCAGATAATTTTTGCACAAAAATACAATGGTCTAAAGTAGTCTTCTTGAAGTCCTGCTGACTCATAAAGGAACCAAACTTCCTGTACCACTGCCTAAGAGCTTGTTTCAAACCATACAAGCTCTTCTTCAATTTGCAAACATAATTCTCTTTTCCCTTGACTTCAAAACCTTCGGGTTGCTCCATATAAATTTCTTCATCTAAGTAACCATGGAGAAAAGCAATTTTAACATTCATTTGCTCAAACTCTAAATCTAGACTTGCAGCTAAGCCTAGAACCATACGAATGGATGACATCTTTACAACCGTAGAAAATATCTCATCAAAATCAACTCCCTTTTTTTGGTTAAATCCCTTCACAACCAATCTAGCTTTGTACCATGGAATTGGATTACCACCTTCATGCTTCACCCAAAAAATCCACCCATTTTTCAAAGCTTTTCTGTTTTTAGGCAGCTTAACCAAATCAAACGTATGATTATCTTGCAAAGATTTAATTTCATCTTCCATAACATCAAACCACTTTTCTTTTTCTTCACTTTTCATGGTCTCATCAAGACTCGCAGGTTCTCCCCCATCAGTCAAGAGTACATACTCACTGGGAGAATAATGAGATGAAGGTATTCTCTCTCTTGTAGATCATCTGAGAGAACTCTCTGGAGCATCAACAACTGGTTGCTGATCAACCATATCAACTTGCACTGTAGCATCAATAACTTCTTGCTGGTCATTCTGAACATGATCATCATCTTTATTACCAACTTGGTTTTCATCATCATGAAGATTTTCTTCAGGAGCAGTAGTCAAAGAAACTAGATCAACATCAACTAGGCTCTCACTACTCTGAGAATCAACCTTCTCAGCTTTGTCAAAATCTCAATTGTTTGGTCTTCAAAGAACACAACATCGCAGCTTCTAATAAGTTTTTTCTCAACTGGATCATAGAAACGATAGCCAAATTCATCTTGACCATAACCAATAAAGATACACTGTCTAGTTTTAACATCCAACTTTGACCTTTAATCCTTAGGAACATGAACAGAAGATTTACACCCAAAGACTCTAAGATGATCATAAGAAACATTCTTACCAGAACAAACTCTGTCAAGGACATCACCATTCAAAGCAACAGTAGAAGATAAATTGATAACATAAACAACCGTATTAAGTTCTTCTGCCCAAAAGGAATCTGGCAGCTTAGCATCTGAAAGCATACATCTAACCCTCTCAACTAGTGTTCTGTTCATTCTCTCTGTTAAGCCATTCAACTGAGGAGTCTTTGGAGGAGTTTTCTGATGCCGAATACCCTGCTCTCTGTAATATCTATTAAAAGGACCAATATACTCACAACCATTATTTGAACGAATGCATTTCAATTTCTTCTCTGTCTGTCTTTCAACCAAGGCCTGAAAAATCTTGAACACATCAAGTACTTGATCCTTGGACTTCAAAGGAAATACCCAGAGTTTGCGAGAATGACCATCAATAAAAGTCACAAAGTAAAGTGCACCACCATGAGACCTTACTTTAAAAGGACCGCACAAATTAGAATGCACCAACTCCAGCAAATCGAGCTTTCTTGAAGACGGATGACTCTGAAAAGAAACTTTTTTCTGTTTACCAGCTAAGCAATGAACACATTTCTTCAACTTTGCTTGTTTTACTTCAGAAAGTAAATTTTTATTGGCAAACTATCAACCCCCTTCTCAATCATATGACTCAACCTTCTATGCCACAACTCTGATAAAGTATCATTCTCCACCAAGTTTATCAAGCCTCTAGAAGTAGAGCCCTAAAATACGTACAATTTAGACAACTTGTCACCTCGAGCCACAATCATCGAACCTCTAGTAAGCTTCCACTGGCCAGCACCAAGGGTATTAAATTTACCCTCAGTATCAAGACTTCCTATAGAAATCAAATTCAGGCGAACATCTGGAGCATGCTTGACATTATTGAGAACTAGTTTGGAACCATTGTTACTTTCCAAACAAATCATGCCAATGCCAATTACTTTAACTTCATCATTATTGCCCATTTTCAACATCCCAAAATTATTTGGAGTATAAGAAGAAAATAATTCCTTCTTTGGCGTAACATGAGAAGTAGCACCAAAATCCACAAACCAGCTAGACTCATCGCGAACAAGATTAATGGTATTCTCACCACAAGCAACAAAAAGATCATCATTAGCAATAACAGCAACACGATTTTTATTGTCGCCTTCTTTTTTTTGCCGTCTTATATCTCTCTTATGATTGTAACAATATTTCTTGATATGTCCCTTTTTGTTGCAATAGTCACATTTAACATTCTTGAACTTGGACCTTGACTTGATTTTACTTTTATCTCTATCATTTGAATCTCTGGACTTGCTTCTCCCCCTCTCTTCAGTAACCAAAACATCAGAGTGTGAAGATGAAAAAGATGAGGCCTGATATCTTCTTTTCATCTCTTCATTCAAGACACCACTCTTAACATATTCTATAGTTACAATACCACCGGGAGCAGAGTTAGTCAAAGAAACTTGAAGAGATTCCCAAGAGTCAGGCAGAGTATTAAGAAGCCAAAGTCCCTAAATTTCTTCATCAAACTTTACACCCAAGGACACCCTGAAAATCATTTATATGATCAGAAATAGGACTGCCCTCTTTATACCTGATATTTATCAATTGCTTAAGTAGGAACAACTTGTTATTGCCAGTCTTCAAAGCATAAAGTGTCTCGCGCTTAGCCCACAAACTTCAAGCATATGTCTCATTCACAATATGATTTCTAACATTATCTTCAACCAATTGTCTGATATAGACACAAACTTGTAAGTGCTCCAATTTCCAATCCTCATCTGTCATAGATTCAGGTTTAGTAGATGCAAACACAGGTAGATGCATTTTCTTGACAAATAGAAGATCTTTCGTCTTTCCTTTCCAAGTATGATAGTTACTACCATTTAAACATACCATATTGCTCATATTTTCCTCCATCATTCAAATCGACAATCAACAACAACCAAAGCTCTGATACCACTTGTTAGGAAAGACGGGTACATAATCAAAGAGCCTGACAGGGTAGCAGCGGAAAATACCCAAGAATAAACTTTCCCTTTCAACTTGAACCAAGAAGAGAAAAATAAACCCATGAAAAATATATTAATATACAGCAAACAACTCAACCAAATGAAACAAGACAAGAGTAAAGGCAATCACACGAGACACAAGATTTACGTGAAAAACCCTTCAGTGTAAAGAGTAAAAAAATACGGGACCAAAACCTCCACTATAATCACCAAAGATTTAAAATATTGTCCTCCAAAATATCCACCAAACAAGTTTCAAAAAACAAGAAACAATACATAATCCACAGCACCAAACACTAGAGAAATAAAGGAGTGAAAGCACCAAAAATGCAGCTACTGTTTGGAAATAAAGAATAGGAGCTACAGGCCACCAAATCAAGCTCCATCAGTTCTTAATCAAAGATTGAGATGAGAGAAACAAGTATTCCAAAAATCAGCTCAATCGGACAAGAAACGAAGTAGGAATCGCAATTTCAAATTGATAGCTGTGGCTGAAATTTAGGTGCGAAAATCAGTTTTGTTTTTCTCTCTTTGGCTGCTAAAAACTCTCTTTTTACGATGGTGAATAAAACCTAAAAAGATCAATATATATACCCCATAGTAATGGGCCAATGGTCAAAAGTGGATTGGTCCAAATTGGGCTTCATTTTATCCACATAGGAAGGGACAAAGGCCCATGACCCAACAAAAAGAGGAGGGGTTGAGTAGGCCGAAAGCCAGCATAAAACTTGTCAATTTATGATGGTAGGCATTATAAGTTCTATACCTGAAGGCCTGTTTGCTGAACTCTCAATGTGCATACTTCAGTTGCTGCTCGGAGAGTGTTATACCAGTATATTTACATCCTGTTTGCTTGACAGCTTCAATAGCCAAACTTCCCCAGCCGAATCCAATCTCTAAAATGTGATGTTTTGTGCTAATTTGTGCCTAAACTGAATAGAAGCAGAATCAAAGTATGCCTGAAATTTATGTAAAAAAAGGGAGAGATTTTTACATAGTTGACAAATTACCTTTCTAATGAGACGAGTATTCTTTCTCAGCTGTGCATCTTTCAGGTCTTCATCCTCACTCTAGAAAAAATAAGAAAGAAAACTAGATCACCATGGAATGAGATTAAAGAACAGGAAATGTAGTACTCATTTAAAACTTGATAGCTAACCTTGAATATTGCACATGAATATGTCATTGTCTCATCCAGAAATAGTGTGAACAGTTCATTACTCTGAAAAAAAATTAACACTACATCTCTTATCATTTACACATTAGCAGCCCATTTTTGTCAAGAAAATTACTAGGAAAAGATGATAAATCTGACAAAAATAATCACATATTTGAGTAATTCATTTCACTAGTGAATTATACATAGATAGGCACCTTAACTTGGCATCAACCAAAAACTAAGCACTTCAACTTTGAGAGAAAACAACTAGACACCTCAGTTCGTCTCCACTATGTCAGTTGAACACTCCAACTTACAAAATGTTCATGTAGACACCCCAAATTTGTGCTATGTTAGTGTGGGGTGTCCATGCGACATAGAGGGGGCGAGTTGAGATGTTTAAATGTGTATTCTCAAAGTTGGAGTGTCCAGATGACAGTTAGGCCAAGTTATGGTATCAATCTATGTATTATGCTTTTTTCCGTAATGGGGAAATCCCCGAGGACCAACAGCACACAGTTCAAAACTTGGTGCTTAATGGACCCGTCCCTCGAACCTTCTCTACTTAAATACCAGGTCTTGTCTGCGGTAGGCCTAACCTTGACATGAAGGGCTGTGCTCTTATCAACTACATACGTTGGGTGATGATACAAGTACGACCACGAAGATGGACGCATGTGAGAATGTAATAAACCCGTGGCTTGGAGTGTGCGAGTTAAGGACTTAAAACACTCCAAACCGAACCTAATCTCACACTTGGAGTGTAAGGAGGAGTCTTGTAATACAAGAAGGCAGCCCCTAAATACACTTGAAGAGAGCCCAGCTCTTAAAAGGGCATTTTGGATATTTTGTATTTTATTTGTAACCTAGTATAAATAGAACATTGTAGGGATTTTAAACTTAGATTATTCATGATGTTGTAAGTCTTGAAACACAAAGAAACACAAGTCTTCTCTCCTTGAGGAACCAAAACCAAAATTAGGCATATAGAGTGTGGAATCACTCTTGTTGATCTCATGTCTTGGAAATGTGATGCTTGGGAGGTGGATTCCGACCTTGTGTCTTCGTAAGAGATAGGTGAATGTTGTGTGTAGTGTTAAGGGTCCAAGAGTAGAATATGCTCTTGGGTTATTAAGATTATACCTTCATTAAGTCTATCTAACTATCCCTTTACTTTTATTGTAATCTTGTAGTAGTTTGTGTTCTTGTAACCGTTTCTATATCTTGTTAGTAAAACCGTGTGTTTTTCCTATCTTGTTATTGTTGTCCATATCTCCATATTGTTGATGTTTTGGTGTATTTACACCTTCAATATCTTATTGTTATTGTGTTTTTATTGTTGTTATAGTGAATTCGATAGTGGTCACCAAAGGGGTCGTTGGTTGTTCAAACTTGTGGACTATTTTGGTATTTGTTTAGTGTTCCCGTGGTCATTATCGTATAATTTGGTATCAAATAATGGATTTATCTTGTCCCACAAGATCAATCTTGGGCTTGTTAGTTGAAAAAAAATTGTCGAAAAACTGAAAATTCCAAAAAAAAGTACAATCTGCCCGTGTTGTGTTCTTGGCCAAGAATTGCATTCTTTTTTTGTGTTGGACAAGATTTTTGTTTGTATTGAGTGTTTCTAGTGTTAGATTTGTTATTCACTAACACTTGAGTCCATATCTAAGTTTGAGATTTGTTGTTGTTGTCGTGAACAAGTAAGATCGTGTGGTAGACATTGTTGTTGAGAAACTTGACTTGGCCGTGTGTGTAATTGTTGCTGTTGAAAGGAGTGTTATTGTTTTTGTTCTTGGTGAATGTTTTTTTTGTTATTTAAGTTCTTCACAACCTTCATCTCTTGTTAAAATTGAAGATACAACACTAAAGAGACTTGGCCGTTTGTTGTTGTGGATTGGAGTTGGCCGTTGGAATTGTTGTTGTTCTTGAAGATTGTTGTTATTGTTCTTGGTGTGGTTGTTGTTGTTGAAGTTATTCACCTTCCTTCATATATTGTTACAATATAAAGTGAATTCTATATCCTAAAAGGTGAAGGAAAAAGTGTATGTACTTGTTAGTCTTGAAAGACCCCCAACCACCAAAAGACTTTATATCACTTCTCAACCACTTTTTCATGATTTAAGGACCCATGTTTTAAGGAGAAGTACAAGAAAAGGTCAAGTCTTGAAAATTGAAAAATGCTCCAAGACTTATTTTCTCTCCTAAAACAAATTCCACCAATCCAAATTAATTTTTGACCAAGACTTGAACATTTGAGAATAACCATTTGATAAAACCGAACCAATATGTGGCTGCCACATCATCACTACTACTGTTCACGCAATATTTTCGAGGTCAAAACTTTAGATTTCTTAGTTTCATTTTTTTATCTCTTAGTTTCGCTTAATTGATCCTAGCACTAATTAACAAGCTAGTAAACTTCTACTAGGTTGTCACTTAGTTCTTGAACCCATTGTTCGTGTCTACATTTCTTTTGTGCTTTTTTCTCTTTTGTGAATTCGTTGTATCTTGATGTTTCAAATCCGTAAGCAAATTTTCTTTGAGTCAACTCGAACGAAAATCTATTTCGGACCAAGGTGGACTCCTCCCTCAATCACTCACGAAGTACAAGCCGGCTTTCAACACTTGTGAAACTAAGTGTGAGGTAAAAATTGAGAGTGAGAGTATGGTGAGGCATTTTGAGCTAACAAGTTTGTTTGTTTTGTTTTTCATTGTTGTCTTTTCTTAGGTACCATGGCTGCCACCAATCTCGATGCCACATTTGACCACATCACCGACAATATTGAGGACATGAAATGGTACGTTAAAAGGCTACACCAATTGGTATCCATACTTATCCTAACAAATTCAAAACCGAAGGTCCAAACACCTTGCGGTGAGAGCTTTCTGCCCAAACTTGTGAAGGACTTTCACACCAAGGTTAAGACGAACGTATTCATGGACGTCAAGGTAAAATAGCTATCTCTTACACTTTGGTACATATGGATGATGAACGTGTGACTAATAAGCCGTTAAGTGTGAGTAGTAGCTTACCTACGTATGAGTATATTGATTCCTTACCACTTGTGGATGATGTACATGTTATGAGAGTGGATACACTAGCTGATCCTATAGATGACCGAATCAACTTTTCTAGTAAGATCAATTTGTGTCCACCTAGTTTTGAAGCTATTGTGTTGAATGAAAGTACATCGTCGGGTGAAATTTGTGTTGACCAACTTGTGTGTAAAATTTTCCCACCACTTGAGAATATGTGTGATGTGATTAATGAGTCTCAAGTGAGTGAAGAATTTGAAAATGTTGGTCAAGAAAAAAGGAGTGAACCCATGAGCCTATGTTGTTGTAAAGATTCTAACGTTTGCTTGGCTCATAGGGTTAATTGTGTGCTTGATATATCTTTGAAAATTGATAATGATTCCTTAGAGAGTGAAAGTTCCAAATCAGTCCGCGGGTTAGATCATTCACTCTTTAGGTACAATGTCTTGTTTGAAGATAGTTTAAACACTCCTAATAGACCTAGCAGTGAAAATGATGGTATAGCTTGCCTTGGAAGTTATATCCTATAATCTAACCCACTATGGAGTTCCAACATTCCTCCTAAAGATGAAAATCTCTTCTTGGAAAATGAGAATATTCTTAAGGGTAAGGAATGTGTGGTCTTGGAAACTACTTCTTCTACTACTTTGTGTGGCTTTTCTGTGGACACCATAGTAGAAGTAGAATTGAATGCCACCTTTTTATACTCTCTCTTTACTTGTGATGATATGTATACCAATGTAGAGAGTAGGTCATGTGGTTGTGGTAAAGACTATGGGAAATGGGTATGTTGTTTAGACCCGTGTCTATGGCCACTCTTCCCATTTGATCCCGGTGCCACCTTAGGGTGGGGAAGATTTACTCTCAGCTTAGGTGTGTTTCTTTTGTGTACTTATCATATCCAAGTCCTTGGTGAATTTTTTGATGGCTTCATAATGTTTAACACTAAGGACTCTTGGTTATATGTCAAATATGAACCACCTTGGCATGTCGAGACTTGTTGTTGGCCGAGACTTGAACTCAAAGGGTCCTCAGTTTCTTTTTTTTTGGGAGTGG
Source organism: Capsicum annuum (assembly GCF_002878395.1). Classification (NCBI taxonomy): domain Eukaryota; kingdom Viridiplantae; phylum Streptophyta; class Magnoliopsida; order Solanales; family Solanaceae; genus Capsicum; species Capsicum annuum. The sequence goes on along the minus strand of NC_061113.1, from coordinate 11,611,237 downwards.
GCTGTTTTGAGCGTTTTGAGTGCATACCATTATTGTTTATTTTTGATAATACTAACCCTCATGCCATGAGAAAGTGTGGTTGTTTGTCTCTCTTTGATTTTGCAAGGCATGGATTCAAGGTCGAATCCTTTTTAAGGAGGGGAGGATGATACAAGTACGACCACGAAAGATGGACGCATGTGAGAATGTAATGAACACGGGGCTTTGAGTGTGAGAGTGAAGGACTTAAAAAACTCCAAACCGACCCTAATCTCTCACTTGGAGTGTAAAGAGGAGCCTTGGAATACAAGAAATCAGCCCCTAAATACACTTGAAGGGAGCCTAGCTCTTAAAAGGGCATTTTGAATATTTTATATTTTATTTGTAACCTGGTATAAATAGAACATTGTAGGGATTTTAGACTTAGATTATTCATGATGTTGTAAGTCTTGAAACACAAAGAAACACAAGTCCTCTCTCCTTGAGGCACCAAAACCAAAATTAGGCATATAGAGTGTGGAATCACTCTTGTTGATCTCATGGCTTGGAAACGTGATGCTTAGGAGGTGGATTCTGACCTTGTGTCTTCATAAGATATAGGTGAACATTGTGTGTAGTGTTAAGGGTCCAAGAGTGGAATATGCTCTTGGGTTATTAAGATTATACTTTCATTAAGTTTATCTAACTATCCCTTTACTTTTATTGTAATCTTGTAGTAGTTTGTGTTCTTGTAACCGTTTCTATCTCTTGTTAGTAAAACAGTGTGTTGTTCCTATCTTGTTATTGTTGTCCATCTCGACATATTGTTGTTGTTTTGGTGTATTTACACCTTCAATATCTTGTTGTTATTGTGTTTTCGTTGTTGTTATAGTGAATCCGAGAGTGGTCACCAAAGAGGTCCTCGGTTCTTCAAACTTGTGGACTGTTTTAGTATTTGTTTAGTGTTCCCATGGTCATTCTCGTATCAGGTGATATAATATGCAAGTCAATTACCAGGTCATAATGGCGAGAGATATTCCGACGGGCCTGAGTCAGGGTGTTCTGATTTGAAACATGTTGAATGAAATATTTTGCAGATGACAGTGCTGCTGTAAAAAGCAAAGGTGTCCACCAGCCTCTAAAGCCATGCAAAGTGAAAATAACTTAATTAACATGAGAACACAAGTTTATATTTCTTTATTTCAAGTCAGTAAATTGTTACCTTTTCTAGCTAGACCTTTTAATAGATGCTTTCAAATCTGTATTGGCAACAAATATCTGCAAAGGAATTTAGAAAGCTAAGCAACAACCAAAAGCTATAAACAAAGATATCGAGTCGTCATTTCCTCAACATGAGAAGATTAAGAAGACCTTCATTCTTATCAACCAAAGAGAAATCCCCATGAATAAAAGCATCAGCAAGGCCTAGGTCGGCTTGAGTTGCAACCTGTAAGAGATTATTTATACCAACAATTTGTCTAGATTGAAATTTTTTAGTTTTGTTTGGTTAATTGCTTGATAACTTGTAAGGGGCAACAGAAAATTTAAATTTACCTTCCAGTAAAACTGTGTACTATGAATTCGAAGTAAAACTTTGAGAGAGCATTTCCTATCTATTCCTTGGAAGGTGGAAATTGTACCTCCTTCTTCCAACAAGCTGTATATCAAAAGATATAAAGTTAATAATACAGATATCAACTGTTAGAAAAAAAAAAACTTAAAAATTTCCTAATAATAAAGTAGTTCTGTGACATGATTCTTGACTTGTGTATGAGCTTAATTCCAAAGAGATTAGAATGAAAGAAGGGTATTTTCTCAATAAACTAGTCAGTCTGCATTTTTCTACCGGTCAAATAGCAAACATCACAAATGTGAATAAGAAATAGCATAGGTTGAAGAAACCACTTGTTAGATATGTATCTGCCGCTATTTGGATTAAATCAATACAAGGTGAACTATCATCACTCACATTATGCATCTTGTTTCAATGAAACTTTTGAGAAATCTAGTAACGAGGAGGCATGCTCCTGTTTCAGTCCAGGTTGGTACCATGTGCTTGGAGTTGTCCAGAATACTACAATTCCTTCTAAGCATGCCATCTGCCGCAAGCATACCCGCCTGAGGGGAACCAAAAGGTAGACAATCATCCTAATGAGACTAAAGGGACAGTGAAAGCCGGAAAGAACTCCAAATTGTTTTCAAAGTAACGTGATAGTTCAATTTTTATATGTTGAGCTTTTATTAGCAGAAGTAGTACTACCTTTAGTCCATCCTTATGGAAACCATAGCCTGAAAGTATTGCAATAAATGAACTGGTTAAATTACATCAGTAGAGAGGTGCAATCCTTCAAGTTTCAATTAAAAGAAACTCTCTGAAAAGAGATTCATACCTTGATATGCTCCACAAAACCGTATTCCTCTCTTTCCTTGGATTTGATGTAGGTCACGTAAAGCTTTTGATGCAGCGAGGGAACTGGGTGGCTTGCTGTCCACTTAAGCAATGTATGCTCTGGTTTGTGAGGAGGGTCGAGAGTTACGAGATAAGGCAGCTTTGAGTCACCAAGATTCTGTAAATTTAGACAACTCATAAATTAAGAGAGCAGTTACAAGGGAAAAGACTGTCCACTAACGAACATTTTGTTCTGCTTTTTGCCGAGGCTCTGTTATGAACCAATTGTCCCACATTGGAAAAATAGAGAAATGATAAGGGGTTTATAGGCCAAATGGGTTCTCCCACCTATCAGGCCAATGAAATAAACCAAATGGGAGAGCCCAACCCTTAGCCTTATAGGTGAGAGAACCATTAGCATTTCTCTATTTTTCCAACGTGGGACAATTAGCTCATAACAATCGCCTTCTCTTGAGGACCAACGACCTCTTTGGTCACGGCTGCGCCTTCTCTTGAGGACCAATGACCTCTTTGGTCACGGCTGGCACCCCTCTTAGGTTCTCAAGCGAAGTCGATTGTTATGGACCAATTAAGCCCACATTGGTCCAGGCCACCACACTCCGAGTCGTGGCTCCACGCGTGGATCGATCCTCGTTGGTCACGGCTATGCCCAGTTGTTCACGGATGGCACCCCTCTTAGGTCCAGGCCACCACTATGAGGCGCTGCTCCCCACACATGGATCGATCCTCGTTGGTCACGGGCTGGCACCCCTCTTGGGTCCCAGGCCGACACTCCGAGTCACGACCCAACGGGTGAGACTCTCAATGAAAGCACTAACGTTATTAAACCAAATGGGAGAGCCCAATCCAAAAGACTAGCTTGATAGATGGGAGAACCCATTTGGCCTATAAACCCCTTCGCATTTCTCTATTTTTTCAATGTGGGACAATTGGTTTATAACAGGCTCAGAAGTCACTAAATTGCGTAACACACCTGGATTATATTGAGCCAATATGTAACATATGCTCTATTATTCATGTTCCCAAGGAAACTACAAGCACTCCATGCTTCCAGATTGCGAGGCAAGAATATTTTATCATGATAAAGGAAAATATCACTGTCATAGAGGAAAAAACAATATTTTTGCAACTTGACACCATAAATCTTTTTAAGACTACAGTCAAATCCAACAACTCACTTCTTTCTAGTAAACTTAAAGAGAAAATTAAGACAAGGCGTTCAAATAAAGGAGGGGGAAGTACCTATAGATATACTGGAAAGCACCCAGTATTCTTGTTTCATCATATGTTGCCTCTTTGCCTAACATTTTCAGAGTATCTGGAGCATGTACAGTGATTATGCCTCCATCATATACTTCTTTGTCACCATCATTACAAGCTACAGTACAACCTGTAAATCTTAGATCTGCCTCTTGTTAGGAATCTTCTCAAAGAAACAATAAAGTGAAGACAAAAACCTATGTGGCCTAGTGGTCAATGAGGCCGGTGCCTTGGAGAGTAGGGTTTCAAATTCCAATAGAGAGAAAAGTCCGGGTAATTTTTTTCCATCTGCTATCCAGTACCCGTGCTAGTGGGAGGTAGCAGGTACCTAGTAGAATAGTTGAGGTAATGTGCATGCTGGCCGGAGCACCAGTATTATAAAAAGAACACTAATGAATATCAAAGAAGGCCATTTTCATCATTTCTGGTACTTCCTTTACAAAGAACCACTTTCAACATAGAGCGACTGGGTCTTTTCATTTACTAAATTGCTCTTAGGTAATAGCCTAATCTGTTTCCCAACGGATATATCCCTATCTACTATTATGATAAAAGAAACAACACATCAAACTCTTGCAAGAAGCCATATATGAAACCAAGCTACACCTTCTTCATTTGTCGATACAGAATTTACTTCAGAGCCAGTTCTAATTTGAGAACCTCTTTTGTCAAGCTCTTCCCTAACCTGCACTCGATGCCCCAATCAAATCACTCTCAGGGATGATAAATTCTTAACAAATCATACAAGAAAGTGAAAATTGGTAATTGTCTGAAGTTTTCTCAGGGAAATAATAAAAACTTGGTGATACTTATGGATAAAAAATCACCTTATTTACATATGTATATAATCGCAGTGGCGGAGCCAGCATCTTAATTGAAGGGGTTCAAAATCGAAAAATGTGAATGAAATAATTAGTCGAAGGGGGTTCAGCGTTAACTATACATACATGAAAAATAATTTTAAGCTTGTATACATAGTATAATTTTCCGTCGAAGGGATGAACCCCTCACTATGAGCTGGATCCGCCACTGTGTAATAACCGTTTTAGAGTGAGCAATTGAGGGAGATCAAAGACCTGTAAAGAAAGAAACAAAAGCACCCTTAGGCACAAGGACAATAAAATGATATATACGTAAACATTCATATTTTAACAATTGGCTACAATCTACACACGAACTACGGTACTTGAACAGTAGATTATAGAAAAAAACCTGCAGAAGATGGTGGTCGCGGAAGAGTAAAAGAATGTAATAAGCAGAAAAGCCCAATACTCCAGATAAGGGACAGGACCAGACTGAAGCACATATTGGAATCTGTGGAAAATGTGTGAATTACTTATAGCAAGAACAACTTGTCGAACGAACAATAAGGCCACACAAGTGTCAACAACTATTAACCGCAACAAACAGAAGTGTACCAGATAAGTCTTCTGAAATAGCTCTGAATAGCCATGTGACTTAATAAATTGCCCTAGTGTTTCATTGTGATCAACGTCAAGAGAGTTTTCAACTGCTTCAATGTAACTGCATTGTAGTCAGAAACATATTCACAATGAAATAAACTTCATTGGAGATAAAATACACAAAACAGAACAATCTGGTACATTTCCAGCAAATACGTGATCTTCAAAGGAACGAAGAAGCTCTGCGCTCTAAATTTCTCATGAGATTAGTAAATCAACAAGTTGCTCAACTACTAACAAATATTGACAAGAAGTCCATTTATAAAGATAAATAAGTATTGGTACCCTATGACATCCTTCTTGAATCTGTTAATTTCTCTCGTCATTTGCCAAAAATATGGATTCCAGACATTCTTCTTCTGTGCAAACAAACTAGAGTATCCATTCCGGGTACCCCATTCACAGCCATGGCCTTGGTCTAAGCTTACGGACAATGACATGTCAGAGATCTCCGTATTGACTCCAAGGAACTCAAAAAATTCCATGATGATTGGGTAAGTTACCTATCAAAATACACCAATTCAGCATCCAAAAGATAGGGTTAAAATAGCTCTAGCTACAAGCATTTCCCATTTAATGCCTGAAAGAGGGATATATACCAGAGCATAAACAGTAGGAATTTGATTGAACAAACCAATAATTTTATCCATAGAAACTCGAAAGGTGTATAATACATAGACAGATAATTTAACTTGACAGTTAAACATCCCAACTTTCACTGTTACCGCTACACATTTCAACTTGACACAAATGTGTCTCGTGAACATCTTAACTTTGAAAATGTACGTCTAGGGGTGTTTACGGGGCCAACATAAAATCAAGTTAAGGTGTCTAGCTAGGCATTTTCAAGGCTAGGTGTTAAGAATTAGTGCCCTACTGATTTTCTTATTTTCGCCTAACTTTTGCTTATCGATGGAACACGTTACCTGACGTGTTTCAAAAAAGCAGTAAACAGAAAGTAAAGAACACAATGATTTTTACGTAGAAAACACCCGGCTCAAAAGGTGTAAAAAAACTACTACCTGCACCTCTACAGGATTTAACCCTAACTTCACTAAAAAAAACTCTGAGCCTCAACAACGACTGATTACAAAACTCTTGTAACCAACAAATAGGAATTATAAACTCTAATTCCTATAACTCAACAACTAGGAATTATAAACTCTAATCTCTATAACTCAATAACTAGGAATTATAAACTCTAATTCCTAACTACACACACCTCCCAAAGTATGTGTTCCCAAAGTCGCTGAATTTTCCCAAACTCAAAGATTAGCTCCTAATTCAGTTTATAACACACTGAAACTAATATTACATGAATAGATCAAACACAATGAACAACTCTAAAAATCAACGCTAAAACTCTTAGCTGGATTCTGTACTGAGGACCAGGTTCTTCAACATGTTTCTTCAGTAATTGAGTAGCACTTCGTGAAGTCAATCTGTCGATTAAGCTTTTCTGCTTTTTTAAGTGCGTAAATTATTCTGGCTGCTGCATCTTCTATTTAAGCACAACTCTCCAAAGAGTCATTCTTTATTTCAAACTCCTATTTTAATTAGAACTCTCATTGCATAAAGTTCTACTTCAAGTGAGACTCCTTCTTCAATTCTAACTCTTGTCTCCTTAGTGTTGTAGTAAAACTCCAACTCTTTTGAGTTCTTCAATTTTCAGAATCTTTCTCCTTCCACACATTGGACTCTTAAGGATATGCTTAGAAGTGAAACTCCTTCTTCACATTGGACTCCTTTATCAACTCAACTTACTTTCCCTTATCATCAAGTGTTTGAATCAAATTCAACTTGTCTCATTCATATTGTCATTCATCAAAACTTCAAGGTTCCAACAAATTCCCACTTTTTGATGATGACAAATCTTTTGTCTTTGTGCATTCAAACATCTTCACCTATTGGCACTAAAGTTTAAAATACTAAAATAAAACAAGTTAGTCAATGGGTTATAAACATTGCATAACCCTCTTATCTTCCCCCTTTTGACATCATCGAAAACCATTTCAATGCAATAATGTACTAGCCAAAGTGATTTGTTATGCTATTCATGGCTACTGGGGCTATCCCCAAAAATATCAGGCAAAGACTCTAGCCAATATAGTAATGTATTAAAGAGAGCAAAAATGAGTCAATTTAGCAAAGATAACCATTCCATTTAACTGACAGTGCATGTTCCACATTAAACCTAAGCTAGTACTGAACAAAGCAAAATAATTGAGCATTAAAAACATACGGTATAAAAGTGGAGCATGACTAAGGATACAAATAGTGAGGAGCTGATAAGGAAGGTGGAACAGGTGATATCAACTGTGTCAATTGATGAATGACTTCAACATTTTCATCCCTCTATCAATCAAGGCCAAGCTTCAAAGTCATGATCCTAGCCTTAAAGACCTCTTATTCCACTTTATGACTATCTTATGTAGCTTATAGTTCAGAATTATTTTTTCAAATTAGTCTTATCCCTCCTTATTGAAATAGGTAGAGCAATTAGGAAAGCATGTCCTATGCTGCATATCCCTTTTCATTCTTCAGAAACATATGTTGCATGTGATTGATGATCAAGCTTGGCAAATCTATGGTACACAACTAATATTTTAGTTGAGAAAGAAGAAGGAATTTCTGTTATAGGATTAACACACTTGTGCACACCCATTTGGAGAGAATTAAAGAAAGTTTGGTCAACAATTCATTAGCTTTATTAGACAATGAGAGGATGAAGTGCGTGGAATTGAACAGGTGTGCTCAACTATTTCAATTTAGACAGCCTATGCTTATGTCAGCGTAGAACATACCTGATAAGAAGAACTTTATGGTCATAATTGCTTGCTTATACCTATTTTTCTGTACAATCTAATACAAAATTAGATTAGAAAATTCAAAAATCTGGAATTGGGACACAAAACTAAATGTGCAAGACTGAATAGAATAACTTTTTAGCTAATAAGATTAAGAAGAAAAATGATTATTCTAGTCAATCATTGAGGGGAGTTCATGCAATTTTAATCATCCCCAAGTCTAACCTATTCCTTTCAAAATGCTCTCTACTTAGTGTCTTTGGTGCTTCTCCAGTCAATTAAGTAACACACATAGTCAACATTTTTATAGCCCTCAAGAGTAAAATTACTTTCATTTGAATACCATAGTCTCAAGCCATTGATTCCCATGAGATATCTCAAGATTCTTGTGACAAAACCAATTCTTATGAATTACCAACAAAATTATCATCAGCTTGTGTTGGTGTTATTGATGCATCAATTACTTGATTTGTTTTCCCCCCTGTCAATATGCCCTCAGTCTGTACAACTGTTGAACTAGGTGGTACAACATGTTCCTGTGCATGCTCATCAATTTCACAGTCATCCTCTGTAATACCTCGGGAAATTTTTTGTTGAAATTTATGCGTAAACGTGTTGGGTTCTACCTTCTAGAATGAATTATAAATTTTTCGTGTGGAATGTCTTAGATTATGATCCACCATTGTGTAGAGTATCAAATAATATTTCCAATGATATGTGGATCATACAAAACGGACACTCGAGCGACGAGTTATGAACATTCCGATCGAACCGTGAATAGTAGTGAACAGTAAAACGTGCAGGAAAAAGTACTGAGGCATGGCGTATTTTGGCTCTAACTTTAAACGATCATAACTCCTTGTACATAATGAGCTAGGTGATCTACTATATATCAATGAAAATCTCTACGAGTCCTGTTTCCATTGAAATTTGTTTCATCCAATTTGTCTATCGTAAAAAAAGTTATGGTCGATCTACTTCAGCCTATCAAAAGTGAATTTTTAGGTCAACTTTAAACGATCATAACTCCTTGTACACAATGATCTGGGTGAGATACTATGTATCAATGGAAATATATGAGAGTCCTCTTTCTAATGAAATTGGTTTCATCCAATTTAGATATCGAAGTAAAACGTTATGGTTGATCTACTTTAGACTATCAAAATAGTCCATCAAAGGACAGATTCGAGAATTATTTAATTTTTTAGGGGCGTTTTGGTCATTTCCCCTCACCCAAAATCCATCCAAATCCTATATTAAAGCCTAAGCATTATTTGTTATATTTCATCAAATTTCCTCAAAAAGAAAATCCTGAGCTCCTACATCCAACTTCAAGAACCTCCAAAGTTCACCACTAATTCTGCATATTTATTCAAGATTCCAAGTTCCTTGTTGAAGAACTCCAAGAACCATCATTCAAAGGCACGATTAACATCTCAAAAATGAGTATCGATCTAAAGTTCATCATTCAAGGTATGTGAGGTTTTTCAACAAGAACTCTCTTTCGTTCTTGTGCCCAAAAGTAATTTTCTTTACAAAGCCATGATTTTTATTTGATTTTTACAAATTTGAAGCATGAACCCATATCTTATGATGATTATTATGAAATCTTAATGTTTATTATTTTAAAAGATGAATTTACATGTCTGGAAATATAAAGCATGAATCTTGAATGATATTTATCATGATTTTGATATTTGGATCGTGAATCCCCATTGAAAATTGTGTTTTTTTAGAAAGTGTGTGTTATAAGCACGTTGATGTTGATTATTTGAGATATTTTGAATGATTTGACCTTTTGGTATTAATGAAGTTGTTTTGAACTCGAGTGTGAAAGAAATCCACAACATGGTTGATTTTGATAGATGGAAAGCATGATGGCTCCCGATGTATATTATATATTACTAAAATTTTCTTGTTATGGATTGTCTTTGAAATGATCTGAGCTAATTCGGGTGAAATCTTTAGCACCGAGTGGGAGGTATAAAGCGATCTTACTTCCCTAGAACTACGTGCCCCCATAGGAGTGAGCCTGAGGCTGATTTATATAGTGATCACTAGCTTGTGTGGATTTGATATCGATAGTCCTACTCTGATGGCAAGGATAGGATGACTCTCCCCAATGTGGACTGTACATTGGACTCCATGTAGCTCACATGGTTTATGTCGGTTATAGGATCTCCCAATGTGTGTGTGTTTCCTTGTGTCTATGGTGAACGGTGAAGTGATTTGAAAGTAGAACTATGAAAGTTATTCTTTCGAAAGATTTAAATGATATTTACATTATGAGAATTGATATTCTTGATGAACTGAAAGTGATTGACAAATTTTATGATGACTCACATGTGTTATTATACTTATGTCATCCTCTCATGATTATGATGATTTTCTTCAGGCTATGTGAGTCTTTCATACATCCTGAATATTTCTTATAAATATTTATGATGATTATGTTTATAAAACTGTATACACCCCCATATACTCGGTTCCTTTCCATGGTACTGACCCACATCTTCGGATGTGGGCTACATTTTCTCGAAATGTAGGTTCAGGTGCTCAGTTCCAGGTTCAACAGTGATTTTTCGAGCACGCTGTTCTACATCATCTGTCGTGGTGAGTCCTCATGTTCCGAGGACGTGATGTCTGATATTGGTTTCACGGAATTGTTTACATTTGATAACTGAGTATGAGTCAGGGCATGTCTCAATGGCTCGCTAATTTTATTGATTTTCTTAGAGGCTTGTCAGACTAGTATAGATGTTGGGAGTTGACTAATAAGTCGTATTTTGTTATTTTTCTAAAATTCTTTTATTCTTGGATGATGATTACTCTGTTGATATTTAAAGGTTATTTATGGAAACCCCGTTGATTCGTGTTGAACTGAATGAAAATGGCTCAAAGGGTTAGCTTGGAGCTACTCATAGCCTCAAGCACCGTGTGACACTCCGGGACCCGTTTTTGGGGCGTTACATCCTCTTTTTTTCATTTTTTTTAAATCTCCCTTGCTTCCCCCTTACACGAGCACTACAAATCTGGCCATCTTTCAAATGATCCATTCCCCCTTTAAATGTGGTGAGTGAAAGAAACTTTATTTTCTTCTAGTCTTATGCCTTAAGCAAGCTTTATTTATGCACAAATTTTTCTTGCCTCCTTTCACTCTCACCTACAAAATAAATTAGGGGTTAACTTTAGGCACCCAGACAAGCTTGGGTCCTTTCTTATGAGTAAATAGATGAATCAGATTTCTTCTAGCCCATGCAGGCAACAGGTTATGTGACCTATTTCTCTGACCAGGTTTAGTTATCCTTTTCTTGTTCTGAGATAGTTTATTTGCTAGATTTAGATTGCTGGATCTGCTTTTGGCAGCAACAGGACATTCAGTGGTTGGGTGTCCTAGTTTTCCACAAATATAACATAAATCTTTGTAGGAAATAGTTTCTTTCTAAAAACCTATGCCAACCCTCTCATTTTGAGTCCTACTACTTAGATGATTAACAATTCTAGATGACATAGTCCATCGGTTAGCTCTTTCAAGATCAAGTTTTATCTTAGAGTTTTCTTGAGTTAGCTTTCTAACCTTTTCTCTTTGACAAAACAATTCATCTTTTCTTTGTTTAAGTTCAGACTCAATTCTTTGATGATTTTCACTCATGTCTCCTTTTTGTTTTTCAGTAATTCACAACTTTAAGATTTCTAATTTTAGATCTAGGTTTGATGAGCCAAGTTGACTAACCTATTCCTTTAGGGTGCAGTTTTCTGTATCAATGACATTTTTGCAAGTCTCAAGATCAATGTAATCAAACTTTAGACTTGAAAAAGCATTGAATAACTGATCCCTTTCAGATGTGAGCTCGTGAAAATCATCAATCAATGTGTTCATCAAGGGATTAGTCTTTTCTTAGAACAAAGATGCAATTTATCTTTAAGATCAAGTATATTTACCTCAGATTTTACTTCCTTTTCTTCTATGTCTAAGTCACCTATAGCCATAAGTGCACTTTTATCAACTCCATCATCATTAGATTCTTCTGATCTTGGTCCCTATGCATCCATCGTAGCAAATGATTCTTTTCTTTTGAAGTAAGATTTTTCTTTTTCAGCTCTTACACTTTTTTGCTCAATTTCCCACAATGGACAATCCCTTATCATGTAATCTGTATCTTCATACTTGAAACAACCAGTTTGAGACTTATAGTTGGAACAACACCTTCTACTAGTTCCTCTCTTGTTCTGCCGCTTTCCTTCCTTAAAATACCTTTTGAAATTCTTGTTAAGCTTTCTTTTATCCAGATCTGATTCTACGCTGTCAGACTCTTTCAGTGCTATTTACTTATCCTTAATTCCTTTATTTTTCTCTAAGGTATCCATGTTCTTCTTGAAGTTCTCCATATTCTTCTCATATCTATCCACAAGAGTATCCCAAATTTATTTTGCGGAGGTACAACCTGAGATCCTATGGTATTCATCTATTCCAAGTCCACAAGTAAGAATATACTTGGATTTAGCATTCTTTCCAAGCATCTTAAAGTTAGCCTCATTATACTCATTCTTGTCCTTTAATACTTCCTTCTTCATGGGGTATTGAGGTCCATCGATAATTATATTTCATAGTTCGTAGTCCACAGCCTGAAGAAAATCTTTCATCCTTTCTTTCCATACTAAGTAGTACTGTCCCTTGAACAACGGAGGCCTATTGATGTCTTGTCCTTCATAGTATCCAGTAGGTGGTGTAGAATTCATCTTGGATCTTATTTTAAGGTGTTAGCCTACACAAGATAACCCACTCTGATACCACTTGTTAAAAATTTGTGCCCTACTGATTTTCTTATTTTTGCCTAACTTTTACTTATCGATGGAACGTGTTGCACTGATGTGTTTCAAGAAAGCAGTAAATAGAAAGTAAAGAAAACAATGATTTTTACATAGAAAACACCTGGCTCAAAAGGTGTAAAAAACCACGACCTGCACCTCTACAAGATTTATCCCCAGCTTCACTAAAAAAAAACTCTGAGCCTCAACAACGACTGATTACAAAACTCTTGTAACCAACAAATAGGAATTATAAACTCTGATTCCTATAACTTAACAACTAGGACTTATAAACTCTAATCCCTATAACTCAATAACTAGGAATTATAAACTCTAATTCCTAACTACACACACCTCCCAAGGTATGTGTTCCCAAACTCTCTGAGTTTTCCCAAACTCAAAGATTAGCTGCTAATTCAGTTTATAACACACTGAAACTAATATTACATGAATAGATCAAACACAATGAACAACTCTAAAAATCAACGCTAAAACTCTTAGCTGGATTCTGTACTAAGGACCAGGTTCTTCAACATGTTTCTTCAGTAATTGGGTAGCACTTCGTGAAGTCAATCTGTCGATTAAGCTTTTCTGCTTTTTTAAGTGCGTAAATTATTCTGGCTGCTGCATCTTCTATTTAATCACAACTCTCCAAAGAGTCATTCTTTATTTCAAACTCCTATTTTAATTAGAACTCTCATTGCATAAAGTTCTACTTCAAGTGAGACTCCTTCTTCAATTCTAACTCTTGTCTCCTTAGTGTTGTAGTAAAACTCCAACTCTTTTGAGTTCTTCAATTTTCAGAATCTTTCTCCTTCCACACATTGGACTCTTAAGGATATGCTTAGAAGTGAAACTCCTTCTTCACATTGGACTCCTTTTTCAACTCAACTTGCTTCTCCTTATCATCAAGTGTTTGAATCAAATTCAACTTGTTTCATTCATATTGTCATTCATCAAAACTTCAAGGTTCCAATACTAGGGTATTCACTGGCAATAGGATTTACCTCAAAATGTATATTGCACAAAGTGAAGTAAGACCTGTCTTAATTTACTGATCAGAATTGACTTTAACTTTATTAATCATATACTTTTTCTATATTTCTCCTTTGATGCAGCAGTATGCATAAGAATTGTAAAGCTCAGGCCTAACTGTCAAGGTATTGTCTTGGCTCAATCATTATCTTAACTGTCAAGGTATAAGGTCAAGATCGACGCCGTCGACAGTGAGAGTCTTAGCATAGCCTCCTAGATAATGTTCCATCTCATAAGCCACAACTTGTATACCAGATTTTGCTAATTCATATGCAGGAACTAGTCCACTTATCCCTGCTCCTACCACTGCTACTTTCATTTTTTTGTCACTTTGGCTTCAATATTTGATACAAGAACAAGGAGAGGCACAAAACATACACCAAAATAGTCCACAAGTTTGAAGAACCGGGGACCCCTTTGGTGACCACTCTCGAATTCACTTCCAACAACAAGAATACAAGATATAATGGTGTATTTGACACCAAAACAGCCAACCTAAACTAATGTAACAACAAGAATAAGATGAACAACACAATAAGATTTCAACAATAAAACGATTACAAGGTTACACAACAAGAACACTACTAACAGTTACAACAAAATAAAGATAGACAAATGGAGGTATAATCTTAAGAACCCAAAAACATATGACACTCTTGGACCCTTAACACTACACACTACAATCACCTATCTCTTACAATTGATACAAGAGAGGCGTCCACCACCCAAGCACCAATGTATCAAGCAATGCAATACACAAGTGATTCCACACTTGTATATGGCCCTAATTACGGTTTTGGGAATCTCTCTCTATACAAGGAGTGTTCTCTCAATATCATTAAGCAACTAAAGAAATAAACCCTACAATGTTCTATTTATACTACATTACAATAATAGACAAAATGACAAAAGAGCCCTTTAGTGACTAGTTTTCAAAAATACTCAAAAAGTGTCATGATCATTATCATACTTGTATGATCCTCTCCATCTTGAGAGGAATTTGACCACAGATTCACGGGCTCACCACTTTTACAAAGGAATTTCACAATCTCCTTCTTACGTTCACACATCTTCTCCATACTCTTCATTTTGCACTTTGGCTTCTTCTTGCTCTCCATCTTGCGGTTTGCCATCATTCTTAACCAATTCAACGCCTACCTTTTCTCCAAGATAGTACAATCTACCCTCTCTTAGGATTATATTCCTCCAGTTTGGGCACTCAATAGTCTTGTGCCCCCACCCTTGACACTTGAAGCATTGAAACCCCTTGGGATCGGATTGGAAGTAGAATTTAATTTACCTTCATACCTTGGAGGATATTTTTTGACAGCCTTGGTGGCCTTGGGTTGGGCAGCGATGAATGAGTTTTCTTTAAGCTCCCTCTCAACCTCTAAAGATGTGAGGAAGATTCAATCTATGGTGTCGAATTTGTGAAGCATCATGCAAGTGGATATGTCCTTGTTTAATCCAACCTTGAATCGCACAATGTCATGACTTACTTGCTCGCCTCGGTGGTCAAGTTTCAATACCAATTGTTGAAATTCATCGTAGTGAGCCATGACACTCTTGCTACCTTGCCTCAAATTGTATAATTTGGCAAAGAGCTCATGCCTATAAGTCTCGGGCAAGTATCTTTGCCACATAGGGTTCTTCAACCAAAACCAAGGAGGAGGTTGTCCCCCAATCATCTCATTCCCAAACCATTTAATGTACTCCCACCATGTATTAGCATACCCTTCGAAGTGAGCTATAGCATAGCAATTTTTCTTTTCTTCAACGAGATCATTAAGTTCAAAGATCTTGTCACAAGATGACTCCCATGCAAGGTAGGCTTCGGGATCACTCTGCTATGGGAATAGTCACAGATATGAACTTATGGGAGTGCATGTTGGGTCCGAGACTTGTTGTATGCAATTAAAGTGAAAAAGGAGACCTAAATGCACTAAAAATCAGCCAACATACTACACTTGATGGGCACCTAAGTCTCTAAGGGGCCTTTTAGTCTTTTTGTATTTTATTTGTAACCTAGTATAAATAGAACATTGTAGGGCTTTTAGACTTAGATTTTGGATAATATTATAGGTCTTGTAAGTCTTAAAACACCATAGTTAGAGCTTGGAAAATCCACTAGCCGCAACTAGGGCAAGATCTAGTGTGGAATCACTAGTGATTGTATTTTTCTTGGAAATGTAGATGCTAGGGAGGTGGAATCCGATCTTGTGTCGCGTAAGAGATAGGTGTATTGAAGTGTGTAGTGTTAAGGGTTCAAGAGTGGAATAGGCTCTTGAGTTCTTAAGATTACATCTTCATGTAGTCTATCTATCTATCCTTTTATCTTGTTGTAATCTTGTTACTGTTTGTAACTTGTAATCGTTCCTATTGTTTTTAGTGAAGCCGTGACTTGTTGTTCATCTTATTTTTGTGTCATATTGTTATCATCTTGCTATTTTTGTTTCTGTTTAGGTATTATATACACCTTTGTGCCTTGTATTCTTCTTGTCGGTAGTGAATCCGAGAGTGGTCTCCAAATAGGTCCTCAGATCCTTAAGATTAGTGGATTGATTTGGAGTGTGTTTTAATACTTTCTTGGTTTTCTTGTATCATTTGGTATCAAATAATGACATAATCTTGTTCCTACAAGATCAATCGTAGGATTGCTTGTTAGAAAATAAAAAAAAATGTTGAAAAGCTGAAAATTCCAGAAAAAGGTGCAATCTGTCCATTTTTTGTTCTTGGCCGAGAAATTGTTGTTCTTGTTATTGTATTCTTGGCCGAATTACGGTGTCTAGATCTAAGTGTTCTCTTGTTTTATTTGTTGTTTTTAGTATTAGCTTTCTTCTTCTCTAACACTCTTCAGTCTTGATCTAAAATTGGGCTTGAATTGTTGAGATTGTTGTTATGAACATTGTTGTGGCCGAGTGATGTTGTTCTTGTTGTTGTGGATTTGGTTGGACATTAGTGTTGTTGTTGTAGATCTTTAAAGGTTATTTTTGTGTTCGTGTTGTTCATCACAACCTTCCTTTCTTGCTAAAACCGAAACACAACACAAAGAGACTAGGCCGTTTAATTATGGGTGGTTTTGTAGTCTTGGCCATGTGAAACATTGTTGTAGTAGAGTTTGCCATGTGGTTGTGTTGTGAATCTTGGTGGTTGTTTTTTATTTTTCTTGGTGATTATTGAAGTGTTATTGATGTTCTTCCCAACCTTCATACCTTGTTAAAATAAAGTGAAAGTTAGATTAAAAAAAAAGGTGAAGGAAAAGGTGTGAGATCTTTGTTAGTCTTGAAAGACTTACCATCACTCACCAACTAGTCAATCACATCTCAATCACTTTCCATAAAACAAGGGTTCATGTTTTAAGGAGAAGTACAAATAAAGTCAAGTCTTCCTTTTTGAAATTTGAAAAAGAATTCCAAGACTTATATTTCCCTCCTTAACCAATTCCCACTAATTCCAAATTGTTAAATTGATCAAGACTTCCGAATTTGAAAAATAAAATTGTTGAGAACTGAGGCCAATAACGGACTGCCACATCACCAATTACTGTTCACCGACAAATTTTAAGCTCAAATTTTGATCTTCTAGTTTCAATTTGTTGTTCTTTAGTCTCGTTTGTTGATTCTTTTAATAACTTATGAGCTAGAACTAGATTGTAAGTTAGTTTTGAAACCGTTCTTCGTGTTAACTTTCCTTTTTGTGTCTTAATTCTTTGAGTCATTGTAATACGTCCTTATGTGCTTTCTTACTCTTTGGAGTCTTTGTAAATGTGGATTCACCTCTCAAAACCTCTCGGAGTACATACAAGCTTACAACACTTGTGAGATTGAATGTGACGGATCCGAGAGGCAAGAAATAAAAAGAGAGAGTGAGGATGTTTTTGTACAACTAATGTGTTTTCTATTTTGTAGGTAATTCCTTTGCCATAATGGACACCATTTTTGCCCACCTTGATGCTATTTCCCAAGAAATAGCTAAGGTAAATGCCAGTCTTGACAAATTGGGCTCGGATATGTCTACTATACTTGAGAGGTTGGATCGAGTAGAGAGCCGAAGGAATTCTCGTGATTCTACTTTCGAAGCTTTACCTCAAACAATCAATTCTCCAAGACCACCACCAAATGACATAGACATAATCCAAGCCACCGAATGTCCTCCAACCCGAGACCTACATAGGTCAATCCCTCCTCCATTCGATCAAGTCCAACAAAAAGGACTTGGAAGCTAGATCCTCCCATCCAAGTTCCACCACCGAAGCTCCACTTTACCAAATCAATTCTCTCAATCGAAACTCTACTTTACCAAATCCAATATGTCCACACAGAGGATAATGGTAGAAACAAACATGCCAGATATGGAGTTTACAACGATGTATGTATGATGGTAGGAGACTTGTTTCAGATGAGATTGAAGAGAAGGCTCAAGATGAAGAGAAAGCCGAGGTTCAAAATGAAGATGTTGGCCGAGACTTGTGTTAATATGCTCTCGGGTTCCTTATGATTTTGCATACTATTTTTGTGCCATCTCATGTTTTGCGGGCTGTTTTGAGTGGTTTCTTTTGAAGTAACCTATTGAATGAGGTAAAATCATGAATTTGCGGGCAAATTCCTCTCAAGATGGAGAGGATGATATGGCAATAATCACAGATATGAACTTATGGGAGTGTATGTTGGGTCCGAGACTTGGTGTGTGCAATTGAAGTGCAAAAGGGGACCTAAATGCACTAAAAATCAGCCAACATACTACACTTGATGGGCACCTAAGTCTCTAAGGGGCCTTTTGGTCTTTTTGTATTTTATTTTTAACCTAGTATAAATAGAACATTGTAGGGCTTTTAGACTTAGCTTTTGAATATTATTATGTCTTGTAAGACTTAAAACACCATAGTTAGGGCTTGGAAAAGCCAGCAATCGAAACTAGGGCAAGATTTAGTATGGAATCACTAGTGATTGTATTTTGTTTGGAAACGTTGCTAAAGAGGTGGAATCTAATCTTGTGTCACATAAGATATAGGTGAATTAAAGTGTGTAGTGTTAAGGGTTCAAGAGAGGAATAGGCTCTTGAGTTCTTAAGATTACATCTTCATGTAGTCTATTTATCTATCCTTTTATCTGGTTGTAATCTTGTTAGTGTTTGTAACTTGAAATCGTTCCTCTTGTTTTTAGTGAAGTCGTGACTTGTTGTTCATCTTATTTTTGTGTCATATTGTTATCATCTTGTTGTTTTTGTTGTTGTTTTGGTGTTATATACACCATTGTACCTTGTATTATTCTTGTCGGTAGCAAATTTGAGAGTGGTCTCCAAAAAGGTCCTCGGATCTTTAAGATTAGTGGACTGATTTGGAGTGTGTTCCGATACTTCCTTGATTTTCTTGTATCACACTCACCTTTGAAAATGGGAAGGCTCACTTTGATGGAATTGAGACCTACATCTCGGTTTGGGTGGCCATCTCTCACCTCTTAGCCTAACTCTCCATGTCTACCCCATATTCTTTCTTCCCTCAAGTAAACATCATCATACGGCCCATAACCATCATATTTTCCTCCCCTACCATAGAGCTCAACATGGATGGGTCTATTTGGGTTAAGTGGAGCTTGTAGTGGCGGGATTGGATTTGGATAGTGAAGTCTTTAGTCAAATGGAGTTTGGATGGGAGATTTTGGGTTTGGTAGTGGTATTTGGGTTCCAAGCCTTTCTTTTTCGACTTGGTGGAGTGGAGGATGGCTTGCTCTATCTTGTTCTCGGCTTCGGGAGTAAAGATTGATTTGATTTGTGGCAATTGGTGGATATAGCATTTGGTCCAAGATCTCGAGAGTATTATTTGGGGAAATGTTTTGAGGGGTGGAAGGTCGACTCCTTTGTCTTTCCACATGTTCTAATTTCCCACTCATTGATGACACATCTGTATCTAATTTCTCAAGACCCACATTTAACCTAGCCACATCTCAAGACATAGTTTCAAGGCGATCCAAAATGAAATTGATGACATTATTGTCCATTGTTTGAGCATTTAAAGCCTCGGATTCTATTGTGGTTGTATAGAAAATAACCCTTCAATTTATAGTCCAATCAAGACACCAAATCAGTCCGCAATGTCACAAACAACAATACAATACAAAACCTACAACACAAAACACACGTTAGTTCAAAACAACCTCACTTCACTCTCACACACTTTGTGCTCTCATAATTGATTTCGGAAATGTTTACAAGCTTGATTGTATCCCATGCTTGAGATTTTAAGAGGTGAACCAATTATTTACAACGACTCAAAAGAATAAAACACACAAAGGAACGTTAACACGAAGGATGGTTTCAAGACTAACTTACAATTTAGGACTAGCTTGTAAGTTAGTAACGGAATCAAAAAACGATACTAAAGAGACAACAAAATGAAACTAGAAGATCAAAATTTTAAGCTTGAAATTGTCATGTGAACAATAATTTGATAAGTAATTTGATGATGCGTCACTTTACAATTGGCCGCAGGTTCAACAAATTTCAATTATCAATTTGATGATTTGGTCACTTCTCAATTTGGAATGGATAAAATTGGTTTTGGAGGGAAAGTGTAAGTATTAGAGCCTTTTTCAATTTCAATCTTCAAAAAGGTGTGACTTTGACTTGTAAAATTCCCACAAAACAAGGCCCTTGAAATAGGAAAAGTGGTTGGAAAAGTCTATGAAGTAATGGGTTCAAGTCCTCTCACCAACAAGTCTTACAACTTTATACTTCCCCTTTTTAGATCTAAAGTTCACTTTTCTTGTTTAAACAAAAGGTGAAAGGTGAAGAACAACAAGAACTCACAAGAACCTTCAAGAAAAACAACAAGATCCACACATCTAAGACCCAACCCGTCATAACAAACCACAAAATTTCAGCCTAGGTCTTTGTTCACAACACAACTTTAACAAGTTTAAGCCCAAATATAGATCTAGGTACCTTTATTGTTAGTGAGTGAAGAAACTAACACAAAAACAAAAATAACAACAAAATAAATCTTAAACCTAGACTTTACAAATTTCGGCCAAGATATAACAAAGACAAGCTCAACTTCTTGGCCAAGAACAAACACAAGAAACACTTTTTTTATTATTTTTCAACTACCAAGCCCAAGATTGATTTAGTTGGAACAAAATCAAACACAAGCTTTGATACCAAATGATACAAGAATGACAAGAAAAGGCACAGAACATACACCAAAATAGTCCATAAGCTTGAAGATTGAGAACCCCTTTGGTAACCAATCTCGGATTCACTACCAATATCAAGAATACAAGATATAATGGTGTATTTGACACCAAAAAAGCCAACCCAAACTAATGTAACAATAAGAAGAAGATGAAAAACATAATAATATTTCACAATAGAACAATTACAAGGTTACACAACAAGAACACTACCAACGGTTACAATAAAATAAAGATAGAAAGATAGATAAATTGAGGTATAATATCAAGAACCCAAGAACATATAACACTTTTGGACCCTTAACACTACACACTACAATCACCTATCTCTTAAATTGGTACAAGAAAGGCATCCACCACCCAAGCACCAATGTATCAAGCAATGAAACACACAAGTGATTCCACACTTGTATATGGCCCTAGTTACGGTTTTAGGACTCTCTCTCTCTCTACGGGGAGTGTTCTCAATATCATTAAGCAACTAAAGAAATAAATCCTACAATATTCTATTTATACTACATTACAATGATAGACAAAATGACAAAAGGGACCTTTAGTAACTAGTCTTCAAAATACTCAAAAAGTGTCATGATCATGATCATACTTATATCAATATTACACAAACTGCAATAACAGTCAAGATCAAACGAGGTATTTAATTAGGATTACTTGGGGTGGGGGGAGTGTAGAGGTGGTGGTTATTTTCATTTGGGAAGTTGTCATTTTTCCTAGTTAACCAATCAAACATGAGAAAATGGAAAAATATTTTCTCCATATACCAAACATATCCACAACAAAAGTTTTTATTTCCGTACTTTCCAAGAAGGTTCAATCGAATCCCCTTCGTCAAAAAAGCACACTACCAATACAAGTTCAAAAATTTTTATAATGAATATAGGAATGATAAAGTACCCCTCGATGGAAAGTTCTACCTCCACACTGCATGAGATATTGGAATTGAACGAGAGAACTGTAAGAATCAGACAGAATAAAGCAAACAACAAGTAAAACAAAAACAAGAATACATAGATTTACGTGAAAATCCTTGCGAGAAAAACCACAGGTAGAGACAAAGGATGTTTTAGTATAATAAAAGGAGATGAGTATGATGTGGAGAATGAGTATTTTCTGGATGCCCAAAACAACCCACTAAATTCACTTATATAATAAATGCATACAAAAAAGTCCTAGGCCCAAAATCATAAAGTTCCATGCGGCCCGATCCGTACGCTACCACCACAGACCCCATTGAAAATCATAAACATAGGTTGCACCACAAAACTTTTTAGGCCGTATCAATAAAATTTGGGTCACAACTTTAACAATCTCCACCTTGAAATGAATTCTAATTTAGAACTCAAATCCATTTCAAGACAAACTCTCCACCTCTTTCACAAAAGCCCCTAAAGACACATCTTAACAGCTAATACTAACAAAGTAAGCTAATACTAACAAAGTCTAAGAAATGCTCAAACTTGGCAATTGGTAGTGTCTTGGTCATCATATCTGAAAGATTATCATGAGTACTAATCTTGCTCACCACAATATCACCACTAGCAATATTTCATGCATAAAATAATACCTAACATCGATGTGCTTTGTTCTCTCATGAAACATCTGATCGTTCATAAGAAAGATGGCGCTCTGACTGTCGCAAAAGACCATAGTAATCTATAAGTCTTTGCTAAGTTCACCAAACAGAACCTTCAACCAAATAGCTTCCTTGAAAGCCTCTATAATAGCTATATACTCTGCCTTAGTAGTTGACAAAGTAAACGTAGTTTGCAAGGTAGTTTTCCAACTAATAGCACAACCACCAATGGTAAAAACATACCCTATAAGGGTTCTTCTTTTATCATGATCTCCTACAAAATTAGAATCAACATACCTGATTACTCCATCTCTATTTCGCCCAAACTGCAAACAAATATAAGCAGATCCATACAAGTATCTAAAAATCCACTGAACTGCTTTTTTATGTTCTTTTCTAGGATTTGCCATATATCTGCTAACTGCACTGACGACATAAGATAAATCTTGCCAGAAACACACCATCACATACATAAGAGACCCGACAGCAGTAGAGTATAATAGTCATGCTCATCATCTGTTTTTGACTATAAAGTGGCCGAGAGTTTGAAGTGAGCTGCCAATGGAGTACTTACAGGTTTGGCATTTTACATATTGAACCTGTGAAACACTTTTTCAATATATCATTTCTGACTCAAGTATAACTTACAATTCTTTCTATCCCTCAGAATCTCCATGCCAAGAATCTTCTTTGCTACACCTTGATCCTTTATATCAAACTCCTTACTGAACTGGGCTTTAACTTTTATCATCTCTCTCATATCCTTTGCGGCAATCAATATATCATTGACATACAAGAGAAGATACATGAATGAACCATCACTTACCTCTTTGAAGTAGACACAACTATCATAGCTACTCCTCTGAAATATATGAGAGGTCATAAAAGAGTCAAACCTCTTATACCACTGCTTGGGCGACTGCTTTAAGCCATTAAGAGACTCTTTTAGAAAGCATACATAGTGTTCTTTTCCTGAGACTGCAAAGCCCTCTGGTTGCTGCATATAGATGTCCTTCTCAAGTTCTCCATGTGAACTGCAGTTTTGACATCCAACTGCTCAAGCTCAAGATTATG
Organism: Capsicum annuum; assembly: GCF_002878395.1. Taxonomy (NCBI): domain Eukaryota; kingdom Viridiplantae; phylum Streptophyta; class Magnoliopsida; order Solanales; family Solanaceae; genus Capsicum; species Capsicum annuum. The sequence continues at coordinate 11,587,643 of NC_061113.1, read as the reverse complement.
CATGACCACAATACCAAGCAATGCTCGAATCAAATTATGTTTTACAACTGGAGAAAATACATCTGTGAAGTCAATACCTGGAACATGACTGTAACCTTTTTGCAACTAGTCTTGCTTTGTACCTAGCATCTTCAACTCTCGATGTTCTTTTTTTCTTTTTGAATACCCACTTGCAATGGACAACTTTCTTATCTTTAGGCAATCTCACCAGATCCCATGTGCCATTCTTATAAAATGATTCCATATCCTCCTGCATAGCAATCATCCATCGGCTGAAATCATCATAACTAACTGCCTCTGAGTAAGAAGAAGGATCTTTACCGAAATCAATACCTTCTGCTCCACTCAATGCATAAGCAACCAAATTAGCTTCAGCATACTTCTGAGGAGGTCTAATATCTCTTCTAGGACTGTCTTTAGCAATAGAATATTGTGGCGCCACTAGTAGTGAAGAAGAAATAGTATCACTCTGTATCTCCGGGCTAGACTAAGAAGTAGGCACTGGTGTAAACTCTTCTCCAATCTGCAATTCAATATGGGTTCTTCACTTTTGCTGATTCAAGTCACTAAGCTTATATGAAGGCGAAGCACTAGATTTAAAGGGTGCTCGAAGCATGGAAGTTTCATTAAACACAACATCCCTACTAATTATAACCTTTCTTCTTTCTGGACACTAAAGCTTATAACCTTTAACACCAGGCTTATAACCCATAAATAAGCACTTAACAGATCTAGGTTCCAACTTTCCATTATCAACATAAGCATACACAGGATATCCAAATATCCTCAAATCAAAATAGCTAGTAGGAGCACCAGACCATACATCTTGTAGAGTCTTTTTATGAATCACGATTGAGAGAGAGTGGTTAATAAGAAGACAAACTGTGGAGCATCTTCAGCCCAAAAGGACCTAGGTAAACTAGCATTAGAGAGCATACAATGCACCTTCTCCATTATAGTCCTATTTATTCATTCAGCCACACCATTCTGTTGTGGAGTATGATGATTTGTCAAGTGCCTCACAATTCCTTCTAACTTGCACAAAGCATTAAATTCATTAGAATGGAACTCAAAGGTGTTTTACCTATTTCCCTGTTTGCTTTTCAATCATAATCTTTCACTCCTTAAAAGTAGGTAACACATCATTCTTTTGCTTCAGGAAGAACACCCAAACTTTTCTGGAATAGTCATCAATAACAGTCAACAAGTAATTTGCACCTCTTCTAGAAGATACTCTAGAAGGACCCCAAAGATCAGAATGAATGTAATCAAGTGTGCCCTTAGTTGAGTGGATGCCTTTAGTAAATCTGACTCTATTCTACTTCCTGAAAATACAGTTCTCACATAAATTTAATTTGATAATACTCTGCCCATCAAGAAGTCCTCTCCTACTTAGTCCAGCCATCCCATTTTCACTCATATGCCTCAAGCGCATATGCCAAAGTTTAGTAACATCACTTTTAGATAGAGAGGAGGTAAAAATAGTTGCATCACCTGTAATAGTAGAGCCTTACAGGGCATACAAATTTGAGGACTTTCTTTGTTCCTTCATCATAACAAAAGCACCTTTAGTAACCTTTAGGACTTCACCTTTACCAGCGTACCTATAACTATTCGAATCAAGGGTACTCAAGGAAATAAAATTTTTCTTCAGGTCTGGGACATACCACACATCACCAAGTATCCTCAAAACCCCATCAAACATCTTGATCCTTATTGTTCCAATACTAACTATCTTACAAGGTATGTTATTTCCCATCAATACAACACCTTTAGAGACTGTTTCATATGTTATAAACCAATCCCGATTACAATAAATATGAAACGTGCAAGCTGAATCAAGAATTCAATCCTCATAGGGTTTGAAGTTACCATCAGAAACTACCAAGAGTTCTCCATCACTACTGCCACCTTCCACAAAATTGGCTTCACCGGACTTCTCTGGTTCGTTTCCCTTTGATTTTAGACCTTCTCTTTTCTCTCTATTCTATAGCTTCCAGCACTCGGATTTGATATGGCCCTTCTTCTTGTAGTAATTACAGGTTTTGTTTCTATTTTTGGATTTGGACCTAAACCTATCATAACCCCCATAATTCCTCTCACAAGTCCTTTCTAGAACAATGAGACCATCTCCTTAAGTCTCCGACCCATTCACAATATGCTTCATCTTTTTCTTAGAGAACAACGCATCATAAACTTCATCAATTATCAGGGTATCATGACTATATAAAATTGTATCCCTAAAGGTCATTTATGATGCAGGCAACGAACACAACAAAATCAACCCTAGATCTTCCTCATCGTACTTAACTTCCAGAGTCTCTAAATCAAAGACGATTTCCTTAAATACAGATAGGTGATCCTCCAAGCACTCATCCTCATACATACGATGGGAATAAAGTCGTTTGTTGAGATGCAACTTACTTGTTAGGCGTTTTGTCATATACAATGATTCCAGTTTCAACCACAATGCAACGGTTGTGGTCTCCTTCAAATATCCTGTAGAATCTGATTGGATAAATGAAGGTGGATCTGAGATAGAGCCTTTCGATCCTTACGTCGTTTGTCCTCATTTGTCCACGATGAGGGCATCTTATCAAACCCTAATAAAGCATCATCCAAATCCATCTGCGCGAGTACAGCCCGCATCTTAACCTGTCATAACAAAAATCTCGTGTTGCGATCCAACAATGGAATATCATACTTCATGGTTGTTATCTCTGAGAAAACAATCGAACAGACTCTGATACCATTTTGTTAGAATCGAACAGAATAAAGAAAATCACAAGTAAAAGAAAAACAAGAACACACAGATTTACGTGAAAACCCTTGTGGGAAAAAACATGGATAAAGGAAGAGGATGTTTCACTATAATGAAAGGAGAGGAGTACAATGTGGAAAATGAGTGTTTTTTGGATGCCTAAAACAACCCACTAAATGGACTTATATAATATGTGCATACAAAAAAGTCCTAGGCCCAAAAAACATAAAGGTTCACAGGCCTATCGGCCCGATCCGTACGCTACTACCACAGACCCCATTGAAAATCACAAACATGGGTCGCACCACAAAACTTTCTGGGCTGGATCAACAAAATTTGGGTCACAACTCTAACAAGAACAAAGGCAACTATTCATAAGGTAAAAGGAAAATTAGACAAATATACGATCAGCTTAAGAAATAAATCAATATTCCATTACAACAACAACATACCCAGTGTGATGAATCAATACTACATTGTAAAAAGAAAAAAAAATGGCGTTATACATTCATTGTACTTTTTTACTTATCACATACTATAAAAAGCTTAATGTAAACATACTACTCATTAAACCTACCTCAAGGATATTAATTGGAGTTGTATAGACCTTGAAACAAATGAAGATATTATGGAAATGAAGTGACATATAGAGTACTCGAGCAGGGGCGGATCTATTAAGGCATGTGAGGGTGCCACGCCACCCGTAAGTTTCAACGTAAACTCTCTATATGTATATGTATATGTATATATATATATATATATATATATATATATATAGAATGTAGATATATAATAGTAGTGCCACACTAAATGCCAAAGTGTTCCATAGCACCATTGGCAAAGGGGCTTATATTCCAACCAGAGGATGCAGGTTCGAATCTAGCAGGCATCAACGCTTATGTTTAGTTATTTATACTTAGTTTAATTCTATCAATTAAATCTGTATCTCCAATTAGGACGTTAACTTAGGTATAATTAGAACTCATTATTTGACTTGTTCTTTCAACATAAATAAGATTTAAATATTCAAATTAAGTTGATCGATAATAATAGTTAGATATTTTAATTGAAAAATTCCTTTTTTTTTGTCCTCTTCACTAGAGATGTTTTTAATTATTGTTGACTTATATTAACTAATTTATTTTTGACTGAAATAGCAAGTTTAGGACGAAGAATGGAGAGGGTTTAAGTTCTTTATATGTTACTAAACTTGCGATTTTATTTTATTTTATTTTATTTTTAAAAAGAGATTAATTCTATTTTCACTTTAATGTCTAAGTTCTGACTCTATTTCAAAATACCAAATTGTAAATTTTGAATATATAATGAATTTTAATTCTTAATTGTTATAATAAAACTTTGCACACAAAATTGAGGCCAAATTGCAAAAGTCATAATTTTTTAATAGTGTTTTAAAAAATAAATAGATAAAATGCTGAAGCATTCCTTCTTTTAACCACTCCTGTTAAGAGATAGTGACGAAGCCAAATTTTTTATTAGAGAGGTTTAAAATCGAAAGAAAAAAATGCACGAACTAGTCGAAAGAGTTTCAACATCTACTATATATCAAAGAAATTTTTTTAACTATATATAAATAATACAGTTTTCTGACGAATGAGATTAAAATGAATACTTTGGCCACAAGTTGGTTCTGCCCTTGGAGGTGAATCCAGAATTTGGAGTCTCTGGTTAATTAAATCGATGACTGTACTTGGCACCCTGAGACTCCGAATCCTGAATCCGCCTCTGTTAACTCGAGTCCCCTTAGTTTATTTAATTTGTGGAAAATCTTTTGCAAATCAAAGCCATCTCAGCGTGTATATTATCATACAATAAAAAAAAAAAATACTTTAGACGATAGTACTTCACATGGGTATTATTAAGGTTACCCTAAAAATATTTTATATCTTAATTATATGTGTTTGATTAGAGAGAAAGAGATATTTATTAAATTAAAAAAATACCAATTGCAAAATTAATAGTCAAACCTACATCTTGGTTGAATGGAACACATTACCAATATAACCACAAAAACACGTATATAATTAAGTTCATGATGAAGTAGTAAGTATCTCGATCTATTCTTAATCAGCTGTGTCGAGTTCAAATTTCGGTATAGATGAGATCCTTAGAGGAGTTTTGAGGATTAATTAGATTAATAAAAAAAATATGATTTTCACTTCTTTCAAGTCCATGTCCATGCTTCTTTTCTTGGGAACTTGATGTTTATTATATATGTTGCTTAGACTCTTTAAAAATGTCATCAGATGTATGTTAAATCCTTTAAAAATAATGCATTTTTCAAGAATCTGACACGAATACGACAATATATCTGAAGAAATGGAGAAACTTAGTTTTTTACTACTTGCTAATGTGCTATGGTGCTTGCATTGTAGCTATTATAGAGTTATTTACGTTCGAAAGATTAATAAATTTCTATTTAATTGCACATCCTGTATTTCTAGCCAAGTACATTTTGCCGTATCTCGAGAAAATATTTGTTGATGCTTGATTATATCATAAAAATAGAAATATGCATTTTGTTGTTAATTTGGCATGTGTTGAGCCTTTACTAGTGCATGTCCCCTTTTCGAGTATAATTTCTTTAAACTAAAAGGAGGGGATGATCATTCATGGTGTTGAAGGCATTCATTGTGACATCAAAAGTCTAGAATGTTTAATTAATATAAAGAACACAATCAAAGAAAAATTTGATTCACTCTAAAAATTTTATTTGTATTACATAAATTGAGATTGAGGAAGTAACATATATGCTGGCACGAGCTCCCGTATATATAGTACTAAATAGATATTTTACCAGACTTGTCCAGTTAGGAGAATCAATGAATAATTTACCATCTTGTATCCATTTCACTCTTGCTATTTGATACAATTTACTACACAATACATTTCTCAAAGTATTAATTTTATTATATTTAAAGGCTGATATAACAAAAACATTCTTGTTATAAATATATTTACATTATAGTGAATGTCTATCAAGATCTAATAAGATCTAGTCTCTTCTCTTTATTTATTCTTGTTCTTCCTTTATATTTTCTTGTTCTTGCTTTTATATTTCATAACACGTTATCACCACGAGTCTCTAATTATTTGTGTAAGTTTTATTCGAGTTTTAGCCACCACTACTAAAAAAAATGAAAAACCGACCACTAGTGGTACACTAGTGGTCGGTTTTTAATTTTTAACTTTTTTAAAAAAAAAAAAAAAAGAGACCACATATGGTCGCTTTTATATTTTAAAAAATTAAAATAATTATTTTACTAATTTTTATATTAATTATTATTTATTTTATAATAAAAATTAAAAAAAATCGACAAAACCGACCACTTGTGGTCGATTTCTAAAAGATATAATTGAAAAATATTTTTAAAACCCGACCACTAGTGGTCGGTTTTTAATTTTAAAAAAATAAAATATTTTAAAAAAACGACCACTTGTGGTCGGTTTTTAAAAAGTATTTTTTAATTTATTTTAAAAAAAAACGACCACTAGTGGTCAGTTTTTAATTTAAAAAAAATATTTTAAAAAACCGACCACTTGTGATCAGTTTTTTATTAAAATAAAAATAAATAATTTTTAAAAAATGACCACTTATGGTCGGTTCTTTAATTAAAGAAAAAAATAATTTTAAAAATACCGACCACTTGTGGTAGTTTTTTGAACTAAAGAAAATAAAAAAGTAAATAATTTTTAGAAATAAATAATTATATATATGTAATCAAATATATATATTATTTTTATTAAAAAATAATTATATATATATATATAATTTTTTGAAATTATACTAATCACACACAGTCGATAACCAATATAATAATAATAAAAATCAATCAATCTTAAATTTTGTAAAAAAATTGCACTAAAAAATATATATCAAATAAAATAAACAATCTATGTTAAACATAATTTTTATCTTTTACTTATGTTTCAATATATAAAATTAAAATTTCTTTTGTATATACGTTAAATGACGTTAAACATGCATAATATTTGTATTATGAATGTGTGTGTATATATATATATCATTTCGTTGAGATAATGATATTATATTACTATTGCAGTCATAATAATGTAATATATAACCGATGATTCATCAAAATATAATGAACGTCTTCTATTATAAGGTAATATACTTGATGATTTGATATTTATAATATACATATATAAATATATATATATATATATATATATATATATATCATGTAGTGATCGATTGATGAACAATGTAGTCAAAACCTAGTAGAATATAGTTAAGCTAATTAAATATAATTAATCGATCACTCATCAGAGTATGTATATGAAACACGTCGCATTATATTATTGGATAATATACCTGTGTACGTATGTGATATATATATATAGTACGTATTTAGAACTTGATAAAGTCGATAGTGTTTGTATGTGTATGTATGTATAGGTATATATATAGTATATACATATTATATAGTAAGGTAAATTAATGACATAAGATAATCTAATCGATAATTCATCTGAGTATTTGTGATATACGTTGTATATTATTATGGGATAGTAAAATTGTGTATGTGATGTTTATAGTACGTATTTGAAAACTGATAGAGTAGTGACGTATGCAGTAATCAAAATTAAAGCTAGATAACTGAATCTATATATCAAAATATTTTGAATGATACGTTGCTATATATCATACTATGGAGGAAATATATATACTATTTTGTGTAAATGTAGACATAAATATGTTATTGAAGTTGTAATAACGTAAGACAAGTATTACAAGGTATATGGGGGAAGGGGGAGGAAAGAAGAAAGTAGGGGAGGGAGAATCTATCCAAACATATTGAATACCTTGATTTAAAACGATCGAAGTAATAATATACTGTACGTTGCAGTTATATTAATGTAAGCTAATAATCAAATTAATCGATAACTCGTCAAAGTATGTATATGAAATGTGTCGCTTTATATTATGGGGTAATATACTCGTATACGTATGTTATATATATAGTACGTATGTAAAACTTGATAGTCGATAGTGTGTATATCTGCGTGTGTGTGTAAACCGATAATTAATCTGAGTATATGTGAAATACGTTGTAATTCTTAGTTAAGTATGGTCATTTGAGAAGTGAATTAGTGAGCCGAAAATGTTTAAGTATAGTTACTTGAAAGGTGGACTTGTGTTTTGAATATAGTTAAGTGTGGTTATTAGAGAAGTGAGTTATTAATTCAAATACGACATTTTACATAATTTTATATTTACTAAATTATTTTTCGTAAATATGCACATTCACATTAATTTATTATTATTATTATTATTATTAATTTATTTTAAATTTATTACCGACAATTTTATATAATAATTTTACGTAACATTAATTTTACATGCTTAGTTTATTTTGATATCTACAATCTAAGCTATCTACTTGTGCATCTACATCTACAATTTTTAAAAAAGTGATTTGAAATTTTGCTCTTATTAAAAGACTTCGTAATAGTAGATAAATATTCTTTGCACTTTTTTCTAATACATAAAAATATTTTTTAATTATTTTCTAATATTTAAAAATAATATTTTAATTATTTCCTAACTATTTGGACTTTGATTTTAGTCCGTAATAAATACGTAAGTCTTTAATTTGTTTTCTTACTATTAGGACTTTGATTTTAATCTATAAAAAACACATCCTTGAACTTTCTTTTCCTTTTTTATTTTTGGGTGCTTTTTTTTCTGAATAATTTATTTAAGGTGTCTTAAAATCAAATATATAATAATAAATATTAAGAGAACTGATAATTATGAAATTCTAAAGTCTATGGTAAAAGAATAGATATATTAGTAAGAAATGTTACGAGAACCTAATAATTAAGGAATCCATGGTAAAAGGAAAGATATATGATTTATGTTTTAGGTTGATCTTATTATTGATAAAGAGGATGCAACCAATGGCAATTGTCAAGTCTAATTAATTCTTAGTTTTTTTTTTTATTTTCATAGTATCTGGTTATCTCAGATAAGTATGATTTTTTTTTTATAAATTTTGTTGGGTTATTTTTTGTTTT
>NC_061113.1:11407325-11578719 GCF_002878395.1 Capsicum annuum | reverse complement strand
AGAACTAAGGTGAATTTAAGGGTGATACTTGCTTTTACAAAGGCTGAAAGGTGCAAGGCCTTTTGATTTAGGGCCTGATGCATATTTTGCAAGAGCATCTGCAACTTTATTTTTTTCAAGATGTGACGATCAAAATACCTGTTGGTATTCCGTTGAACTTAAAATCATCAATGATCTGTTGTATCCTTCGAGATGGCATACAGATATCATTTAATCATATGCACCACAATCATAGCATCTACTTCAAATATTGGAATAAGTGAGCATCAGTTGATATCTTTCCATATATTGAATTTCATGTCTGTTCTTTCCATATATTCATCATTAGGAATAGGAACTAGTAAAGTTGTTGTCATGTAATCAGGAAGTCACGGGTTCAAGCTTTGGAAACAGCCTCTGGCAAAAATGCAAGGTAAGGCTGCGTACAATGCTCTCTTGTAGTGGGGCCCTTCCCCGAACACCGCGCATAGCGGTAGCTTTAGTGCACCAACCTGCCCTTATACCGGACCCATGGGGAAGACCTCATCTTTTCAAGGGCCTTTCTTAGAGCAATAGCTTTGAGTATTTTCTCCTTGTTACGCACTAAATTTTCTTGCTTTCCTTGTTAGTTGCTATATTCTCTTTAGTGTTTTTTTTCTTCATACTTGGATTTGTTGTACTTGAGCTGGGGGTCCTTTAGAAACGGCTCTCTATCCCCATGAGGTAGTGCTTATTCTCTACGTACATTCTACCTACCAAACCCCACTTGTGGAATTCGACTAAGATATATTGTTGTTTGAAATTATACAAGATAGCAGTAAGCTTCTTGTTTATTCAACAATGGAGGAAGTACAAATGTACAGAGTTTGATAGTAGTAGAAGAAGAGAGGAAGAAAGAGAACTCAGAGAGAGAGAGAAGTTGAGAGATGAGAGAATCAGTTTGTATTCAACTTATTCTTGTCAATAGTACATAGTCAGTTATTTATAAGAGAATCAACTACAACTCTTACTACTTTAACAACTAGCCGTTGGCAAGAGTAACTAGCTGTAAAGCAGTTATAACAGATTTTTAGATTTTCCTGCACATAGTATATTTTTCTAGAATCTTCCAGTTTGTGTTTTTTCCTTTGTCTTCAACGTATTCAACACTCTCCCTTAAGATAAGAAGGTGAAAAAATGTCACACATTCCTAACTTGTGGTTTAGATAAATTTGTTGAGCCTTGGTGAGGCCTTTGGTCAGCATATCTGCAGGCTGATCTTGTGTAGCAATGTAGTTTGTAGTGATCATACCTTGGCTTATCTTTTCTCTTATGAAGAAGCAATCAATGTCAATGTATTTAGTTCTTTCATGATAAACTGGATTGGCAGCTATTTGAATAGCTGTTTTGCTATCACTAAACACCTTGACTGGTGTCGAAGAAAATGGGTCAGATTTCAAGCTCCCTTGTTGACCTTGTTCTCTCCCTCTCTCCCCATTGATCCCTCTCTGCTTTATCCTCTCTCGCGTCTACTGTTCAATGATTTCTCAGTTTTCTCTATCAATCGATCTCTCTCATTCCCATCTTTTCATTCAATTTCGCCTTCTCTTTTCCCCCATCCGTTGCTGTGTCCGTGGGTGTGTGTATATGTATTGTGTGTATCAGTGAGGTCAAGTGGTAAAAAAAATGGAGGATCAGTGTCCTGTGTGTGGTAGTGAGTCGATCCTATTTTTGGTCTCCTGTGTATGCCTATATCTGATGATGGAGAGAATGAGATGATGATGATGAATGGAGGGTGTTCGTGAATAAGAAAAAGAAACAATTCAAGTCCGTCTATCCAGGTGGATGAATAGAAAAAGAAAAGAAAGATCCTGTGTATCTATGTATTTGGTGTCCACCAATTCCCTATGGGCCCCTTATGTTTGTTGGCTATGGATGAGTAATAATGGAAAAATTCAATTGGCAATTAAAAAATGGGAATCATTTTATGTGGGTCCTTTTCTATTGTTTTGTGTGTATGAAAAATAAAAAATGGGAAATATGGTCTTGTACAAAACAAAACTTGAAAGAGGAACATGGTAGAGTAAGTGATGGGGACCACATGGGTAGGTTGTTAGGATGAGGTGTAAAGTTGATTAAGACAGGATTAAAACAAGATAGAATTTGGTAGGGATTATGTTAAGGGTTGTTTTTTTATATATTTTTGTAGGGTATGATCACATAGGTGAGGGTGTGTGGTAAGGTGAGCTAAAAATGAATAAAATTGAACTTGGGAGGGACAAAATTAGATGTCTACAACTGGAGGCTTTACTTCCATTCCAATCTCCTTTAGAAATCCTAGTATCCAAACCAGCTCAGCTGTTACAGCTGCTAAGCTTCTGAATTCCGCCTCAACTGAACTTCTGGAAATAGTAGCTTGTTTCTTTAACTTCCAGCATACAACTGACTTCTCAATTCTTACAAAGCAACCAGTCACTGATCTCCTGGTTTGAGGACATGATGCCCAATCTACATCACAGTAAGTACTCACCTGATCACTTGGTTTACTATATAGTAACACACCCTGACCATGTTGATTTTTAACATATCTCACAATTCTGGTTGCAACATCCATGTGAGACTTCTTTGGTTCTTGTAGAAACTGACTTAGTGTCTGTACACTAAATGCAATATCAGGTCTAGTCATGGTTAAGTATAGTAACTTGCAAATCAGTCTTTGATATGCATTTTGGTCTGCAGGAGGACCATCAGTAGGTTATAGCTGTTTTACATGATCATCAAATTGTTTTGAGGTCAGTTTGGCATTGTAGTCCGTAGGAGTAACCACTAGTTTAGCTGTTGTCAATCCCAACTCTGATAGTAACTCTAGAGTATACTTCCTCTAGTGCATTAGTATCCCTTTGCTTGACCTTGCAAATTCTATGCAAAGGAAGAACCTTAACTCACCTAGATCCTTTATCTTGAAGCTTTGTTGTAGCATAACTTTTGCATCTTCTATCAGTTTCAAGCTATCACCAATGATTAGCATATCATCAACATACACAAGTACCAAAATGATTCCTTTTGGTGTCCTTCTTATATACAGAGATGGATCATATTGACTTTGAACAAACTGAGACCTTAGTAAGACTTCTGATAGCTTTGTGTTCCATTGTCTAGGTGCTTGCTTTAATCCATATAGGGATTTGGTTAGTCTGCATACTGAATTCTCCCCCTGACTGGAAAATCCTTGAGGCAACTCTATGTATACTTCATCAATGAGGTCACCATTTAGAAATGCATTGTACATATCCATTTGATGAACAAACCAGTTCTTCTTTGCAGCAGTAGCAAGAATAGTTCTTACTGTTTTCATCTTCATAAATAGTGAGAAGGTTTCTTTGTAGTCAATCCCTTCTCTTTGTCCATAACCCTTTGCTACAAGTCTGGATTTAAATCTTTCCACTTCACTTAAAGCCTTATACTTCACCTTATATATCCACCTGCAATCAATGGCCTTTTTACCATTAGGCAAGGGAACAACCTCCCAACTGTGGTTGGAATTTAAGGTCTCTATTTCAGCTTTCATTGTATATATCCATCTAGGATCTTTGTAGGCCTCAGAATAGCTTGTAGGCTCAGTAACAGATGAGGTTTTCACCACAAAACTCTTATAGGAATGAGATAGTTTATCATATGACACATGATTAGCAAAAGTATGAGGTACCTTCTTTGTATTCTTAGAGACAAAGTCATTCATCCATGCTGGTGACTGCCTTTCTCTAGATGATTTTCTTTTATCTTGAGCTGTAGATGGTTGAGTTACAGGTTGTGTAGTATAAGGAACCCTTTGTAGTTGTTGTTCTGGCTAATTAATCTCTTGATGTCTGCTTGATATTCTTTGATATACCTTGGTTATGGTCTATCTAGTAGTAGGTACATGAGGCGTTTGGTTCTCTTACTGGTTCATATTGTTAGGAACCTCTTGAGATGAGACATTTATAGGATCCTGCAAGGGTGTCATAGTATCACTTACTATTGAATATTGATCTTCTAATGGAAACACATGATAGGGAGTTTGATCATCAGCTGCTTCAAGCTTGAATGGAAACACATCTTCCCTGAAGGACACATCCCTGGTAACAAATAAAACATTAGCAGATATGTCATATAAGACATATCCCTTTTTGGTACTAGAATAGCCCATCAGCACAGCTGCTCTTGATCTTGACAAAGACAACCTATTACTCTTAAGTGCTCATAAGATAGTTTAGTACCATACAACTTCTCATATGTAGTATAATAATCAATACTTGAGCTAGGTAACCTGTTTACCAGGTAAACAGCAGCTAGAACATAATATCCCCGAAACTTAATAGGTATTGTTGCTTGAAACCTTAATGCTTTTATGACCTCTAGAATGTGTCTGTGATTTATTTCAGCCACACCATTCTGTTGAGGTAAATAAGCACATGAGGTGTGATGTATAATACCCTTTGTTGCAAACAAACTACTATACAATGAGTTCACAAATTCAGTTCCATTGTCAGTTCTAATCACTTTCACAGTTTTGTCAAACTGTGTCTTTACATACTCAAGAAATTGTGTATCTGAACATACACATCTGACTTGAGTTTCAACAAGAACAACTAAGTAAATCTGGAACAATCATCAACCACTGTTAAGAAAAACCTGTTACCATTCATAGATGGAATCTTATAAGGTCCCCATAGGACCATATGTATTAGATCAAAACAACATCCAGACTGAGTACTACTTGTAGGAAAAGGAATTGTGGTTTGCTTGGCACAAGGACAAACACTACACTTTTTTACTCTATCTTCCACTACATGAGACTCATTAGACAACAACTTTAGAAGAATATTAGAGGAGGCATGTCCTAATCTTCTATGCCACAGATCAACCTCAGTTTGAACTTTACTCTCATCATGTAACGCCCCGTAAAAATTCGTGCATGTATTAGCTCTTAGTAGTGGTACTCTTAGACTTGAAAGCTTGAAAATTTTCTAAGTGTCAAAGAGACTTAGTCTTATTTTTAGCTATTGATCTTCGGAGATTTTATTTTTGACCTTCCCGACGTCCAATTTTAGATTTTCTTATTGTGTTGCGATGGGGCAAGGTCGTAGTACGTATTGGGTGAGTTTCAAAATTTTTGGACGTCATTTAGGGCATGTTTGGATGCCCAAAATAGTGGCATCATGCGATATATATGTGTCGCATGGTCCAATGCATGGTGGCAGCATGCGATATACCATGCGTCACATGCTCAAGTGCGGTGGAAAATAGCATGCAACGCGTGGTCTGTTGCATGCCTGGGAATTTTTCAGCATTTAAGTTCCATCTCATTAAGGGTAAAAGGATATTTCTCCAACCCCTTATCACCTCTAACACAGGATTTAACTCCCAAATACCCATATCATTGATATTTTTCTCAAAAATTATCAAGAACACTCCCAAGGGTTTCAAATTAAAAATCCAAGTAACTCAAGATTCAACTGTGAGTTTTAGAAATTGATTGGAGATTCAGAATCCCCAGACTGTAGGCTTCAAGAAGAACCCATTGAACTCCTAAATAGAGGTACGCGGGGTTTTCCTAAATTCTCATGGGTATAGAAATCATGCTTTAAGAAAGGGATTTTTGAATTTATGTACATATTCATGTTTTGAAAGCTTTAATGACATTGTTTTGGCCTTTTGACCTTTCCCAAAGTGATTTGAAAGTTATATGTATAAGTATGTGTGTGTTTAAGTCTTGAAATATGAATTGAGAGCATGACTTACATGAAATCCCTCCCTTGATGTGATTGTTTCCATGTTTCACATGATATGAATGGTTTTGAAATGCATCTTGAAAAGCTTGTTACAGAAGCCTTGATTTATGAATGATTTGATATGAATCTTGAATTCAAAAGAGAGGGTTGTTTGTATTGATAAATGTGAAATGTACATATATTGAAAGATGCATGGTTTTTCCAAAAGCACATGACCACTTTATGTTTGAAGGGTTCTTGCATAGTTTTGACTTATGTTTCAGAACACAAAATCTTCTATAATGTTTGCATGTTTTGGTGGTCTGAACTATATTTTTATGAAAGATCATGCATATTGCATTATGGCTCAGAAATAGGACTTGCAAGTCTTGGTGTGACGACACCAATTCAAATTATGCCATGACAATTCAGACTAGAATAGAACACATGTTTGAAATCCGATTTTTAGATGTTGAAACTAGAAACATGCATGATTCAGAAAAGGACAAAATTGCGCATAAAGAGAGTTTAGGTGGTTCCCCAAAGAAAGCGTGAGTTCAGACAACTTATTGCCCAAAATCGTGATTTGCCGATTCAGATTTATTTATTACGCTGACCTAGAGTCCTGTGGCGTATCAGATTCAGGAACTCCAACCCTTGTGGAACACTTGGGTTGGGAGATTCCCCGCTGAGTCAATGGAAGATTCCATACCACCTGTGGAATATCAGAATTGTAGGGGAGTGCCACCTAACTCAGAAGTAATACACAGATCAGAATTTTTCTTTGATAGAAAGGTTACATGTATTCAGAAAGTGCCCATGTGTTTTTGAAAACCACTTGATGTGAAATGTTTTGACAAAGTAGCTCTCAACTATTTTATTTATATAAAAGCTTTATTTTGGATTGCTTTGCTATAACACCCCGAATTTCGGGCTAGAACGAAAACCGTCATTTCTACGCGTTGATATTCCAAAAGCCATAAATCCTATGCAAATTTTGTATGTTAATAAATTATGTAGTGTGGGAACCTACTTGAGCATGAATTTAGATCATAGAGGTCACCTAACTCAAGGTCAAGTTGAAAGCTTTCCTATCGTTCAGGTTTTAGTGAGCGTCAAAACTTGGGTCAACTTTAATCGACCATAACTCCTTGTATATGACGAACTGAGTGGCCTACTATATATCAAATAAAAGCTCTTCGAATTAACTTTCCAAGATACCAATTTCATCCAAATCCAATACCCGAGCAAAAAGTTATGGCCATTTTTGTGACTGAGATAGTAGCATCGCACGATTAGCATGCGACGCACGCTCTATCGCACGCACCCAATTTTCAAGTTCTGTTTTCACATTTTTAAGGGAAAAAGTGGTATTTTCCACTCCCTATTCAGCCATAACATGGGATTAAATCCCCCAAACACCAAAATAAGGTCATTCTCTCTCAAAATCACCAAGAACACTTTTTAAGGTTTTAACTCAAAGATCAAAATATCTTAAGATTTCACCGTGGGTTTTCAATAATTCTTCGAGATTCGGAATCCCCATTGCGAGGGCTACAAGAAGCACCCATCAATTGTTCGAATAGAATCCCTAAAGCAGAAGTTCATTCAAGAGTCATAAATTAAGGTACGCGGGGTTTTTCTAAAATCTCATGGGCATAGAAATCATGCTTTAAGAACGGGATTTTGAAATTTATGAACATAATCATGTTTTCAAAGTTTTGATGGTATTGTTTTGGTCTTTATACCTTTTCCCTAAATTGATTTGAAATTATGTATATATGTATGTATGTGTTCAAGAATGAATATTGAATTGAGAGCATGATTTACATGAAATCCCTCTCTTGATGTAATTTTTCTCATGTTTCACATGATATGGATTGTTTTGAAATACATCTTGAAAAGCATGTTACAAAATGTCATGATTTATGAATGACTTGGTTATAAATCTTGATTTCAAAAGAGAGGATTGTTTGTATTGACAAATGTTGAATATCCATATAATGAAAGAGTGCATGATTTTGCCAAAAGCACATGACCACCATATGTTTTGAAGAGTTTTTGCATGAGTTTTGTTTTATATTTTGAAACAAGAAATCTTTTATATTATTTGCATGTGGGTGGTCTGAACTATGTTTTTATGAAAGATCTTGCTAAATGCATTATGGAACAGTAAACATGACTTGCAAGTCTTGATATGACAATACCAATTCAGACAATGTCATAATAGACACAGACAAATACAGAAGTCAGACTTTATCAGATTTTCATGTTTTAGAACTTTAGAATGATGTATGTTCAGAAAAGGCTATAATAGGGCATAAAGAGATGTTAGGTGGTTCCCCGAATAAGGCATGAGTTCAGAAAACTCATTGCCCAAAATTGTAATTTGCCGATTTGGGTTTATATATTACGCTGGCCTAGAGCCGTGTGGCATATCAGAATCAGAGAATTCAACCCTTACGGCACACTCAGATTATGGGCTTCCCCACCGATTAAATAACGGATTCCATACAGCTCGTGGAATATCAGACTTGTAGGGGAACGCCACCTAAATCAGAAGTAATACAAAGATCAGAAACTGTTTTGACAAGAATGTCTTAGAATGTTCAAAATGATGCCCATGTGTTTTGGAAACTATTTTATACATGATATTTTGTTAAATTGCTCTCATCTACTTTATACGTATACAACTACACTATTTTGGATTTCTTCATGTGCGAGTACATTTGTGCTGACCCTCCCTCCTTCCAAGTTCTGAGGCTCAGTCTAGGGGTCCAGGTAAACAGTAGATATTTCAGATCGCAGATCAGATTGAGTAGTGGTGAGCCTTCTAAGATCCAGAAGGCCTGTTTATTTTCAGATATTTATCTTTAGTCATGTTTTGGTCTACTGGAGGCCTTGTCCCAGTTTTCAGAAAGTTTTGTTTAGTTCATATTAGATATTTTGTAGACTGAGTTAGACATTATTATTCAAATATATTTTGGATTTCGGTTTTTAGTATTATGATCACATTTAGATTGACCATGTTTCCGTGTTAGATTTCTATTTCCGCATTATATTTTATCATATGAATTATGTGCATGATTACCAGATAGATAGGGGTGTTTCGGGTCAACATGTTTCGAAATGCTCATCACGGCCAGGGCCCTGGTTTGGGTCGTGACAAACTTGGTATCAGAGCACGGTTCATGGTCCCAGGGTGTTTAAGAAATTGCGTCGGGTAAAGTCTTATTTATGGGTGTGTAGTGCGCCACACTTACAAGACTCGAGCCAAGGGCCCAAAAAATAGTTTAGGACAGGTGAAATGGGTCGGAATCCCAACTAGACTAGGACAGGTCTCGTTGATTTGGGCTCAATGGCCTAAATCCTTTACTTTCTCCTTCCTTCCCCTTTTATGTGTTTATTTGTTTATTAGTTTTGTTTAGACTTAGTTAAAATACCTACTAAGTCGCCTAAATCTATTTTACACAAGTCTTTTTTTTAAAATCAAATCACTATTTCAACAAATTAATCTTTTCAGAAGTTAATCAAAAGATGTTTTCAAACAATCCGGATAACCGCAAGTTTGTGGACGTTTTAGGTGCCTAACACCTTCCTAAAACATTAATAGGAACCGCTTATCTAGAATCTCTAACTTAAAATGATTTTTCTATTTTGAATCATTTGAAGTAACTCTCTAAAGGTTTCTTAATTCCTTTTCAAAATTAAGTGGCAACTCTACTCAAAAAGATAAAATATCTCCGCAAAACAGAAATGGCGACTCTGCTGGGTATTTGTAACTAGGTTCTAACCAAATGTTTGATTTCATCTTTTGATTAACTGTTTATGTGTTTATATGTTTCGATTCTGTAAAGTTTAACTATAGCATCTCATGGCATCTTCCTACATTATTTAAACTGTTTTGGGGTTTCGTGGATGTCCCGACCCCTGTTGTTCAATTTCAAAATGTGTTGGAAATACGAACGGCTTATGAGCACGTGAGTCGTCTGATGACTGTTCGTATTTTCAAACTCAAGTTGTCCGCTTGAGAACCAATGTTCAAACCTACTTTAGACACCTAGGATAGAACGAAACCAAAATCCTATTTTAGGCATGAGCTTAGGACGACCCAATACTCGAGCAGGGTATTGGACCCATTAGAAAACCTTCCCTGCGTCTATTGACCCCGAGTCAATCATAGACGAACCATATTTATGTGTTGAATAAAATGTATGCCTGTCTAATTCAATCTATTATCCTTTGGGGGTCTGGAAAATGCTTGATTTGCTTACTTTCGTAAGAAAAATTGAAGCAAGTTAAGCAAGAAATTGATAGATTTGGGAGGTTACATTTAAGGCACAGTTTGTACGTCAACGGATATCACCAATATAAGAAATGGATGAAGCTAAGAAGGGGAAGGCTGATAGAAGAAGCACTCAGGAATTAGTATTTGTTATCCCCTGTGTGGGAATATATCTTCTTTCATGTTATTTTCCTTTCCCTAAAGATTGTATCCCTTTTTCGTTATCTTTTGTAGGAATTTATGCCCTTTTAGTGTCTATAAAAGTTGGGGGATAATGGATTGACCTTAAGCAAGCATATATTTTTTTCTTAAAAAATCGTTAGGACCAAACCTTTGGCTCAAAAGGGTCACCTAATTAGGATGCACGTTTATTACATTATGCTTATGTAATATAACTATTTATGTGTTTATACGTGTTATGTTGATTCGAATCAAAGGAGAACTAATCCGATCCCATTTTCCATAGAACATCTCTAGGCAGAAATATACCCCACTATACAAAAGTCTGACTAAAAGTACTCCAAGTCTCCCAAGTTTCTCAGAAAAGTCCGTAGTCATTCTTAAAACTTCCAAAATGATCGCTACCATTTTAGGAAAGTTGAATTTAGAATCAGAAAAAGCTGTTATAGTTTCGAACTACGTAGGGACTGATTTCTCCTCCGTGAGATACGTAGGCAGTCTTTAGGCCCGGCCCATATCTCCAAAAGCTCTGTTGTCCTCCACTTTCTTGAAGGAAGAAGAAGAGTTGAACCTTCCCGACAAATTCCACCTATCCATATCATTGAGCAAAATCTTGTTCATTGAAATCCTCGAGTCATCATTATTTCATGGATCAATTCGCATGAGATGAGAAAAAACTCTATGTGTCTACTTCCTACCTTATCATCTTGTTTTACTTATTACTAACGGAATCTAACACGTCAGCGTTTGAGTTGGTTTTACTTTGCAGGTAATTGAAACTAATCTGCGTTGGCACAAAATGACCCTACTTCACCAGATCAAAATGAATAAGAGATCCACTTCTTGACTATAGCTTTGTTACAGGAAAAGAAAAATGACTTGTAGTAAAACTAGACTCTACCAATCATTTTTCAACCCTGTAAGCGATAGTCTCAAGGATGGAATAATGGAAAATGTGAGGGAAGAATTTTATAAGACAATCAGAATCATGGAAGATTAATTAGAGGAAACATTATTGAATTGGACCTCTACTCCACTCATGACTCATCGCCCGTCATATAACAGTAATTTAAAACCTGCCATTGTTATGTCATGTCAAGAAGCAAAATAATGGTAGCCCTAGAACAGTCAACAGAAGAGTCAAAGAGTTCGAGAATCAAAGAAGCCTAATCTAGAGAAAACCAAGGTGGGTAACTAGGAAGGCGATGACTCCATTGGATATTTGATCCTTTGCTCTATCAAGACAAACGCAATGCAAACGTCATGTCATCCATAGAAGTACTTATTTATATCCTAGTAAGATGGGTAAGAGTATTTTTAGGGCCACTATGTGTTTATGTATGAACTACGTTTGACCTCAATTACCAAAAAGGGATACGTAGGCAGCCTATGTCGGCTTCGGTCAACCCCTTAGGAAAATTTATCATTTCTTTTTATGTACGAACTATGTTTGACCTGAATTCCTAAAAAGGGATACGTAGGCGGCCCATGTCGGCTTCGGTCAATCCCTTAGGATACTTTATCCTTTCCTTTTATGTATGAACTATGTGATGACCTGAATTCCCAACAAAAGGGATACGTAGGCGGCCTATGTAGGCTTCGGTCAACCCATTAGATTTTTCTGTATATCCTTAGCGTATTCTTGAACTACATTTCACCTGATTCTTACTTCAATGGGATACGTAGGCGCCCCAACGGCTCGGTCATATAACTCCAGGAAATGGAAACTGGGGTAGAATTTTCAAGAATAAATCTCAAAAATTCACAAGGGAAGATCAACATCCAACAAGGAGAACGAAGACCAACAAAGACTTTGGATCTTCTAGAGATGATATCATCTTAGACTACTTTAAACTGGGGTAGAAATTTTGAGGAGGTCCTCAAAATTTCCACTAATATATTTCAAATTCCCTAGCACTAGAGGTCGAAGTTGAGATTTGAGAATCACCACCTGTGATAAAGTCTAGGAAAACTGAATCTCCGTCTTTGATAAAACTTCTGGTAAAGAGCCTCGACAATGCTGAATCCCTAGCAATCCTCCATCAAACGTCGGACATTGTCAGAATCAAGAGAAAAATGGTCGTTGAGCTATCACATGACATGACTGGCAGAGATTTTCTAAAGTATTGCAGGATTTTTCAAAACTATTTTCTAAAAAATTAAGACTACTTTAAAAAAACTATATAAATCTTTTACTTAATGATTGCCTAGACACCAATTAGGATGGGGAGTCAAGGGTGAAAGTCCCAACATGACGGAGTACCCAAAAGATGGCGTAGAGCAAATGGAGAATCAAAGAAAGTCAACACGAAGTAGTTTCACTCAAACTAATAATTTTTCTGTGGATGCAGGGACCAATACACAAAAATGAGAGTCTCTTTCAAAAATTTCCGAGCAAATTGGGAGCCACACCTGAGCACTAATGCTCAAGAACGGTATTTTTGGGTAGCCCTAAAAATGGGTTCAATATCCATTTATTGAGGACCTTTTGAATTGTCCATCTCATTTTTTGAGATCATGGAGGACAAACAAAAGTGTCTTGTCTTCTTTACAAATATTGTATTTAAAATTTTTTAAAAAAATATAGTCACTAGCAAAAGTGACTTTATGTCTACTAATCATCTACCTTGAGTATAGGTACATGTAGAAAGCAAGACGCAGACAAAAAAACTCAAGTGAAACTATTTTCAAAATTGCCAAGAGGGCCATTAATATCATTACCAAGAGGGTCATTTCATAGCATTGCCGAGAGGGCCATTTCATATCATCGCCGAGAGGGTCATTTCATATCATTGTCGAGAGGGCCATTCATATCATTGCTAAGAGGGTCATTTATATCATTGTCAAGAGGGTCATTTAATAGCATTTCCAAGAAGGCCATTCATATCATCGCCGAGAGGGCCATTGCATATTATTGCCGAGAGGGCCATTCACATCATTGCTAAGAGGGTCATTCATATCATTGCCAAGAAGGCCATTTCATAGCATTGCCAAGAGGGCCATTCATATCATCGCCGAGAGGGCCATTGCATATTATTGCCAAGAGGGTCATTCAATATTTGTTGACATGCAAGACATAAACACTAGCGTCAAGGATATTATCAGTATTTTATATCTATTGACACACAAGACATAAACTCTGGCGTCGAGGATATCATCACCATTCAATATCTATTGACACGCAAGATATAAACGCTGGCATTGAGGATGTCATCAGCATTTCATATCTATTGACACGTAAGACATAAACGCCGGTGTCGAGGATATCATCACCATTCAATATCTGTTGACATGCAAGACATAAACGCTGGCATCAAGGATATCATCAGCATTCATTATCTGTTGACACATAAGACAAAGACGCTGGCATCGAGGATATCATCAACATTTTATATCTGTTGATACGTAAGACAAAAATGCTGGTGTCGAGAATATCATCAACATTTAATATCTATTGACATGCTAGACACAAATGCTGGCGTCGAGGATATCTCATCATTTTATGAATCAGCATCTGAATGCATCAAGAGCACACGGTTTGAAGGGATGCCTTTAAGTCGGTGTCTAAAGACGGATGATGTATGAGATTTCCTAGAAATTGACAATTTGAGGGTCATCTATAAGTCATATTATTTAAAATAGGATAGTGTGCAACATCACCTATGAGTTGATAGCATGTAGGTCATCCGTAAGCCACAACAACATCCTAACTGGATAGTGTGCAAGATCGCTCAAAAATTAATAGTTTGGAGGTTATCTATAAGTCGCAACTAAATCCTTATCGGAGAATATGCGAGATTATCAAATTGATACGTCCAAGGGTTTTCTATAAGTCGCATCATATCCAAGATCGATTATGTGCAGGATTTCCCAAGTACTAGCAATTTGAGTAATATCTATAAGTCATATTGTATCCAAGGTCGGATGATGTGCAGGAACACCTAAAAGCTAGTGATTGGAGGGATATCTGTAAGCCATATCTTATCCAAGGTTGGATAATGTGCAGGATTACATAAAAGTTAGAAATTCAAAGGATATTTGTATGTTGCCTCGTATCCGACATCAAATAATGTGCAAGATTATCTAAAGATTAACAATTTAAGGAAAATCTATAAGTCGTATCGGTACAAAAGATGCGCAAGACTTACCTAAGATCATATGCAAAAAATTATTATCAATAACCGGAGATGTTATCATGCCACATACCACAAGCACTATAGGTGACTCAAAAGGGTTGTCGCATCAGCGCAAGATTAAGCGGTTGCAGGGACCGTTCTGCATAAAGTGTCGTCGATGTCTAAGAGAGACACCCACTTTGAAGACAGATTCAACCGATAAATAAGATGATTATGCAACGACCAAGAGAGTTGTTGTGTCTATTATTGCAAGTTATTTCCTTCCAAACAGGTACATGAAAGGGATGACTTTGCTTTTCAGGCAATAATTCACGTAGAGATATGGTAAAGAGTATATACTTTTTTCGTGAATTATGTTTAGCATTAACACTTTTTGTTTGAAACATTGTCGAGAGCATTCGAGAGGGTGAAAATCTAAAATCAAAACCACAGATGCAGACAACTCCAGATAGGACGCAGCACAACGTAGAACTCTTTCTTAGAGGCAAAACAGGATATAGTCTAAAGAGGAACGTCAAACTCTTTGGATGCGAGCTAAAGGATGATCGCCACCACTATCCAACCACACCCCTGTTAGAAGGCATGTTGGTTGTTTGAGATATTTTGGTTTCAGCTTCATTTATGTATATTTCTAAACTCATACCGAGGGTAAACTTCTCTTTCTTTTAGATTCGGGTGGCAACACACTTAGAATTTTAGAAATTATGTCCAGGTAAGTTCTTGCCTATGGATGTGAAGGATCACAAATTCATGGTTAAGAGGTTACAAGTCTCTTTTCTGCAACTCAATCAACTTGTCACTCATTCTGAGCCAAAGATAGTCCAAAATAAAAGACTATCTTTTCTACTGATTGAGCCGAACTATAGGCAGTCTGATTCCCTGAGTCTCAGGGATATGTAGGTAGGGATTTATGTAGAAAAATCGACTGCATTCCAACCTCCTCCCCAAATCCCTCTATTTCCTAGCTTTTCAGTCTTCAAAAACTCTAAAAAACTGAGATATCTGGTGATTTTTTTTTAAATCGTGCCTTAAATCAAGCTTTATGAACTACAAGTAGCCTGAATTCTCTTGTAACCTGAGATATGTAGGAAACCCGACCTGGGTTCGGCCATGACTCTATGAGATTCATGCAAAAGCCAACCTCTTTAAGTTTCGAATTTGTGGCTGGACAAAAATTAAGAATGCCAACCTCCCTTTGCCTAGGGTTACTTGTATCCAACCTACCCAAAAGGAGGAGGCAGTTGTTGACACCTAATTTTTGCTCTCCACGACTAAATGTAATACTAAGTTTCTTTAATTTTTAATAAAATTAAAATATTTATTTCATCCGAATAAAAATTTATTAAATATATTTATACGTAATTTTGTCATTTTAAGTAGTGATTATAATTTATCGTATTCAATTATACGAGATTTTATAATTTTATTACTTAAATATTTATTTTATAAAATATTGAATTTTAATCAAGGCTTAGAGATTCAAATGATTAAAGTTTTGATTTAAATATAATTTACTCTCAAAAAATAATTTATTCGGATAAATATGTGTTTGTTTTATAAAATCAAGAAGCTCGGATTAAAGGAAGCATTAATTCGCATCGAATTTCAATTTAATTTAGCCAATCTATTAGATTTGGCCATAATTAAAATCAAATTGGCCATAATTATAATACAATCCGTCAATTGATTTCTAATTTTATCAAAATTAAATAAATATGGCTAAATTTTAAATCCCAATTGGGGTTATATTTTAAATAACTCCAAAATTCTCAAAAACTCTCATAACTTCTACCTAATTCCACAAAAAAATAATTTCAAACTGTATTACATTGTACTATTTTCCCCCAACTTTGTCTTTTTCCAATTTTAAAATTCAAAAGTCTTACTACATTGTACAATTTTTCCTCACATTATTTTTCACCTCACCTTATCGTCAATTTTAAAATTTCAAAAACACTCTTAATTGCTTTTTCTCCCACATTGGTGGATGACAAGAAATAAATCTTCATTCTTTCCTATAAATACTTTTCTCCCACATTGGTGGAAGAGAGAAAAAAATCTCCTTCTCTCCTATAAATACGACCACTACTTTGGTAAAAAGGGGGGGAAAAGGAAGAAAAAACAAGAGGCTAGAAAGGTGAATAAATCCTTTTTGAGCAAAAATAGTTATTTTTATTTAGTAAAAAATTTTGATTCATAGAGTTGGTCGGCTAATAAAAAATGTCAAGTTGTCGGCAACGTTTTTTGGTGGTGGTTGATTCCGACGAAGCTCGTAGTCTCATTTTTCTGCCCCAAAAAAGGTAAACACATCTTCTTCTTCTTTTTTGTTTTTTAGTTTTTATTATTGTTTTCTTCGTCATCTTTTTCTTCTTCATAGTTTGTAGATATAATTTTGTTTGTTGGGATTGTATGTTGTAGATGGCCTTAAAGGCCCTAGGACGTTGTGATATCGATATTCTAATTATTTTCATGTTCATGATTTAAAAATGAGCTAACAATAGTTGTATGTGTCTTTTTTTTTTACTTTATTCTTTGATTATTTTGGATAAAATTTCAATCTTTGCTTAAAATTTGTATTTATGCTTTGTTTAAACTCATTGTTCTTGGATATATTTGTTTTTAGCATGTAAAGTTATTTTCTTTATGTTGAAAAGAATAGTTAATGTTGAATGTTTCGCCTTTTCACCTTATTCTTTGATTATTTTGGATAAAGTTTAGATCCTTGCTTGAAAAATATAATCATGTCTTGTTTAAACTCATTATTGTTGAATATGCTTATTTTTAGCATGTAAAGTTATTTTCTTTATGTTGAAAAAAATAGTTAATATTGATTATTTTGCCTTTTGACCTTATTCTTTGATTATTTTGGATAAAGTTTAAATCTTTATTTGAAAAGTCATACCCATGTCTTGTTTAAACTCATTGTTGGTAGATATGTTTGTTTTTAGAATGTAAAGTTATTTTCTTTATGTTGAAAAGGATGGTTAATATTGATTGTTTTGCCTTTTGACTTTATTCTTTGATTGTCATGTATAAAGTTTTTATCTTTGCTCAAAAGACAAACTCATGTCTTGTTTAAATTTATTATTGACGGATATGTTTATTTTAGCTGTAAAACTGTTTCTTTTATGTTGAAAAAATAGTTACTATTGTTTGTTTCGCCTTAATAAAAATAGTAATTGATTAAATCAAGAATTTTTTATTTACTTGTTAATTATTTTAAGGGATCTCCAAAATCTTCATATAAGAGATGAAGTGCTAGCTTTATTTTTCATCCACGATGTTTATTCCTCTTTTTCGTATGTTTTCAAATTTGTCAAAATGATGAGAAAGTTTGAATTTTTGTGGCTAAATAGAATTATTTAGATATTTTCAAGTCATGCATAGTATGATTGTGAAACAATATTTCACTTTTAGAAATGCTAAACTTTATTCTAATTTTCTTGCGCCCTTTGGATTGTTATATGTGCTCTTTGTGAGTGTAAAGACTTGATTCGTGTCTCTCATTGATTCATAATATCAAAGGATAATCAACGATGTCTTAGAAATATAAACCATAGGTCATTACACGTTTTTTCTCATAAAATTTTGATTGTAATTTAGATGTATGAATTTTCGTTAATGTCGCCTTAATTGAAATTTAAAGATTCTCTTGTTTGAAAAGTTAACCTTTATTTTCTTTTGTTATATGGATTAGTATCTATGTTTGTTCAATTTTAAAAGTCATGAGTATTTTCCTTGTTGCCTCTTCCCTTTACTTTTGCAAGCTTACGTTGTTTGTTTCTTGCATTAATTCGTTGAATATGACCTTCTTCCTTTTACCTTTATTCATTCTTGTATGAACATAAATCATGAGACATGTAAGTGGGTGTCTTTGCTTTGCATTTTATTTGTTGACTCTCATTCTTGTGCAAGTGTGTTTATCATTATCATTCAAAATTGGTTCTTGATATTTTTTTTTTGCTTTGAAATATGTCACTTTTATACCTTGAACGTATATTAATTTCTTTATCTTTTCTTTGCATGCAAAAAAAAATGTCTCGAGTCCAAATGGATTCCTCTCCTCTTGCATTTCGTAATGGGCCAATGAGGTCCACCCCTTCGAGTCAAGTTCGAAGTTTAAACCCGAGGTCCACTACATGGCGTGCGGGTGCTAGAAATATACGAAGAAGGAAAATGGATCAAAACCCATTGATGAGGTCATTAAGAGACTTGAAAAGTTTCAATGTCTCAATTTTTATTATTATCTTCTTTTTATTTATTCATTTAGTCATTTATTTATTCATTCATTTTGGTCTCGAAGCCAAAGTTGTATTTAATATAAGTGGAGTAAGACTCGAGCCAAAGGCTCAAAAAATAGTTTAGGACAAGTGAAATGGGTCGAAATCCCAACTAAACTAGGACAGGTCTCGTTGATTTAGGCTCAATGGCCTAAATTCTTTACTTTCTCCTCCCTTCCCCTTTTATGTATTTATTTGTTTATTAGTTTTGTTTAAACTTAGTTAAAATCCCTACTAAGTCGCCTAAATCTATTTTACACAAGTTTTTTTTTTTTTTTAAATCAAATCATTACTTCAACAAATTAATCTTTTCAGAAGTTAATCAAAAGATATTTTCAAACAGTTCGGATAACTGCAAGTTAGCGAACATTTTAGATGCCTAACACCTAACGTTAATAGGAACCACTTATCTAGAATCTCTAACTTAAAACGATTTTTTTGTTTTGAATAATTTGAAGTAACTCTCTAAAGGTTTCTTAATTCCTTTTCAAAATTAAGTGGCGACTCATCTCAAAAAGTTAAAATTTCTCTGCAAAACAACAGTGTGTCAAGGTTTCCCAATTGGTTGATAGTTGAGAATCTTGGCTTTTTGCTGCCCAGCTTGTTCATCTAAACGTAAGATATTGTGGTCATTCCAAAAGCTTCCACCGCTATGGAAACTGCCTTCTTTTCAAAGTCTTGCACTACGGTATTTCGACAGACTTGATGGTTATGATGATAAATTCATGCAACCATCAAAGACTCCTACAGATGAATGCTACTACTTTTCTTCCATAAAAGAACTTGAACTGCTAGGAATAAATGAGAAGATAT
Organism: Capsicum annuum; assembly: GCF_002878395.1. NCBI lineage: Eukaryota > Viridiplantae > Streptophyta > Magnoliopsida > Solanales > Solanaceae > Capsicum > Capsicum annuum. The sequence goes on along the minus strand of NC_061113.1, from coordinate 11,559,317 downwards.
GGAAGTAAATTCTTTGCCCACCTCTTCATCATCTTCTCCTTTTTGCAATTTGAAAATTTTGAGTCTGTCTATGAGAGGATGTGTTCAAGAATCTTATGTCAATCCAATCTTTGTCTATTCGAGAGTGTAAAAATCTAGTCTCGCTATCCACATGTCTAACTCATCTCACTTCCCTTCGTAGACACCTAATTTTGTCCCTTCCAAAAAATCAATTCATCCATTTTTACCTCACGTTATCATATACATCACCCATGTGATAATATTCCACAAAAATATAAAAAATAATAAAATTTCAATAACTCCCTAACAAGTTAATCTATCCTAACAAACTCACCCACCTCATACCCTACCCCATATACCCCACACCCCTACACCCACGTCGCTACCCTACCACCTAGCCCATATTTTTTTTCCAACAGAAATACATACACAGCTACAGAATGGAAAAAGGGAATAATGGAGACACCACTCACAGATAGGGAACCCACTTAAATTGCACAGGCCTCACTATTTCCATTTGGGGTATACAATACACTACCCACAATCCACACATGGGAACAAATTCATACACAATACACACATACAAAATACGGGACTCAGGGAGCAAAAAAGCGGGTCTTCTTCTATTTTTATATACTCAATCACACACAAAATCTCAAAATTCACTCACAGTAACACACTCCGATGATACACAAACACACTTATCTTCTCCACCAAAAATGCATACACACATCACTACGCACAGAGAGATGGTGAGAAGAGAGTGAGAGATCGAGAGAGTGAGAGACCGAGAGAGAGAGACAAAAATAGTGAGAAGAGGAGAGTTGATCGGGGAAAGAGAGAAGTGAATTGTAGAGAAGGAAATTGAGGAAAAAAGGGGGGAAATCCACTGGAGATTGACCGGAAATCCACTGTCACCGTGAATTCGGTTTGAATTCTCCGACATTTGGGACTGCCGAGCTCGCCGGAGCTCCGAAGAAACCAAAACCGTGATTCCAGTTCAAAAACCGACCCCCCGTTCTATTTCTTCGACAAGACCCGCCGGAAAACGATGCGAAAAATGGGTACGGGATTTCCCCATTCGTGATTCTGGTACTGGTTTGGCAAAAACAGTGAAATACCGAGGCTGGTTTGATTCGGATTGAGGATGGTCGAGGTTCATGAGTTCCGATCCATCGCTAATTGTTCAGAATAAATCAATTATCGAGAGGTCCAAGTCTATCTTTTTTTTCTTTAATTTTTACGTAGTCGTGAATGATTTGTGTGTTTGGTATGTTTGAATCTTGATTGTGTATTGGTTGATGTTGGATTTGAGTGTGGAAAGTTGAATTGGTAGTCGAAGAATTGATTAATTATTTTGTGAATGAATGCGGGAAAGGATTGATCTCGATAAAAGTAAATTTGGATAAATTTTGATTCATTGATGATGTTGAACATGATAGAATCATTATAGATCGAGCTGGGTAGGCAAATAGTAGGTTCAGGTAGGCAAATTTATAACTTGTGGAATGTTGAATGTTGAAAATGTTTGTTGAATGGTTTTATTTTATAAATTTGGATCAATTGTACTCATTTGGTCGGAGAATGTCCCGAAAGAAATTGTATTTATTCATTGGGGAATGCCCGACGTATTATGTTGGCAAAAGACGTTCGTGATCGGGCATCGGGTAAAGGCATTGGAGCGTAGTTTTAGGATTAGCTTAGAATAAGATTTATATTTTTGCATTTTTTCTATTTTTGAACTATATAATTGAACTGGACACTATATGTTGGATTTGTTTTGTTTTGTTTTGTATGTTTGATGGATTGTTTTATGTGTTTTTGTGTGGTTTATACATTCATGATGTCAAATTAATTGATACGCTCCACCAAGCGACCGTGGTCGAACCACGGGATCGAGGGGTGTCTAACACCTTCCCCTCGGTCAAAAGAATTTCTTAGCCGGAATCTCTGTTTGCAAATCAGTTTTAAAGATTCAAATTGTTCTGAAAAAAATTATTCAAAGGTCACTTGGCACACCGAATTATGCTAAATGGTGACTCTGAGTTTTGAAAAAAGGGTGTGACACCCTTGGGTCTTTATTGATAGCATATTGCCCTGAGCACGACTTGTCCAAGTCCAACGAAGAGGAAATGCAATTTGAAGTACGGGGGAACTTATCAGCTTTCACTGTTGACGGGCTTGACAAGCTAATGTAGCTTCCACTTTGGCTCCGACATTTATCAGCTACTTTGAAATCAATACACACTTATAGATGTCCTAACTTGGCAACAATTCCAGAATGGATAGGCGACCTCATTGCCCTTAATTTGTTGGCGATTCATAATTGCCCTATGTTGACATTCTTGCCAGAAGCCATGAGATCTCTCACAGCATTGCAAACACTACATATTTTATGGTGTTCATCAATTCTATCGCAAATATGCGAGAAGGAAGTAGGAGAGGACTGCCTAAGATTGCTCACATCCCATCTGTTGGCATAGGAGGTAATTACCCTTTTACATTTTGTTGGGATTCATAGTTAATATGACAAAAAGTAAATGGAGAGAGTAGTAATTAGCAATTGAAAATTGGAAATTAATAATTAGTAATTAGTGACTCGTAATTGAAAATTAATAAGCAATTTATTTTGTTGAATGTTATTAGCTTCATAATTTGTTTATTAATTGATTTTACCTTTTTATTAAATGAACATAATAATAGAATTAGTGTTTAAAATCCCGTTTGGAATAGCTGTCACAAAACTGCTTCTTTGAGAAGCACTTTTATTAAATGTCTTTTCAAAAAAGTGCTTTTGTTTGAAAGCAATTTGTGTTTGATAAATTAATTTGAAAAGTGTCTTTGATAAACAGATTGCGTTTGAATAATTTTTTCCAAGAAGTGCATTTTTGAGCCAAATGACCAAAAATGACATGTATCAATAGACTTTTATTACTAAAATCGATTTATAGAGAAAATTTATTTTAAATATTCATTATTATATTTTTAATTAAAATTTTATTTTTGTTTAATTAAAAGGTATGTACTCTAAAATTTTCAATCAACATTTATATACATAAATACGTTAAAAATATTAAATAATGATATATTACTTAAATAATTTAAATATTTCTTATAAACATCTAACAAAAATGAATATAAAAATTATTCCATAAATTAAATCACTACGTATAAAAATATCAACGATAAAAATAATTAGTCATTCCTACATCACAAAAATTCTCATTTCTAATTTTATCACGCAAGATTTGTCTTGTATTTCTGAAGGTATACTAGAAGCCTCATCTCCTTCTTCGATCTCTATAATGATGTCTTCGTTAGCATAATAGTTAAAGTCTTTTTTAGTAGTAGAGCGTTGTCATATTACATATTCAAGAAAAAAATTAGAAGTGTTGCCAAAATACCATTTAATCTTGTAACGTGATTCATATGTCATTTGTTATCATTAATAATAAAATATAAAAAATTATATATATTCTTCAGTCATCATTATCAATGATATTTATAAATTTATTTAAAGAAAATGAATAAAATTAAAATAATAATAATATATAAATCATAAAATAAAATAAAGAATTATGATATATATATGAAGTAGAAAATTTTAGAATAAAAAATTAAAGAATTTTGTGCGCGCGCTCCTGTGATAGGGATATATTTTTGTCATAAAAAATATTTTTTTACTTGTAGTTTTTTTAAAAAGTAGAAATTTTTTGCTTTTGCTTTTTCTTAATAACATTTTGACAAGTTTATCAAATATTCTTCTTTTCAAAATAAGTATTTTTTGGAGGGAAAATAAGCAATTCCAAACAGACAGTCAGACACTAAGTCTTGAATTACTAAGGTTAAACTACCAAACTACTCTTAGGACTAAGTCTAAACTATCAAATTAAATCTTTGAAAAGAAAAAGAAACACCCCCTGTCAGGTATAGCCAGGTCCAGCTTCAAGGCAAAGCCATCGAAGCAAGCGCTTCATTTTTTTTTAAAGCATTATAGGTTTGTAGGTTTTTTTCTTTAGAAAATATCAAATATTTCTTAATATTTTCTTCACAACATTTTAATTTCTCTTAAGCTCCAATAGAAATATTACTTTAGAAATTCAAGATTAAAGTTGACAATCAACATTAAAAAAAATTCTTCTATTACTCTCAAATCTAAAAAGAACATCTAATAAATAGAGGTAACTCAAAAAACCATACCTTCTATTTATTATTTTGATTAATGGAGCTAACAGAATTAAAGCAACGATTACTGTGGAATCGAATAAGTTGAAAGGTAAGATGTATTTCGATCAGATAAAAAGATTTTATTATTTTACGAATGCATATTTTTCTTGATCCTATATAATTGTCTTAGCTGAAAGAAATTTTTTAAAAATAAAATTTCAAAAATATTACTTAAGCTTAAAAAAATATTTCAAGAGACATCAACTGAATTAAGCATATTATTAATTGAAAAGGAATTTTTTTGGATAAATCAATTACAAAACAATTTTATTTATAATTTTACACCTCAAAAAGCTATAAATATAGATTTATAAAAAAGAAATTCAAAGGCTCATTTTAAAATTTCGCTTTAGGCCACCAATTATATTGAGTCGCCCTGGATATAGCAAATTAATTCAGTGCACTGTATGAGGCGTTACACGTCGTTAGCCGTTACAATCAAGTCCGTGTAAAAGCCTCATATAGCTCACTAAGTTGTATCCATTTTGGTTCAACTTTTAAATTGTATTCTATTTCAGTACTTTTAAATTTTTGTTTGTTAGTTAGGTTCCAGACTCTGATGGATTTACAGGAGAGCTTAAAGAAAAACGTTGGTGTTTCAACTGTCTTTTTGGGAGTCAGTTAAAAAGTTGATAATTCAGCAGAACCCTTTTAGGCCTCCATTTTCATGATTCATTATTGAATGGTTTTATTGGCCCTTGAAGTAAAGTGGAAACTGATTTTGACATTTTCTTCATTTCTGTGTTTGCTATTTAATTTCATGATGAGTTTATGTAGCTTTGCTGATTCTTTAATTCTCACCTTAATGTTTGTTGAGGAATAATTTTCTTAAATACAGTATCTCAAAACGAATTATATTTGCAACGATTACTTATTTTCTGTTTTCAACGCGTGATCACTACACTAAGACCTGACCCCTTTATTTCTTAATCTTCTAGCGCTATGAATACGTTGGTAAGCGTCAGCAAGTAAAATATCATGATTTGTGGTTGAGCCTAGGTCTTTTGAGATAAATTCCTTAGAATTACCAGTAGACTTTCATAACTATTATGTGGTGCTTAATTGGGATAAAAGAAAACGTTCATAAAATTAAAAATAAAATCAAATTATCACCTTGATGTTTAATTTCAAGTATATACTAGTACTATTATTATACACACCTAATGTGAGTGGGAGATACATGAAGGAGTCATAAACAAGAAAAGGATAGCTCAATTTTGTGGGAAAGAAGATTCTTATATATTGAAAAAAAAAAAAAAAATGACATCAAGACTTGAAGATCAATGCTGAATAGTGTAGTGACTATCAACTTTAAAAGTCTGACAAAATTCCCTACTTTTTCATGTGTAATATTGTGTGGAGCTCAATATAGAAGTAGTACACTAAAATTTACTCGCATTCGAATTCGACTAAATAATAATATTGTTCGTGAATATTGACCCTACCACCCTAGATACCGCTATAATATATAGAGCCCCCGAATATGTATTTTCTCAATTCTCAATAAAAACTATTTTGTCATTGCTTTAGCGAGAAGATTCTCTTATTGGAATCGTATTTTTATTTTTCTAATTTACATATATTATACATATAATTATTTTAATTTATATATTAGACAAGTGGAAATACATACAGAGAGGGATACAAAGAAATTTCTCAAAAGTATATAAAACTTCAAGAAGAAAAAAATTGTAGAAACCATTATTCTATACAAAGAAAAGAGACAAGCATGCACATGGCAATAGGAGAAAAAGTCCAAAGCCATTATAATGCTCTTTCCAACCTTCTTCATAGTTGACAAAAACATGTATTGTTACATCATTTCTCAAAAATTTTATGTCTCCAAATTGTATTTTTGTCCTCCTCATTTTTTTACCTAATAATTCCAAGAATTACAGCTCACAAACTCCCTCACCTTTTGAGGAATTTCCAACAAAAGAAAATTTCTTTTTCTTTTTTCCTTCTAGGTAGAAAATCTAAACAAGGAAAGAATCCACCTCACAAAAAGCATTTGCCAGCCTTTATAATAATACACAGCTGAGCCCTTCAATAATCTGCACCAGATATTTAAATCATCATATAAGCAAGTGGCAATTTTTAATCAAAGAAAAAAAGTTAGGTTTAATAGCATTTTTAGTCCCTCAATTATTAATAAATTCTATTTTAGTCTCTGTAGTATCTCAGTTACTTGAAATGTATCTTTTAATTCCTTTACTTGTGAATATTTACAAATTCCCAGAATTATTAATCGTTTCACTATTTAATAACACATATTTATATTAAGCTTAAGGAGAGCCTTTGAGTAACTGGTAAAGTTACAATCATGTGACTGGAAATTTACGGGTTCAAATCTTGAAAATAGCCTCTCACAGAAATGTGAGGCAAGTCTATGCACAATAAACCTGACCTTTTTATAGTTATATTAAAATTGTATTGTTACTCTATATTTGAGTAGTAGTCCTTTTTATAGTTATATTAAGATGACCTTTTTATAGTTATATTAAGATTGTATTGTTACTCTATATTTGAGTAGTAGTCCTTTTTATAGTTATATTATGATTGTATTGTTACTCTATATTTGAGTAGTAATATGCTTCTAAATTTAGTCCTGAGTGAAGATAAGACAAGTTGAGTCAAATATATTGCAATGACAAAAACCATAATAATTAAGAGACCAAAAATGCAATTATTCCAAGAATTTACTCATAATTACTCCTTTGAAAGTGTTTTTTTTTTGCTAGCTAAAATTTTATTTTAGTTAAACTCAAACAAACAAATTGAATCAGGAGGGAGTATTAGTTTGCACTTACCATCATGTTTCTTCATTTGGTTCCTTGCAAAGAGCATACAAATGACTAGAAAACCAACTCCTGCTGCTCCTCCTAGTATTATAGCTACTGTCTTCCCTGTGTTTTGACCTGTCCCTACACGTTCATTAAACACCTCTCATTACTATGCACAAAAAGTATTGATACAAAAAATCTGAAATATAGCACACAAATCTAAGCTAGACAAACATCTTGTTAAAGGGGACATATTCTAAAGAAAAAAAATTCAATTATCATGCTCCTAATTTGTTTATTCTTCCGTTTTTCTTTACTTGTCACATTTTTAAGTTGTACACCTCTTGAAAAAAAAAGGTGATTTGACTAAATTTGTCCTTATTTATTACTCATTTTTATTTAATGTTTTTCTTTTTTTCCACTGCCCCACTTTGTGGGATACACCGAATATGTTTTGTTGCTTCTCTTTCTTTTTTTTTTCACTATATTAGCATCTCTCCATATTTATTACTAACGATAAAAGTAGAAACAAACGATTAATTATGCCTAAATTTTGTGAAATGACAAATATTAAGAAAAACCTATATTTAATAAAGACGATAATTAATTAGAAATGAAAGAAAGTACATCTAGTTAATTGAGGTAAACAGCTCAAAAGTCCAATGAAGACAATCTTTATTAGTGTGTTAAACACTTGGAAAACCAAAAACCATTGTCACAATCTAACAATAGTTTCACAAAGTGAAGTCTTGACAGAGACTTACGCGGACCTTACCTCTACCTCAAAAGTAGAAAGGCAAATTCAAGAAATCAATCAATTCAAGAAATGTACCTTCTGAAGGAGATGGAGACCAATATGAAGATGATGATGATGGTCTTTTGGGAGCCCCATTTGGATAATAATTAAAACTAACAAAGCACTTATGAAGAAATATTTGGCCAGAAATTGAGCTACCACATTCAACCTGAGCTTTTTGAACAGCACTTTTCACACACTCACCACAATCACCAGAGCCCACATCCCCTTCACACTGTCCCAAAACAAAAACAGACTCATAATTTGCTGTGTAAAATCCATTACTACCACTACTAACCATCCCATTTTCCAATGAAGAAAAAGCAGTATCCCTCTTTTCCTCAAATCCACTCCCTGGTGCATTTTTCCCACTACAAGTCTTGTACAACATCTCCATCCCTGATATTTGTGGGAAACCAGAAACCTCATACAGCATGTAACACCCTAAAAGCTGGATTCTTGCAGCAACAGGAGTGCCACAAAGCTTGTCAATAAGTATTGGCAAACCATTTACACAGTTGTAACATTCAACATTAGAAAGGTCACCTCTACACTGAAAAAGACCAGTTACAGTACTTTGTCCAGTACCAGTAGTAGTTTTGTAAAACTTGGACTTTGAAGACTGTGAAACTAGAGAGCCAAAAAGAGTTGAAAGTGCTTGTGAGTAAACACCAGATGGATCTGATAATGCCTGTTTTGCACAACCTTTGTACACCAAATAAGTGTTTCCTGATGCACATTCAACTTGTGCTACATTCCTGAAAATTACAATAACCACCAAGAAAACTGACAAAATGCTACATAATGGTTTCTTGGACAACCCCATTTTTTAGAGATTCTTGAAAATGGTAAGAATGATCAAGAAAATAGAGAAAATGCAACAAAATAGTTTCTTGAGCTACCCCATTTTAGGGAGATTTTTGAAAGATTATACTATCATGTTTTTTTTTTTTGCTTAAGAAACCAGTAAGGGATTTTGAAGGGTTGAGATTCTATTACTAGTACTAGTAGAAGTAGTGCTTAGTAATATTTCTTTCTTGAAATTTGTTTCTGTTTTTTTTTTTCTGAAAAAAGGGGTATTGGTTTTTGTAGTGGTGTTTGTTTGGGATTCACTTTCTTTTTAGATGTCCTACTATTTGTCTATCTTTGGATGTGCAGAACTGAGAAAATAGGGATATCTGTATCTTTTATCAGTACAGATATGGTATACAAGGACAATTTGATACTGTATTTTAACTTCTAACTCTATTTTTAACTTACAATAGCCTAGTTGAGCTTTGTCTTAGTACTTACTTTTTCATAATATCAGTAGTCGTATTTTTTTCTATAGTTTCTTGTCTTTTGATTTATGTTGTATTTATTATATCCTGTACTTTGATTATTGCGTTTTTCGAAAACTTTGTTCTGCTTTCTATAATAATTTATGATTCTACCTTTTAATTTTAAACCCACCGATGTGAGACTCTAACACTCCTCGCACGCTCAGGGCTGAACATTTGGAGCGTGGATAAACATAAAGAAATGGACCTTGGGCTAAGTCAACCTCAAAAACTAACTTATGAGGGAAGGATTGTCCAAGATCATATAAGGACACCAAGGATCCCTTAACCCACCGATGTGGAAAGTTTCAACAGATATGTTTTTCTTAAGCTAAGAATCTATTGAAACAGTCTCTCTACTTTCAAAAGTAAATATAAAATGTATATATATATACTCCATCACTCTCTTTGTTTTAAATTATAGAATTACACCGAATATGTTGTTTTGTAATGGCTAAATAGGAAGAATTTTTTTTTTAATTTAGATTAGTACTATATGGATAATGAGAACAAAAAAATGGTTACAAAAAAACAACAAAAAAACAACTCATAAAGTGTTAAGAAATATTCCCTAGGAAACAGAGAGAAGTGGAGAGTGGAGTAAACATGGATTAACTGTGAAAGTTTGACCAAAGTCAAATATTTTTAAAAAATCACACTGTAAAATTCCAAGATTTTGAATTTTGAAATCTTCAATAAGTTTCTGGTATATTTGTTTTGTAATGGTTGTTTGTTTTGAATGTTTGAAGTTCAACATTCTTTAATTGAGTTTGAATAAATATTATGAAGTGGTTAAAAGTCATGAGGTTTTATGTTTAAATTTTAGTCGAATATAAAAGAAATTAGGTGATTTTAGTCTATATGAAGATCTATTCGGACAGAATAACCTGACATTTTGCTTGTCGGTAGGTATCTCTTGAAATTAATTGAGATTCACATAACTGATTCAGACATAAGACAGCTGAATATATTGCGAATCAATGGTACAATTACTGTCAGCATGAGACAGCTGAATTTCTTTATTAATGGCTTTATATATAGTTATGGCAACCTATCTTTTCATGTGATGACTGCAAAGAAGTTGGCAAGATTTGAAAAAGAGAAAAGAAAACATTTTCGTGTGAACTTGTCCACTTAATTTACTTTAGCATTTACATTAAATTTTTATTTATTTATCCTCTTAACATTTTTAAAGTAAATTTATTTCACCCATAATGCTGACGTGACATTTTCTAGAAAAAAAAGGTGCATTTAATTTGTAAAAAAAAATAATTTCATTGATATTATATTTTAAATATAATAGAAATTAAAAAAAAAAAAATTGGACACCTTTTTCTTCTTTTTTTTCTCCAAAACATCAACAACAACAACACATAAATTCCTCCATTAACAACCTCAAATTCATTCTCCACCAACACTCTCCTTCAATTTTTTTCATTTTCCTCCATTAACACCACCCAAGAACAAACATGATGAAGATACTAAATTAAAAATATTCTCCATTGAACACCATCTCAACCTTCAATCCAACTCCCTCAAAATTTAGAAAAAAATTGAATTAAATTAATGATTTTGTCTTTGAACCACTTATCATTAATGAGATTTCTTTTGATTTTTACTTTTGAATCTTTTTGATAATAAGACAATTTTTGAATAATAAAACAAATAAAAAAACTAATTTTAACTTGATGGAGGTATTTTTGTGTTTGAACAAGAAATGAGGGGTATGGGGGGCTGAAAGGGATAAAGAGCGGGAGGGGAGGGGGGCGGGAGAACCTGTTTGCAGGGGTGGGGGCTGAAAGAGGAGGGGGTATTTTTGTGTTTGAACAAGAAAAGAGGGGGCTGGGGGGACTAGAAGGGGAGAAATAGAGGCGGATGAGGGTGGGGCTGTGTAATACCCCGTAATTTTTCCTAGCTTGAAATTGTCCTAAAAATGTTAGAAATTTTCTTTGAAAGATGAATCCACTTTTGTACACGTGGTATTTTTAATATTTTCACTTTTTGTCACGTGAAAAATCAAATAAGCTTTCCATCGATACCAATTTCATCAAAATCCGGTATCGGACGAGAAAGTTATGGTCGTTTTACAGAGAGCAGTCCAAACTGCCCAGGTGCGACGGAGCGGACCGATGGACCATCAACCCAGCGATGGACCGTCGTACCCCACCGTCGCATTGTGGCAGTGAGTCAACTCTCTGGCTGGGTACGACGGAGAGGTCCGATGGACCGTCGTACCCCACCATCGCATTGTAGCAGTGAGTCAAATCTCTAGCTGGGTACTACGGAGAGGTCCGACGGACCATCGAGCTAGCGACGGACCGTCGTACCCCACCGTCGCACCAAGGCAGTAAGCTTCAGTCCTGGTCCCAGTGCAACGGTCAGTCCGACAGACCATCGATCCAGCGACGGACCATCGCACCCCACCGTCGCAGATCCTGTTCAGTTATTTTAAGTCATTTTTAACAGGGGCATTTTGGTCTTTTACCACCCGTTTATATACCTAATAATATCCGACCAAAGCTCAAAAATTCATTATCCATCTACAAAATTTAAAATTAGGGTTTTCTCCCTAAGAGCATCGTCAAGAACAAAATTCAAATCTTCTTCAAGAAACTAAGAGATTCAAATTCTTCAAGTTCAAGAACTTCAAGAAACTCATTACCAAGTATCCATAGTGTTCATTCATGGACTCCTTTCGTCCATGAAGTCTAAGATTCTATTTTCTAAGTTCAAGTTTATGGATTTTCTTTATGAGTTTCATGTTGGGTTGTTGTTGTTCATGTTGATAATGACTAATTGAATTCTAATCCATGTTGGGTGATAAATTTTATGTGGATTTGATTAGTATAGGTGTAGATTCATGTGAACCTATGAATTAAATCCTTGGGTGATGAAATTAGAGATGAATCATGATGTTATTTACTGTATAATGTTGTTTACAAACACCTTGCTTACCATGTGTTTGATTAAATGCCTATGTGAAGGAAAAGTGCCCAACTAGTATGATATTTTGAAATCCCCATTTATGTACAAGTTTATGCATATCACATGTTTGATGAAATGCTTCAATAAATGAATTATGGATTGTACTATTGGTCATGTGTTCAAATAAGTCATGTTTTGTCAGTTTCTTTCCATCGAGTTCTGGGGGTACTTGTACCCGATAATTTAGCTATGTGCCTAGAGCCAGCGTCATGTTTTCACGATATCCTCAATCAAGCCATGTTTAGTAGAATTCAGTTAGTCATGTGACTCAGGAACACTCAGAAATTCAGTAATCTCAGGAAGCTCTGTAATACAAAAATCTCAGTACTGTTCCGTCATCAACGGAACTCGATTAATTTAGTCCAGTTCAGTTCAGTAATCCATGTTCAGTGTCTATTCAGATAGGAGTAGAAATTAGCACTGAGTGAACCCAAGGATGGGAACTCACCTGATAGTAAAGGGTGTGATTCTTAGAAGCAATCCTTGTGTTCCAGAACTACGTAGCCAGCGTAGGTTGAGACATCATACCTGCTAGTTGAGGGTAGATGAGGTGGATTAATGTGCTAGTCAAGGGTTCCCACCTTTCTTACTAGAGTAACCTGCTAGTTAAGGGTCACTTACATGTTGTCCTTACCAGTGGCGCGGTATTGCCACCCTTCCAATCAGGGCACAAATTGGACCCCAATTCAGCTATAACGCATCATTTGGGGCATGTCGGTTAAATAACTACTTCCCACAATTTCAATATCAGTATCAGTAAAAGAACTTAGATAGTTCTTCAGATTTCAGGACTGTCAGATACAGTCAACTCAGATACAGTACGAAACTCAGCTAGTTCCATCAGATACAGTCACTCATGTTATTAGTTATATCAGTTATCAGTATATCATGTTATCAATATTCAGATTCAGTAATCATGTTATCACGGTATCAATGTCAGTTATTGTAACACCCCAAAATGGGTCTCGAGACGTCACACGATGCTTAAGGTCACAAGTGACCCCAAGCTAACCCTTCTACTTGCATAACTCCTCATAAGCAACTGAATAAAATGTATAAATCTGAAAGAATAATGCGGAAGATAACTCTTTTATAAATTTTCTCAATACAAAACTAAATTTTCAAGATTTACAACTCTGCTTTTACAACAAAACTGAAATTGAATACATCAACTTCTACTAACTGTCTATGAAGCCTCTACTAGTACTGACTATAGGTAGTCGGGTCATGACTCCCAACTACCCCAAATCAATACAACTGATTAAAGAAAATATAAAAATATTTCTCAATTGTATAACTGACTCGAGCCCTTGGATCAAAAGGACTCATCACCTGCTGACTGAAAACTACAACTTTCTGAACCTAGTATGTGCGCTACAACTTGTACCTATATTATGAGACAATGTAGCACATAGAAATACATGTGGGTCAGCACTTTGGGAATGTACTGAGTATATGGAGGTGTATACATTTAAATAACAATATCATTAATCTTTATAAAATCATGCATGCTGGTTATAATGACTCACAAAGCTTGAAGAAAAGCTGAAATATAAGCATCATAAATCTTGAATAATGAATATGTATCATAAATCTCGTGAGTTATTATACTTAACTCAAAGATTTGAATTTCTCCATTTATTCTCAAAACTCATAAGCTAAAGAAATCTTTAAACAATACTTTTAAAACTCATACATCTTTATCGGAGAGAATAGAACTTCTTTAAATCTAAAGGACTCAAAACTTTATAAACTTAGGAAATTGAAATTGGGAACTTTGTAAATCTCAAAAATCAAACTTTCGAAATATATATCTTTAGCTTAATTAGAGTAGGGGACTTCTTTGGGAGTTTCTTCTAACCAACCTAAACTATGTGAGCCACATAGAGTCTAGCGTTTTATCCTCCTAAGGAAGAAACCTCACGTTGGGGGAAGGAGTTATACTTTTGCCATGGAGTATAACCTCAATTCAGTGATCACAAACTCAGCCTTAGGCCCATAAATCTCAATCCTACGGTGGCACATAGTTCTGGGAAAGTAGGATGTGCTGAACCCACACTTCCCGCTCGGTGCTAAATACTACTTCCATACTCAGGCTCAGAACTCTTAGGAAATCCACCTCAAAATAACTCAAGGATCTATAATGAAGACCAAATCATATTTCTTATAATTTAACTCATATGAAATTGTGGATTCCTATTTTAACTCAATATCAAAACATCAATCTTGATTCAAATCTTGGTAAGCAATTTACTAGAGGAAAAATTCAAAATCATAGCATTCTCAAAACCAAGCTCATTCTTAAAATCATCAAAAATCCAACGTCAATCTTGACATAATATAATAGTTCAATCTTTCAAGAATATAGTCTCAACAATTTAATACTTGTCTCATATCAACTCAAATAATAATTCATACTCAATATCATCCTTGAAATTGTATTCAACAATATTAACTCATAAAGAAAGCGTACAAATCACAATATAAACTTTTAGATCAAAGCATAGTAAGTAGAAATATCATGAAATCCACAACTTGAATAACTCATAAATTCATAGTCTTCAAACAAGATAATTTGGACATAACTTCATTTATAAATCATAAATACTTAAATAAAAATCAAGTTTTGGGCACAAGAACGGAAGGATTGTTCTTGCTCAAACCCCACATAACTCATATTTATGAATTTAGATGAACCTTTGATTTTGGAACTCTACTCGTAAAATTGATAGGTGTTTCTTGAAGATCTCGACTCGAGGATTCCAATTCTTGAATTATTTTTGAAATTGAACGGATGAATTTTAAGGGATCTTGATTTTTGTTTTGGAGCTCTGTGCGTTTTTGGTTCTGGAGAACTGAAGAAATGGCTAAACTTTTAGCCAATTGGAACTTAACGACGGAAGAAGACTGAAATTATTGGAGCATGGGAGTACTAGGGCGTCGCCCTGCTTAGGCCCTGGAAGAACCCAGGGCGGCGCCTTGATTATAACGGGGGACTAGGTAGGGCGGCGCCCCGCTATCGCAGAGGCTCACTGGTTCGAAATTCAAACACGCCCTAATCGAGGCTCAAAAATTCTGAAACTAACCCAATATGTACTATTGACTTGCCCCATAGCAAAGCAACTTGAAAATCAAAAAACGGATGTCAGGAAGGTCACGAAATAATTCATCGAAGTTGAAGGATCAAAAATAAACTAAGTGTTGGAACACTTAGCAAAATTCTAAGGGTATGGCTTCTTTTAATTCGCTCAGAAGACTTAAACGATGAAGGAACTTCATGGGGTCTTACAGTAATTATGTTTCATGCATGTATTCTCACGCTCATGATAGTCAGTCTGATATTATTATTGTTCATACATATGAACCCCATTCATTTAGCCTACCTTATATGCATACCAATACATTCAATCGTATTGACGCATTCGCGCTATGGTGTTTTATACCATACCATAGGTTCAGAGACACGAGCTCCAGAGCATCAATAGCATCCCAGTCTCAACAGTTAGAGTTAGAAGTGAGTCCTCATCTTTTGAGGACATGATTTTTACTTTATTGCATCATTAATTAATTTATTAGTTGGAGTTAGTTGGGTACATGTCCCATCAACTCATTATTCAGATAGTCATGTTTTAGAGGCTTTCTGGACTACAGTATGTTCAGACAGTTTATTTCAGTTGTTTTGGGTATTTCATACCCCATCCATATGTTATGAGTTATTAGATCTTATGTTACAGTTTGAACCTTATGGGCTTTCAGTTCATATTTCTGCATTATACAGTATATTACGCAGTATACAGTTACAGATATCAATCATAGATTAGCTTGTGGACCTTCGGAGTCATGAGCACCATGTAGAGTTTCGGGTACCAGATTCGGGGCGTTACAGGCTGGAAGGAGAGAAAGAGCCAAGGGGGAAGGGACGAGGAGGATCTGTTTGCAGGGGTAGGGTTGCGGGGGTCTGGAAAAGAGGGATTTGAAGAAGAAAGAAAATGGGGTGGAAGTGTAGAGGCATTTTTAATTATATATATATATATATATATATATATTACTTTTTAAAACATAAATACATAAAAATAGTGCGTGGGGATTACTTTTATAAGAAAAATTATAATTTATTACGTGGCAATGACATGACACTGATTTGACACTGACATGGCGTGTGTGTAGTGCATTCTCCATTGTGAGACTAAGATTGTGATTTTGAGAGTAAAATTAATTTACTTTAAAGATATTAAGAAGGTAAATAAATAAAAGTTTAATTTAAGTGCTAAAGTAAGTTGAGCAGATAATTTCAGGGAAAATGATATTTTTCTCTTTGAAATATTAGCTTCTAACAGTATCTAGAAATAGTGTGCTCATAAATATTTTTTGTTTATTTCTTATTTAAAAAGAATGCATTCATTCGAGTATTCCAAATTCGGGTAACATTAAACTTACTAAATATAATTAGAAAAAATAGAAAGTATGATGTTCCTAATAACTTAAACTTTTAGAGGAGAATCAATATAATGGGATATTTCAATATCTATATCTATAATAGATAATCTATAATCTATAATTTATATTTATATTTATATTTAAAATCTATAATCTATAATTTATATCTATATCTATAATCTATAATATATATCTATTTCTATAATCTATAATCTACAATCTATAATATATTAAAAGTGTGAAGACCTTTAGAAAAGTGATTTGAACTTTTTACCCTTCATTAAAAGATTTTTCTTTAGAAAAAAATGTCTTTTCACTATTTTTTTAATTTATTATTTAATTATTTTTTATTATATTAATTAAACTTCCTAAAATATATGGAACTCATAAAATATATGGTAAGAAAATTAATTAATATTTTCCTTTCTACTAGACTTCCTAAAATATATGAAACTCCTAAAATATATGGGAGGAGAATTAATTCATATTTTTCTTTCTACTTTTCAATAAGAAAAATACTCCTAAAATAGGACTCTATTAAGGAAATACTTCTGTCAATATTGAGATGTACGTTAAACTAGAGAACAAATTAACCGGTTTGCCTATTGGGAGAATATGATTGGAGTTCATCTAACTTGATTCAATTGCATTACTAGATGATAGATGCTTGATTTTCTAACCTTCAACTTCTTCACTATTTTTGTCAGTATAATAGAATTCAACATGTGTATATATATATATCTTCTTTGTTTTCATTCAAAATCATTCTTTAGGGTTAAAATTTTCACTCAGACAAGAATTAATTGGATCAAAATCGAAGCTTTGTGATCATTATTATATTTTTTTATAGTTTACGGGTCGTAGATGAATGTCGGTTCGCTTTGAAGAATTTCTTGTGTAAAGGTTAGGTTTAATTGTATTGTTTTGATATCTTTATTATCGTATTGTTTTATTTTAATTTACAGATGCTAGATGAATGTGGGTCGGCTTTGAAATTTTTTTTAGTTAAAGGTTAGGTTTAATTGTATTATCGTAATATCTCTATTAGTTTGTTATTTTATGGTAGTTTACAGTTCTTAAGTGAATCTCGATTGACTTTGAGAAATTTTTGTGTGTAAAATTTAAGTTTAATTGTATTGTTTTGATATCACTTTTATCGTATTATTTTGTTGCAGTTTATAGGTGATAGATAAATGTTGATTGGTTTTGAGGATATTTTATGTAAAGGATAGGTTTAGTTGTATTATTTTGATATCTCTATTATCGTATTATTTTGTTATTGTTTATAGGTTGTAGATCAGTGTCGGACGACTTTGAAGAAAATTGTGTGTAAAGTTAGATTTAATTGTATTATTTTGATATCTCTATCATTATATTGTTTTGTTACAATTTACAGATGCTAGATGAATGTCGATCGACTTTTAAAAATATTTTTGTAAAAATTAGATTTAATAAATAAATTCTTCATCTTTACATATTTAAAAGATATTAAATTTAATTATTATATTCATCTTTATTATTTAAATAAATATCTTATTTAATATAATATTTAAACTTATTAAAGTGAGGTACACGCACAAGGTGCGTACACCTAAACTAGTGATATTAAAATATGAGGAGGTCTTTTTAAAGTCTCACCGCCTCTTATCATCAAATAAAAAATCTCCATATGCTTAACTAATTTCTTTTTAAAAAAAAAAAGAAAAAGAAAAATCGAGTGCGCATATAAAGGACATATTGAATTTTTAAATAAGAAAATAAAAAGGTGTGTTCTCTGTAATTAATTATTCATTACATTCATGAGATGAGATTGTCATATTCGACATTACTAGAGATTTCTTCATTATAAATCTGGATTCGAAATTTCTAATCGACAATAAAGATATCTCATTTATCTATTCTTAACTTACATTTTTTTTTTTATATAATTTTCTTATTTTAAATCACTTAATACGTACTTCATTTATGGTTCTTCTGTCCAATTTACTTCTCAAATATTATATTTTGTCTTTTCGAAGAATGTTTTATTCGAAAGTTGAAGTACAAGGCAAGAATATTACCAAAACATGATTAATAATTAGGATTTAAAAGAAGATGTTTTATCATTTTTTATGTACTTTACTTTGTTTATCTACTATGGACTGTCTCTGTCGTGGTCATATGGTACTTCAAAACAACAAAATCAAAATAAAATAAACCAGTCAAAGATCAAATTAAATATGTGAATGAGTTAAAAATTGGTTTATATATAAGCATTCATATGTTTAGATTATAATATTATCTACCGGTAAATTCATGATTTAAAATTTATAGATTTTTAAAGTTGTCTTAAGTTAAAATATATAAAAATAATTGAGTTCATAATTAAATATATATAGATATTTAATAACGGTATATCCATGTCCTTTAACTTCTCATATTTCAGAAAATGGCAAAAATAGTTCTTTAAATTTGGGGTAGATTCAAAGTATCCTCTAAAATGTAGTCATGAGTTGTTTTGGCTCTTTAAATTTGTCGAACGTGTGTTTAACATGTGTTTTAAGTATTTAACATGGCATTGTCACACCCCCTTTTAATCCGAAAATATTAAATTTTAAGTTTGAAAGGGTTTTTAATTATAAAGTGACAAAAGATAAAATTTGATCTGAAAAAAGGATTATTTACATTTTTATTCAGAGTCGTCACTTGACATAAATTCAGTGTGTCAAGTCACCTTTGAAAATCCTTTTCAAAACTGTTTGACTCTTTAAAACCGGTTTGCGAACAGAGATTCCGGCTAAGGAATTCTGTTGACCGAGGGGAAGGTGTTAGGCATCCCTCGATCCCGTGGTTCGACCACGATCGCTTGGTGGAGCATATCGGTTAATTTGACAATACGAGTGCATAAACACATAAACACACAAAAACAATCAAACAAACAATAAAACAAAACAAGTTCAAAAATATAGTGACCAATCTAGTTTAATACAAACCCAAAATAAAAATGCGGTAATGTAAATCCTATTCTAAACTAATCCTGGACTATGCTCTACCCGATGCCTCGGGCATTGATCACGATCATCTTCCGCCAACATAACACGTCGGGGTATTCCCCAGTGAATAAATACAATGAGCTTCGGGGCATTCCCCGGCTAAATGAATACATCTTTTCAATGCGATAAGAAAAATCATTCAAGCATTCAACAATCATAATTCCTATGTTTGTCTACCCGACCTACCGTTTGCCTATCCTGATCGGCCTAATCATAATACTATCATGTTAACATCATCAATGAATCAAAATTAACAATCCAAATAAACCAAATGAAATTTCCAACCAGACAATTTTCAATACCGTCCCAAAATCAATATTCACCCCAAATTGAGCACGATTCATTTAATTACCTAATTCATCCAATCAATCAATCAATCAATCAATATCAACAATCATTTATGATAAATTCAGGTGTATCAAAATCAACTAAAACAAAATTCAAACACCACAAATTCAATCCACAAAGTACCAAACACTTAAAGATTAGTGGAGAATGAGATAAGAAATGGACCTTAATGTGGCTTTCAATTTAAATTCACGAACCCGAATGGAATAAAATGTGATTCTGAAACTAAAGCATTGACCCAAATCTAGAGTTAAGAAAGATGAAATTGACGACAAGCCAGTAACCGGAATCGAGAACCTCTATGAACGACCTCAACTGAAAAACCTCTTCGAACTCGACATCGAAACCAAATAGCAACCACCCTTTTCTTTCTCCTATTCTCCTCCCATACGTTTTCTATCTATGCGCGTGTGGTTGTTTTTCGACAAGGTGGTTTTGAGCGAGGTGATGGCGGTCAATCGGAGTTGACGGGGATTTTCTATTTAGGATTTGAACTATATAGGCTTTCGGCGGGTTATCACTGGAATCGCCAAATAGCTAACGGATTCGGTTGGTTATTGCTGGGTTTGGTCGAAGATAGTATTCCGATGAAGAATCACTGAAAATAGTCAATCCCCACCTGTCACCTCTCTTCTTCATCGATCTCTCTCTAATTTTTACTAATTCTACCCGTTTCTTCACTGTAGGTGTTGTATGGATATCAGTGTATAGTGTGTGGGTATAATCTCATAGATGAGGGTGTATAATAAAGTGAGGTAAAAAAATGGGTGAATTGGATTTTGGGGAGGGACCAAATTAGGTGTCTACATTATGCCCCTTTTTGGGTGTAAACACAAAGTGTTTTCAAACAAAAAAAGTAGACAACGAGACCAAATTTTGACCCGACCATTATTCAAAAAAAGGAAAAGAAAGACAGTCGCAACCGAGTTAGAGAGTCGAGTGAGGTCCCGTCGAGGTTTCAGTTCGTGTCTTTGTCATTACATCAAAAATGAAAATTACAAGTTAAAACATAAATGAAATTACAGAAATCTTATTTATGCAGCTTCTTTTGAACTCTTGATTTGAGTTTCATCATCCTATTCTTCAGGCGGGCTCCTGACTTGCAATTTCTTCTCCCTGTTCTTCAGGCGTATTTCTGACTTGCTATTTTTCATCACTCTATTTTTCAGGAGAGCTCCCGGCAATTTCATCACTTGTTGCTTGGTACTTGCTATTTTTCAATTTGTTGACTTTCAATTTCTTCACCTTGTTTCTTGACTTTCAACTTCTTCACCTTATTGCTTGACTTTTCATTTATTCGTCCTGTTCTTCAGGCGGACTCCTGAAATCACATCAAAACTAAAAAGAAAATCATCCCAAACAAAGATTATTATAAAGAGATTTCATTTGGCAGAAAAGTGAAGTTCCAAACACAAGAACTAAATGTTGCCCCAGTTTATCATCAAAGGACTTTTGTGAAAGTCACATCATAACAACTTGAAAAACCCAAACAAAGAAATGCATCTTCTATATATTAATTAGAATGATTTGACTAGAACGTTCATTTTTTAGGAATCAAGGGGAATGACTCAACTAAAAGGTACATCTTATAGGAATCAAGGGGAATAACTCAACTAAAAGGTACGTCTTATACGAATTAAGGGGAATGACTCGACTAAAAGGTATATCTTATAGGAATCAAGGGGAATGACTCAACTAAAAGGTATGTCTTATAGGAATCAAGAGAGATGACTTGATTAAAAGGTACGTCTTATAGGAATCAAGGGGGATGAATCGACTAAAAGGTACATCTTATAGGAATCTAGGGGGATGAATCGACTAGAGGTACGTCTTATAGGAATCAAAGGAGATGACTCGACTAAAAGGTACGTCTTATAGGAATCAATGGGAATAACTCGACTAAAAGGTACTACGAGATAAACTTGGGTCGTATAAAAATGAAACCAAAAATGGTCCATAAACAAAGGGAAACCCGAGAGCAACACAAACACAATTCTCGGCTCCAACAACAACAAGAAACAAGGTGTAAATAACTAACAACAACAAGGGATAAACAACATTATAATAAGAAGAATAACGCTAGGATAACAACAATCCAACGTTACAAAATTACAAGACACAACAAGAACCAACGGATTCACTAGACAACACAAACTAAGACATGAAATGTAAAGATAGAAAGTGAGACATACACTATTACAAGATTAGGAACCCCTAGGACTTACAATAGCAACACCACACCCTTACGAATACACAAGATCGGAATTCATCTCTCAAGCACCAACGTTTCCAAGCAATACACATTCAAAAGTGATTCCACACTTGCTCATATCCTAGTTTTGGCCTAGGGAGGCTCTCTCTCTCTAGAGAGATGTTCTTTGTGTTCTTACATCAGTATTCAATAACTAATGAGCTAGAACCCAAACATGTTCTTTATATAGGCTAATACAAATAATAGATAAAATGACAAAAATGCCCCTTAGTGTTAAATGGACAAAATGGCGCCCATGAAGTGCAATATAGGGGTTGCTTTGGAGCTCTTTTCATACTTCAACTCGTACACTCCGTAGGTTGCATTAAATACACTCAAAAATGTCCATCTTTATGATCGTGCCTGTATCATCCTCTCCATCTTGAGAGGAATTTGACTTCAAATTCATGGCACAACTAAACCAAATTAACCCACAAAATAAGAAGATATCGAGAACACGACAACTTCAAGTCTCGGCAACATCTTTATTTTGTACCACGGCTTCCTCTCTATCTTGAGATTTGCCTTCAATCTCATCCGATTCAATTGATTTTAGCCAAGAAGTTTCACTACAAAACAACAAACGAGTTAGTTGTAAAAGAAAGGTCCTCACACTCTCTCTTTATCTCTTTGTCCTCGGATTCCTCACACTCAATCTCACAAGTATTGTATGCTTGCTTGAACTCCATGAGGTGTTGAGAGGTGAACCAAATATTTACAACGACTCCAAAGAATAAGAAAAAAAACACACAAGGACATAAATACGAAGAACGGTTTCAAAACCAACTCACAATTTAGTAAATGGTCACTAGCTTGTAAGTTAGTATTGGAATCAACAAACGAAACTAAAGACTCAACAAAATGAAACTAAGAGATCAAAATTTGAGCCAAAATTTGTCGTGTGAACAGTTATTTGATGATGTGTCACCTTCTAATTGGCCCCAGGTCCCACAAGTTTTAATCACCATTCTTGAAATTTTTAATCCTTATAATTTTGGAATGGAAGACAGTTAGTATTTGGAGGGAAAGTACAAGTTTTGTAACTCTTTTCAAATTCAACTGAAAAGGTGAGATTTGACTTGTACTAGTTCCACAAAACAAGGCTCCTTGAAATATGGAAAAATGGTTGAAAAAGTTGATGTCAAGTCTATGAGTGATGTGAACTAGTCCTTTCACTAACAACTACTACAACTTTTCTTTCACCTTTTGTAGATTTAAAGTTCACTTTTCTTGTGTTAGCAAAAGATGAAAGGGTGAAGAACAACAAGAACACAACAATAATGTTTCAAGAACGATAACAACAAGTCCAATACCCAACTACAAGGTCACCTTCGACCAAGCTATAACAACAACATCAACATGGAAAACTTCAAATCCATAACAACAAGAACAACAACAATTGGCCAAGCTTATGTTCACAACAACAACTTTCAACAAGTTCAAGCTCAAGTTTAGATCTAGACTCAAAGTGTTAGGCTCAAGTTTAGATCTAGACTCAAAGTGTTAGTGGACAAGAAAACTAACACTAGAAACAACAAAACAAACAAGAACACTACTAGATCTAGACATACAACAAACAAATATCGGCCAAGACATAACAAGAACACAATTTTGGCCAAGAACACAAACACGGATAGGTTGCTATTTTTTTTTGGAATTTTTAGTTTTTAACACTTTTTTTTTTGAATTTTCTAACAAGCAAGCCCAAGATTGATCTTGTAGGAACAAGATCAAGCCATGCTTCGATACCAAATGATACGAGACAAACTTGGGTTGTATAAAAAAGAAGCCAAAAATAGTCCACAAATAAAGGGAAACTCGAGAGCAACACAAACACAATTCTCGGCTCCAACAACAACGAGAAACAAGGTGTAAATGACTAACAACAACAAGGGATAAACAATATTATAATAAGAAGAACAAAACTAGGATAACAACAATCCAACGTTATAAAATTATAAGACACAACAAGAACCAACGGGTTTACTAGACAACAAAAACTAAGACATGAAATGTAAAGATAGAAAGTGAGACATACACTATTACAAGATTAGGAACCCAAAGATATATTAAATATAAGGACACCTATGACTTACAATAGCAACACCACACCCTTACGAAGACACAAGATCATAATTCAGCTCTCAAGCACCAACGTTTCCAAGCAATACACATTCACAAGTGATTCCACACTTGCTCATGTCCTAGTTTCGGCCTAGGGAGGCTCTCTCTCTCTAGAGAGATGTTCTTTGTGTTCTTACATCAACATTCAATAACTAATGAGCTAGAACCCTAACATGTTCTTTATATAGGCTAATACAAATAATAGATAAAATGACAAAAGTGCCTCTTAGTGTTAAATGGACAAAATGGCGCCCATGGAGTGCAATATAGGGGTGGCTTTAGAGCCCTTTTCATACTTCAACTCGTACACTCTGTAGGTTGCATTAAATACACTCAAAAACGTCCATCTTCATAATCGTGCCCATATCAGTCTTATAGAAATCAAGGGAGATGACTCGACTAAAAGGTACGTCTTATAGGGGCCAAGGGGAATGACTCGACTAAAAGGTATGTCTTATAGGAATCAAAAGGAATGACTCGACTAAAAGGTACGTCTTATATGAATCAAGAGGGATGACTTGACTAAAAGGTACGTCTTCTAGAAATTAAGAGGGATGACTCGATTAAAGGTACGTCTTATAGGAATCAAAGGGAATGACTCGACTAGAAGGTATGTCTTATAGGAATCAAGGAGGATGACCTAACTAAAGGTACGTCTTATAGGAATCAAAGAGAATGACTCGACTAAAAGGTACATTTTATAGGAATCAATGGGAATGACTCGACTAAAAGGTACGTCTTATAGGAATCAAGGGAGATGACTCGACTAAAAGGTACGTCTTCTAGGGGCCAAGGTTCAATTTAATAAGTGTATCTCCTAGCAAATGAAAACTGAAATCCCTGGACAAAAAAGTGTGTCTCTAAGGGATATACGATGATGAATTTTACTATGAATTTATTATCAAACCTGTGCAGCAACATTGCTTTCTGCATTTATAAAAGTGAGGTATTGTAGCCCTTGATATTTATGCTATGAAGTACTTTCTTTGAAAGTAATATGTTTCTTGTTTCATCAAAGAAAAACTTGTGAGTTTAAACATGGTGGCTGATTTGTAGCTTTAGCTTTCACGGTGATCGCTCTTGCCCTCATCACATTTAACCTTGATTCCAACCATTAGCATATATCATTGAATTTTTGAATCATTGACCCGAACTCAGATTACTAAGAGTGACTGAAACAAACACCGTATCTTTGCTTGGCCATGCTTCTCAGATAGACCCTTTGAACCTTGGTATTTCCATGAGTTCCTCGACTTATCTGTTGATAAAACTTCTGCATGCCCTCTTTTCGGCTCATAATCATGTCTCTTTCATATGCTAGATTTTGTCTTGATTTGTCTAATTGAAGAATGCTGGTAGACAGTTTTGAAATTTTTTCTCATTTGTTTTGACACGGACTTGACTCAAAGACAAGAAAATAAAAAAAGAATAAAAAAGAATGATAATTTTTTTTATTTGGATAACTGACTCAAGAAAGATAAATAAAAATAAAGAGAAGAAATAAAAAGCAATGAATTTCTCCATTTGAAACAATGAAACAAAAATTTCATCTAAAAATGACAGTCAACTCTAATGATTATGTCATGTATTCTGGATTAAGCTGCTTGATCTTTTCATACAAACTTTTTGTCAATTGTTATTGAGTTAATGGACTTGAAACTGAGTTGCTTCCTTAGGTCAATTGCATTTAAGACCTGATTCATCTAGTGGCGCCTTGAAGGGTTTTCACCAACAAGCCTCTCTCATTTTCTTTCTCTCATCTCACCATTACCTTATTGTGCCCGTGAGTGTTTTCAACAATAAGGATCTCTCATTTTTTATTTCTCTCAACTTACCATTATCTTACGGTGCCCAAAAGGGTTTTCACTAGTAATACTCTCTCATTTTTTATTTCTCTCATAATTCCTTATGCCAAGGAAGATAAGTAGTTCCCAAATGCATCATCATATCCCTTGCATGCTTAGCCTTAACATCCTCAAAGATTGATCTGAAAGTCTTTATTTGGTTGCAACTTGGCTTTTGGATAGGGTTAGAAAGAAAGGATAGCATGGGGCCCAAACGACACTTGAAGTGGGGTTGGACTTACAACTTTTAGAATCGACTCAAACAATGAGGATTAACTCATGCCCCAGTTTCTTTTGACTGGGCAATTCTAAACTATTTATTTGATTGGGCTGAGCCCATAGTAGGGCAGCCTACGTATCTCACCCTTGAAATAGGAGAATCAGGTTACGCGTAGTTCCGACAACTTGTTCTTTTGCTTGATTCTGACTTCTTCTTTTTCTCTTTTATTGACTCTTTTTCTCTTTGAAATATTCTGACTCTATTTTTCTCGACACTCTTCTCTTTGATTTCTTTTTGGTCATATTTTCTTCTATTTTTTCTTCTCTTCTTCTTTCTTTTTCTAAAATTTTTCTGACTTTATTATTTTGCTCGATCCTTTTCCTTTAAGCTTTGCTGACTCTATCTTGATTCCAAAAGAGTGGTATGAAAGAAAATAACACTAAGACTCAAATAGGGTAAACAAAGGATGACATAATGTTTGGATAGCAGAATGAAATACCTTCGTCATATCAATCCTTGAAGATGTTAATACATAACATGCAATATGAAAATAAAAAATGAAGATCATTTGTGACACTTTAACAACACAAACTTTAACTGAGCATGTGTGCCACTATTTCTTCTGTGCTTTTTTGGAATACAACTCCACTTTTCTTGTGCAATTCTCATATTGAATGACTCATGATTTTGTGGAGCTGATTTTCTTTCTGTTCACGCAGCTACCATTTGACCTAATTGAGATATGTCTTTCAATTGATGACCAAGTTGTTCTTGTGATTCTCAAAATAATTTCCTTAATTTTTAAGGAAGACTTCAACTTGTCATTAAATGCCTCAGCACTCTGCCTATTTTCTCAGCTGCTCTCTTTTTCTAACTTTAACTCTTTGATTCAATGCTTCATGATTAAGTTGGATTTTAAGATATGGCTGAAGACTCCGTAGACATGTCATATCACTAGAATCAACATAAAGTGTACTTTATAAAGAAAACAAAAAAATAACACATATTTAAAACACGAAGGGAATGAGACAATTTATTTAGTTGAAATAAAAGATAGAAGGGTTTGAACATAAACGACAAAGGGACAAAACAAGATAGATCCCGAACTACAACCCTGAAATAATTCAGAAAATAAAAAAGAAGACAAAATAAACTACCAGGCCTCTTCCTAGTAGGGAGAGGGGTGACTTTTCAATTGCTCAGCCTGAAAACTTAGCCACTGGTTTGCATATTAGCATGACTAGAGCTTCCCTCACTGTCAACGTTATGTACCATTATTGATCCATCTTGAATCACCTTTCCAATTTCTCTTTTCAAATCTTGACAATCTTCAATACTATAACCCTGAGCATCAAAATGATACGCACATCATGTGTTAGGATCAAAATTTCTTGAACGCCGATTACGAGTTTGCCGAAGGAGAAGAGTGATCATGCCCTCCTGTACCAATATCTAAAATAAACTGGCATATGACTCTCCAATTGGTGTAAAGCTATCTCTCAACTTCTGCCTCATTTCATTATTTGGCTTGGATAGAAAATCTGGCCTAGAAGGGCTTTTATATGTTTGTGGAGTTAGAGGATGACTCTGGGGCATTGGGGTATGCCATTATGGGTAATATAGGGATTAAACATGTGGTTGTGCATTATACACTGGATATGGAGGTGGATAAGTAGAGTATAATGGATTTTGGGAGCGATTATATGGAGCTTGGGCATGAACTTGGGTTTGAGCCTGAGAGTGATGACGACAAGGTCTTCTTGACCGCACTCGCTGTCCAACTACAATAGCAGATGCATCTTCCTCATTCTTTTTCTCCCCAACACCTCCTGAATCTTTTTGAGTTACTTGAGTAGTTGCTTTCAATGTTTCAAAACTCACAATGTGACCAGTCTTAATTCCATCATCTATCATCTCTCCCATTTTGAGGACCTCAATAAATGACTTGCCTAATGTAGGTAACAAGTTTTGATAATATGTTTCATCCTACACTTGAATAAATACCTCCACTATCTTTTTTTCTTTCATCGGCAGTTTCACCCTAGCAGCTTGTTCACGCTATCTGATCGCATACTCCCTGAAACTCTCAATACTTTTCTTCTTCATACTGGTTAGGGATTTTTCATCAGGGATCAATTTCATATTATATTGAAATTGTTGCACAAATTTATTAGCTAAATCATCCCAACTATTCCACGTATCAATATCCTGATCAACAAACCACTCTAAGGCTAGACCCAAAAGACTCACCAAAGTAAGCCATGAGTAGTTCCTCTTTGCCTCCAACACCTCCTAGTTGGTTATAATAACATCTCAAATGTGCCATTGGATCCCCATGTCCATCATACTTCTCAAACTTTGGCATCTTAAAGCCGGGGGAAGGTTGACACCTGGAAACATGCATAAGTCCTTATATGAGACACTTTTGTAACTCCTAAGTCCTTGCAAATTCTTCATAGCCAGTTCTAAACTTCTCAATTTTTTGGTCATTTTCCTCTTGTTCATCTGTCATAACAGGCTTCTCAGTATTAGGAGGAAATTTTGGCGGATGACTTTAGCCATAAAGGCCAGTTGACTTAAATGTGAATTCGGGAGCATAAGGTTGATCATCAGAAATATTCAATACATGCTCTCTTGCAGAGTGAGGAAGCACAACTGTTGGATGGCCCTCAAAAGTAGGAGCTTCATGTGGGGGTGGAGCTGCGAAAATGGGAGTTGTAAGTGGAGCAGAATATGTGGTAGTTTTGTATGGAGAAGTGAAGAAATGAACATTGAAAGTGTTTGGGTATTCTTGCCCTGGAGCCGATCCTGATGCATGATGTAGTATGTCAACAACAATAGGAAACTGTGCATGTGACAGTGGAGGCAAGCTAGAAAGATGTTTCAGATTATCAGCGAGAAATGAAGGAGGCAGCAACCCATTTTCCCAAGCTTGATGCATTTCTATCATTTGCCGCCTTAATTTATGAATCTCTTCATTAGCTTCTAAATTCTCATTCCCCAAACTCCCTATCCGATTAGTGACCCCAACCTCGGTATTCTTATTGTCCATAATTTCTCTGTGACTTGGAGCAATATGGAGGTCCAGCCAAAATACCACAAATCAACCACCTTAAACTAACTGGACAAGAGATAGCGAATGCGTTAGAGTTCAACACTTTGTTCAACACTTTCTCAAAATCTCTCTTTTTTTCTTTCTAAAAAGGTCACCGAACCCAAGAAGGGCGCCTACGTATGTCACTCCCGAGAGAGGAGAATCAGGTGTGCGTAGTTTATGAAGTCTTGCCAAAATGGTCAAATTAACTCTTTTTCTTTCTTTTTTCTTGAAACTTTAAGAAGAAAAGAAAATAACAATTTGTCAAAAGAATTGACGAAAATCATTTTGTATTTTTCAGGTTTAAACACCCCTATACAAAGTGAAATCTATGATTACCAAAGAAATCTTTTTGGATTTTCAATTTTGAAATTCATAAAAAATAAAATTTGAAACTATTAAAGGAAAATTTTTTTGTAGTTTTTTTTAAAGATGTATATGGAACACCTACTCTAAATGAAGAGTGAAGAAAATCTTTTTTAGATTTTTTAAAATAAGATCAACCAAAAATGAAACCTACGACTATTAAGAAAAATATTTTTGTAGTTTTCTTTTCGAGGCATGTGTGAAACACCTACTCTAAATAAAGACTAAAGAAAATCTTTTTGAAAATTTTAAATAAGATCTTGAAGCAACGATAGGCTACCTACGTATCTCACTCCCGAGAGAGGAGAATCAGGGATGCGTAGTTCGTCCAGAATGGACAATTAATGATTAAATAACAAACTAGACCTAACTTGAGAGACACGACCAAAGACAAACGATGAAAAATGTCAACAAAATCTTTTTTGAGTTTTCAATTTGACACTTCACACAAAAATGACATCAACAACTATGAAAGAAAAATATTTTTGGTATTTTCGTTATACGAAATGTACAAAACTTTTACCATCTTTTTTGCATTTTTTCTTTATAAGAAGCTCTAATTAAAAAAAAGTTTTTAAAATTTTCAAATTATGAATGCGTGGTAAAGGAACAAAAGGAAAATCTTTTTTATGTTTTTGAGAAAATGAGTGCAAAAAGTAAAAAAAATCTTTTTGAATTTTTGAATTGTGAAAAAAAAATCAAAAGTCATAAAGAACTCTAAAAACTACGAAACTCTCTTTTTTCTTTTCGACTCACTTTTTTTTTTGATTTTTCATTGCCTACACACTTTATTTCTAACACATATTTTCTCCAAATTAGTCCATCAAATGACTGCGTTACCCTCAGAGATGCAACATTTAGCACGTAGGGATGCTTTAAAAGGTGAGTATCTTACAAAGGACCAAGTGGGCCCCGCTAGGTCTCAATATGATGCACATAAGCATGACCTAAAGGCTGGCCTACGCTGAGGTTCACTAACAAGGCTATTCGGGGGAGCATATGGTTGATAGCGGCTGCGACAGCTTTCCACCTACTCCATACAATCCAACGGCTCCCCTTCCTAAAATAAGGGTGACTCAACTAAAAGTTGTGTACACACATGTACTACGGACTTGCTGTAGAAAAAATGACTCGGGTTATGCACATGATGCCAGATATAAAGCGGTAACACATAAGATAAAAATTGTAAACAAAGAGCACGTAGGCACTCAACAATGATAAACAATAACACAAAATAACACAAACAAAATGTCTATACACCTATAGTGTACAACTAAGCCAATACAACTCCAAAATAAGCTCGAATTCTGATTATCCCTGGTGGAGTCGCCAGAGCTGTCACACCCCCTTTTTAACCCAAAAATATTAAATTTTAAGTTTGCAAGGGTTTTTAATTGTCAAAGTGACAAAAGATGAAATTTGTTTTGAAAAAAGGATTATCTACATTTTATTCAGAGTTGCCACTTGACATAAATTCGATATGCCAAGTCACCTTTGAAAATTCTTTTCAAAACTGTTTGACTCTTTAAAACCGATTTGCAAACAGAGATTCTAGCTAAGGAATTCTGTTGATCGAGGTAAAGGTGTTAGGCACCCCTCGATCCCATGGTTCAACCACAGTCTCTTGGTGGAGCATATCGGCTAATTTGACAATACGAGTGTAAAAACACATAAACACACAAAAACAATCAAACAAACAATAAAACAAAACAAGTTCAAAAATATAGTGACCAGTCTAGTTTATTACAGACCCAAAAATAAAAATACGGTAATGTAAATCCTATTCTAAACTAATCTTGGACTATGCTCTACCCGATGCCTCGGGCCTTGATCACGATCATATTCCGCCAACATAATACGTCGGGGTATTCCCCGGTGAATAAATACAATGAGCTTCGGGGCATTCCCCGGCTACATAAATACATCTTTTCAATGCGATAAAAAAAAATCATTCAAGCATTCAACAATCATAATTCCTATGTTTGCCTACCCAACCTACCATTTGCCTATCTGCTTCGGCCTAATCATAATACTATCATGTTAAAATCATCAATGAATCAAAATTAACAATCCAAATAAACCAAATGAAATTTCCTACTAGACAATTTTCAATCCCATCCCAAAATCAATATTCACCCCAAATTGAGCCCGATTTATTTAATTATCTAATTCATCCAATCAATTAATCAATCAATATCAACAATCATTTATGATAAATTCAAATGTATCAAAATCAACTAAAACAAAATTCAAACAGCACAAATTCAACCCACAAAGTACCAAAAACTTAATGATTAATAGAGAATGAGATAAGGAATGGACCTTAATGTGGCTTTCGATTTAAATTCGCGAACCCGAATGGAATAAAATATGATTCTAAAATTCAAGCAATCACCCAAATCCAGAGTTCAGAAAGATGAAATTGATGACAAGCCGGTAACCGAAATCTAGAACCTCGATGAACGACCTCAACTGAAAAACCTCTTCGAACTCGACATCAAAACCCAACAGCGACCACCCTTTTCTTTCTTCTATTCTCCTCCCCTACATTTTCTGTCTGTGCGTGTGTGGTTGTTTTCCGGTAAGGTGGTTTTAAGCGAGGTGATGGCGGTCGATCGGAGTTGATGGGGATTTTCTGTTTAGGATTTGAACTATAACGACTTCCGACGGGTTATCACCGGAATCGCCAAATAGCTAACAAATTTGGTTGGTTATTGCTGGCTTCAATTGGAGATGGTATTCCGGTGAACAATCACCGAAAATAGTCAATCCCCACCTGTCACCTCTCTTTTCCGTCGATCTCTCCCTAATTTCTACTATTTCTGCCTGTTTCTTCACTGTAGGTGTTGTATGTTTATCAGTGTGTAGTGTGTGGGTATAATATCATGGATGAGGGTGTATAATAAAGTGAGGTAAAAAATGGGTGAATTGGGTTTTGGAGAGGGTCCAAAGTAGGTGTCTATAGGTATGGATCAGACAGAGTTGCACGTAAGTTTTTTCAATAATCATTTTTACGTTGGGGAAATGTCTAGAGATTGTTATCTCAATTTTACGGTAGTAAAAAACTATCAGCTTTAGGTGGTATGTACTTTGCCTCTTGAACTCTTATTTTGGATTGAGAGAGCCTTGTATTGCTCTCGACTAGGAACTTTCTCTCTTAAAGAAGGTCTTCCGTGCCTAGCACTTTCCTCATTATCACAACAGTTTTATTTGGTGCTTAGGATGGCATAAGCTTAAAGTTAAGGGCGAGGGTCAAAGGAGGAAAGGCTTACGGTGGTTACCTAGGCGCCTAGAGAGGAGGAAGGGCATCGTAATCAACGAAATGCTTATTGAAAATAAACATAGATCCGGGGATTTCCGAATAGCACAACCTTTCAAACTGCTATTAAATCCATGGGCAGACAAGAGAGAACCAGGAGAAATGAAAGATCTTAGTAGCCAACGAAAAAGAAATCAAAAGCCATTCCTCTAGTAGCGGCGGGCAAAATAAATAAAATTTATATCCTTTAGCATATGTTATCGTGAAAATGAGAGTTTTACTGTACTAGCAAAACATTTCGTGCAAGAATTAGTTTTGAGCTTAGAAGAGTATCATGAATGAAGAAGGCCTACCGGATGCTCATTAGTATTGGAACAACGCCTAGAGCGGACCTAGGTTTTAATATTTGATGCTTCACCGCCCGTTATGCCAATGTCATATTAGGTATAATTTTATAAGAAATGTATAAAAATTGGTGTAGGATGAAAAAGAGTACCCTTGAAACCAAGAAGATAGTTGGGTGTTTTGATCTCCAGTGGAACCTTAAAACTTTAGGTGTCATGTATTCGAATCTCCCCGAACACCTACGATCCCTAAATCTTGGGTCTACCACTGAACTAGCCTAAAAAGGTAATGGCCTCTTAGGAATACCTCATGTAGGGTCTTTCATGTCTAAATGGTATGTCTGAAGATACTAATGCTGCCTTCAATTGATCTAATTGCCTCAATTGGATTGTCTTCACTAAGAATAGATTCACAATCTCTTATCTAATGAATATGAAATTACTATATAATATTAAGTGGAACAAAATTGACTAGATAATAGAATGGTGAAAAACAATTATTTCTTCCCTATTTTGAATCTAAGCTCCACGAAAGAATATGTTGTTGTTGAAACACGGAAGAATTAAAATCTTACAATTTACATCAACTTACTTACTTTAAGCTCTCCAGAAAATTGGTTCCGCATCCCAACTCTTGTTCTATCCAAACATTGATTCAACAACATAACACAATACAATTACCTTAACTTTGTTACTTATATATAAACTCTTGGGATATGAGCAATGTTCGGTCAGTTATCTCCTACTTCCTTCTCACATATTTGCTTCAGGCTTGATGAACCTTTTTTGACAATTAGTATTTGTAATGCTGTGAGAGATCGCATGCCTTCTGGAAAGAATGTCAATATAGGGGAGTTCAAATTTGAAAGTTATATAAATTCCCCGGGAGTTCAAATTGCATTGCTTCTTATTCGTTGGACAAGTCGAGCAGAGGGAAATTCTCTATACATAAACGTGCAAGGGAAGTGAGATGAGTTAGACATATGGATAGCGAGACCAGAATTCTACAGTTTCCAATTGTAGTTTTTACAATGTTTTTGGGTATAAAGAATCAGTATTTTGGTAGGTTAACTTCAACACCAGTTCAAGTTAAAAACAAGAACACTTATGAAGCACAACATCTTCAACACAAGATCAAAGTGACCTTTCAAAGATGTGTGTTTTTTAGAAAATAATTAAGATGAAACAGAAATGGCCAAGTCCTCCAAATTCACGGAGTGTCCTTAAGGAAATATGTTCCCTTAAGTTCTCG
The DNA here is from genome assembly GCF_002878395.1 of Capsicum annuum. Classification (NCBI taxonomy): domain Eukaryota; kingdom Viridiplantae; phylum Streptophyta; class Magnoliopsida; order Solanales; family Solanaceae; genus Capsicum; species Capsicum annuum. Next base: position 11,524,636 of record NC_061113.1, on the reverse strand, counting down.
AGGTTGCGGAATTTTCCTTCCAGGATAAAATGGCCAAACAAACCAACTGTAGAGGTACCTCAAACAATTGGAATCTCTTCGAACTCACTCAACGATTTGATGATCACACAGAATATTTTTGAAGACAAGAAGTGTTTGTATAATTCAGAAAATTTCATGTCTAAACCTGTGGATGAAAGCAGGTTTATATAGCCATCAGGTGACTCTTCTGAAAGGTGGCAATGGTTCACCAAAAGATGTATCCCTTTGGAAAATCATGTTTGTTCATTCCAAAGAATGTGTCTTTTCCAAACAGTCACAACTATCCAAACGGGCATACCATTTCATGAATCAGTGTGTCTTTTCATCGAAGGGTTGCATCCCTTCCGAATCAGCATTTTGCATTCTGCACTGCATTTTGAATTTTGAAACAGTGTTACTGCATGCATGCATGTGTTAATGAAGGATTAAACACACTGGAAAAATCTGTTTATGTGCGTTTTTCCCTTTGATTTTTCGGATTAAATTTTTGTCAAATAAATTTTGTCCAAAAAAAGATCTCATCGATCTATCATTTGATAAATCCAAATCCGAAGCTGAGCCGAGCGAGTAACCGACACGATGACGCGAGGTACCTTTTATTTATTGTCTCACTTACCATGTGGAGTAAGTGTTTCTTGATGTCTTTTCTGAATAGTCACAACCATCCAAACAGACATACCATTTCATAAATTAGTGTGTGTTTTCATCGAAAGGTTGTATCCCTTTCGAAAAAACATTTTGCTTTCTGCACTGTATTTTGAATTTTGAAACAGTGTTACTACATGCATGCACGCGTTAATGAAGGATTAAACACACAAAAAAACTATTTCTGTGCATTTTTTCCTTTGTTTTTGGGATTAAATTTCTATCAAATAAATTTTATCCAAAAAGATAGATCTCATCGATCGATCATTTTCAAATTCGAAGCCGAGCGAGCAACGACGACGGCACAAGTTACCTTTTATTTCTTGTCTCACTTACCATGTGGAGTAAGTGTTTCTTAATATAAATACTTAAAAGTCACATTCTCCCACCAATGTGGGAGAATTAGTAGACTTTTCATTTATAGAGTACACTTTTCATGTTGATGTTGTTTCTATTTTTCTGTCCACTTGGTTTCCTCCATTTTCCATTCACACTTTTCATACATATTGAACCCAACAATGGGGAATGGATAATTTTTCGTAAAATTTATGGACAAGTATGTAATCATCAAGCAAAGACTAATTTCATCTGGACAAGTGGATTTTCCTTTGAACTTTTTGTAGTGAACATGCATCGGATGTGTAATACCCCGGAAAATTTTTCGTCGAAATTTTGTGCGTAAATGTATTGGATCCTATCTTCGAGAATGATTTATAATTTTTCTGTGTGTTATTTCTTGTATTTCGACCCACCATTTCGTAGAGAATCGAATAAGCTTTCCAATTATATGTGGATCGCCCAAAACAGACACTCAAGCGATGATTTACGACCATTTCGATCAAGCTACGACCATTCCGATTGATCTGTGAATAGTAAAATATGCAGGAAAAAAAATATTGCAGCCAGGCAATTTTTTTGGTCAACTTCAAACGATCATAACTCCTTGTACATAATAAACTGTGTGAGATGTTATATATCAACGGAAATCCCTGAGAGTCTTCTTTCCAATAAAATTGGTTTCATCCAATTTGGACATCGGAGTAAAAAGTTATGGCCAATTTACTTCAGCCTATCGGATAGATCACTGAAGGACAGATTCGGGTTTTATTTGTTTCTTAGGGGCATTTTGGTCTTTCACCACTCTTTTAAACCTTTATAAATACCCCATTCAGCTGAGAACTTGTATTATTTTCCTCTCATTTCTCTTATATATATATATGTATATATATATATATATGTATATATATATATATATGTATATATATATATATATATATATATATATATATATAGAGTTAGGGTTAGGGTTTTGAATTGGGGGAAATAAATTGGAGGCTTTGATTCAAGAATTCCTTCCGTCAATCTCTTCCGGCCACGAAATCTAAGGTATGTAAGTGTTTATCTATGGGCTCCTTTTGTCCATAGAGCCCACAAATTCTTTTTCAAAGGCTCAAGATACATGTGTACATATATATATATGATTATACTTTCTAAATTTTCATTGTGTATATATGTAGTATTCACATGATGGTTGAGATATATGTGTGGGATGATTATGTGTGTTGGTTGAAATATATGTGCGTAGTATTTGTGTGATGGTTGGTGATTATGTTGTTGAAGTTGATGATATCCAAGAAGGGATCTTTGTATGTTTATGGAAACTATGGTGGTGTGTGATGTATAAATATATGAAATGGGTGATTGAATACTTGTAATCTTGATGAATCCACCTATGCCTAAGAAGTGCATGTAAGGTGTTTGTGAAAATACCTAAGAGACTAGAGATTTTGTTTTTATAACATAATAGGTCCAAAATTAATTGATTATGAATATATGATGATTTAAATTATTAAGCCTTGATTTATACTATTATTCCATTATTTCCTTGTTATGACTTGATAATTGTTATTGAGAATTATATATCCCTACTATTGATTGATATGTCAAATATTTTCTAAATGTGAGTTGGATTGTGAATTGAGAAATATGGATGTTGAAGTTGAAGGATGATGATGTTGTGGTGCATGAAATTGAGCATTAAACCTATGCCCTAAATGGTGCATGTAAGATGATTGTTAAAATGCCTATGTGAAGAAGAATTAACTATTTGACATGTTTGTTATCCAAATTATGATTTCATGCCATTTCCATATGCTTAACTTATGTCTACCATATGTTTGACAAAATATTTAAGAGAATAGAAAACTGTGCATTGTGGGTCATTAGGTCTTAAAAGATAAATTCATGCTTTGTTCCTATGGATGGTTGATTATCTTGAATTTGTGGTGCGTTGTAGGTGTATGATGGAATGTCAAGATGAATTGTTGAGGTAACTATGATGTTTGTGCATAGTATTTTCTGTAGACCCAAAGCATGCTCCCCACGTGTTCGATTGGATGCTTATATGAAGAAATGAGGCCATTTGATTTGCTAAGTGTGAAGTCCTAAATTATGTGTTGCGTATGATGGCCTATGGGCATGTTGTGTATGAGTTATCTATCTTGTGTTACTTTATGCTATTGTGTGCTGGGGGTACGTATGCCCGAAATAGTCTACTGGTCTAGAGCTGAGTCAGTTTCACGGTAATCTCAATCTAGCGATGAACAATAAACTCTCGGTTAGTTTCAAAACTTGGGGAAAACTCAGTAATCTCAGAAATCATTCTTTATCGAATACTCGGGCCATGAAGCTCTGAAATCTTACATATCAATTCACTCTGTTACAGACCTCTGTACATTTTATGAGATAGAAAGCTTATCTTAAAAGTAAGTGGCAATTAGAAATACTCCATTAGAGAACGGAATCAAGCGAACTCTGTCATATTGATAAAGTATCATAATGTGAGAACAGATTCAATTCAGTTGAGTACAGTTAAGAACTGGTTACATGTATTTCAATTGGGAGTAGGACTCAGTACCGACCGAGCTAAGGATGGGAACATTCCTGCGAGTAGAGGGTTTGATTCCTGGTATCAATCCTTATGCTCCAGAACTACGTCGCCAGCATAGGTTGAGATATCTATCCAGCGAGTAGAGGGTTAGATGAGGTGGTTGTCCTGCGAGTAGAGGGTCCCACCGTTCTCGTTTGAGGTCCTGATAGTAGAGGGTCCTAAGCAGTTGTCTTTACTAGTAACGCGGTATTGACACCCTTCCAGCTAGGGTACAGGTTGGATCCCACTTGTGGTAAGTGGGGAATGTCGGTTAAATGATCACTCCCACAGTTTCAGTAACAGTCTCAGAAAAGAACTCAGTTAATGTACAGAAGTTGAGGCTGTCAGATACAGGCCTCCTAGTATTGCTATCATTATCATTGAGTAGAGAGACTTCCTGCGAGATGAGGGTTGCTCTCGAACTTATTTACCCATTATCATTATCGCTGAGTATAGAGACTTCCTGCTAAATGAGGGTTGATCTCAGATTCAGTTGTTCAGTGTTCTAGAGACTTCCTGCTAGATAAGGGTTGATCTCAGATTCAGTTGTTCAGTGTTCTAGAGACTTCTTACTAGATGAGGGTTGATCTCAGATTCAGTTGTTCAGTGTTCTAGAGACTTCCTTCTAGATGAGGGTTGATCTCAGATTCAGTTGTTCAGTGTTCCAGAGTTTGTGAATTTGAATATCAAATATCAATAATATCTGTTATTCGATTTCTCAGAATAGATACGTACAGATGTCAGCTCTAGTAGCTTCAGATACTCAGTATCTTATTGTCAGTATTATTATTTTCGGGTGTCGGCGTTCAAAATGTAACATTTGGTGTCATGATGATTTTAGTTGTACTTTATGCATCCATGTGTGTATTGTTGATCAGACATGTTTCAAAATCGGTAACTGCAGAGTTTCTATATATGTTTATTCCAGCGAATACATATTATTCAGATTGTTATGTTTATGCATAAGCCTTATATTTTACCTTACCCTATCCTTGCATACTCGGTACATTCTTTATACTGACGCATTCGCGCTATGGTGCTTTTCCCACCATAGATTCTAAGAGCGAGATTCAGAGCATATTTAGCTGTCAGATCTTGTAGTAGTGGGTGCAGCAGTGAGTCCTCATCATCCAAGGATATTCTATTTCAGTGTTTTGGTGATTTTAGTAGATGGAGTTAGTTGAGGAATTGTCCCTTCAACTATACAGTTCAGACAGTGTAGAGGCTTTTCAAACAGATGTATTGATAGTTAGTTTTCAGTACTGTATATTTAGATGTTTGAACCTTATGGCTAGATTTATCCAGTTTCTGCATTTATTGTATTATATTATGCAGTGAACAGATACGGATATCAGTGAAGGGTTAGCTTGTGGTCCCTCGGGGTCATGACCACCTTGTGGCATTTCAGTTCATGGGAATTGGGGCATTACAGGATGTAATCGATCAGTCGGTAGATTGGATATCTTTGAACCGTCGAGCTTTATTGTATACCTAGACAACACATGTCACACAACCAACCTTTTACATTTATGGTTCTCACGGTTTTGTTCATTTCAGCCATAAACACATCTCGATTTCATAAGAGCTTAGAGAACAGTCCTTTATTAACATTCTTCTTGAAGCGACTTCGACTTTTCCCTCACATAGGTTATTTCTAAGAATTTAATCCTATAGATTAAACTATTTGGACAAATCTACCAAATTTAGATAATCATTAAAAGATTTTTCTCCATAAGTCTTATCCTTGTTTACTAAACCATTGTCTACATCATGAGAATGGGTTGGGTATATTGACAATGTTAAACTTGTCAGACACAACTTTGTTTGATCTCCTTGAACCTAGCTCTTGAGATCTCCATTCTGTTAGGTAGAGTTACCACCATGCTAACTTGTCCTAGGCCTTAAACCAATTCCCTTGGATGTTCTTTCAACTCCTTCTCTAGATAGGACTTTTGTAAGTGGATCCGACACATTATTCTTTGACTTTACATAGTCAATAATGATAATTCTACTAGAGAGAAGTTCTCTATCAGTATTATGTCTCCGTCTTATATGATGAGATTTACCATTGCACATCATGCTCCGTGCCCTACCTATTATCACTTGACTATCGCAGCATATGTACACTGGGGCCAATGGTTTGGGCTAATAAGTAATATCTTCCAAGAAATTTTGGAGTCATTCTGCTTCTTCACCGGCTTTATCTAACGAGATAAATTTTGATTCCATCGTTGAGCGAGCAATACATGTCTGGTTGGATGATTTCCAAGAGACTGCTCCTCCACCTATTGTAAATATGTATCCACTCGTGGATCTTACTTCATTTGAACCTGGGATCCAATTTACATCACTATATCCTTCAAGTACCGTAGGATATTTATTATAATACAAAGCATAGTCTTGGGTGTATTTAAGATACCCAAAACTCTTTTCATTGCCATCAAATGAGTTTTGTTAGGATTAATCGTGTACCGACTCAACTTACTAATTGCACATGCTATGTATGGTCGTTTACAATTCATTATATACATTAAACATCCCAATACTCTTGCGTACTCCAATTGTGAATCACTTTCGCCATCTCTAATGGAGTCTTGGCAATACCAAATTCCAAATACTTGAATTTGCCAACTACTTTTTTGATATAATGAGACTATGTCAATGTCAACCCTTGTAGAGTTCTATGGGTTCCTATTCCTAAGATCACATCCGTAACTCCAAGATTTTTTCATATTGAACTTGCTCTCGAGCATTCGCTTTGTGGCTTTTATGTCAGAAATGTCTCTACTGATGATCAACATATCATCCACATATAAACAAACAATGACTTGGTGATTTGGAGTGTCTTAAATATAGACGCACTTATCACATGTATTTATCTTGAACCTATTTGCCAACATGTTTTGTCAAACTTCGCATGCCATTGTTTAGGTGCTTGGTTTAGTCCATATAACGACTTAACAAGTTTACACACCTTATTTTCTTTTCCTGGAACCACAAAACCCTCGGTTTGTTCCATATAGATTTCTTCCCCCAATTTTTCATTCAGAAATGTTGTTTTTACATCCATTTGATGGATTTAAGGACCATATACTGCCGCCAAGGCAATTAACATTTGAATCGACGCTATCCTTGTTACTGGTGAGTATGTATCAAAGTAATCAGGGTCTTCTTTTTATTTGAAGCCTTTTACTACAAGTCCTGCCTTGTATTTGTCAATAGTACCATCCGCTTTCATTTTTCTTTTGAAGATCCATTTAGAACCTAAAGGTTTATTTCCTAGAGGAAGATCAACCAACTCCCATGTATGGTTTCTTAAAATTGAATCAATCTCACTATTGACTGCCTCTTTCCAAAAGGATGAGTCTGACGACGACATCGCTTCTTTAAAAGTTTGAGGCTCATTTTCTAAGAGAAATATTACAAAATTTGATCCAACCGAAGTTGGCGTTCTTTGACATATACTACATCTTGGATTCTCATCATTATGTACATTCTCACTTGGTTCATCTCGAGGTCGTTTAGACCCCACTAGACTGTTCATGTCTAGTTTTATACGGATATATGTTTTTACAGAATTTAGCATTATCTAATTCAATTATCGCATTTTCATTGATATCTAGATGTTCAGATTTATGAATCAAAAATCGGTATGCTTTGTTACTTTTAGCATATCCTATGAACATTCAGTCCACTGTCTTAGGTCCTATCTTTACCCTTTTTGGCATAGGAACTTGGACCTTCGTTTGACACCCCTACACTTTGAAAAATTTCAAGTTGGGTTTTCTTTCTTTCCATTTTTCATATGAAATTGATTGTGTCTTACTATGGTAAACTCTATTGAGTATTTGGTTGGCCGTAAGGATAGCCTACCCCACAAGTTTTGTGATAAACCTGAACTTATAAGTAAGACATTCATCATTTTCTTCAAAGTTTGATTTTTTCTTTCCGTAATTCCATTAGATTAAGGTGAATACGGGGATGTAGTTTGATGGACAATTTTATTGTCTACACATATTTCTGCGAAGGGAGATTCATATTCTCCATCCTTATCACTTCTTATAGTTTCGATCTCTTTCTCTAACTAATTTTCAACTTCAGTTTTATATTGCCTAAATGCATCTATTGATTCATCCTTACTGTTTAGCAAATAGACATAACAATATCTAGTGCAATCGTCAATAAAAGTTATAAAATACTTTTTCCCACCACGTGATGATGTTGACTTCATATCATAAATATCAGTGTGTATTAAGTCTAAGGGATTGGAATTCCTTTCAACAGAATTATAAGGATGCTTAGCATACTTTGATTCCACACACGTTTGACACTTTGATTTATTGCACTCAAAGTTTGGCAAAACTTTTAAGTTAATTAGTTTTTCGCAAAGTTTTATAATTGACATGTCCTAAACGTTCATGCCATAATTCATTAGACTCAAGCAAGTAAGAAGACGCAGAATTTTTATTGATTTCAATAGTCATTACATTTATCTTATATAGGCCCCTAGTGAGATAGCCTTTTCCTACATATACTTCTACTTTGCTAATTACAGTTTTTTCAAAAACAATTATACATTTAAATCTATTTTTATCTAGAAGTGATACAGAAACCAAGTTCTTTCTAACTCCGATACATAAATGACATTGTTGAGTGTCAACCTTTGCCTGAAGTCATTTTCAAGCAAACTTTTCCTGTTCCTTCTACTTTTGTAGTAGCGGAGTTAGCTATGTAGATATTTTCTTCTCCTTGAGCCGGAGCGAACGTCGAAAACAACTCCTTATTAGTACAAACATGGCAGGTGGCATCTGAATCCATTCACCATTCGTGAGGATTTTCCACCAAGTTGCATTCAGATAGCATGGCAAACAGATCATCTATTTCTTTCTTGGACTCAACCATATTTGCTTGGTCCTTTTTCTTGCCTTTCTTAGGATTCCGGCAATCTGTTGATTTGTGGCTAATCTTATCACAATTAAAGAACTTCCCCTCAAATTTCTTCTTGGGTTGATTTATTTTATTTCCAACTTTTTTTTGCTTCTTAGAGTTGTTTTGGTCGTCTTCTCTAATATTTACTCCATTCATTGTAGAATTTTCTCTTGATCTTCTTTTTGCAGCCTTATTATCTTCTTCAATGTGTCGCCGTACTATTAGATCTTTGACAGACATCTCCTTACATTTGTGTTTCAATAGTTCTTGAAGTTGTTCCACATAGGTGGTAGCTTCTCTATTATTCCTGCTACTTGAAACGCTTCATTCACGATCAAACCTTTCGCAAGGATATCATAGATGATCACTTGCAGTTCCTGCACTTGTGAAATAACAGATTTGTTGTCTATCATTTTATATTCCAAGAATTTTGCAATGAAAAACTTTTTAACTTCGGCATACTCTATCTTGTACTTCCGTTCCAGCGATCCCCACAACTTGTTGTCTTTGTTCCACTATATACATTGTAGAGATCATCTTGGAGACCACTTAAGATGTAGTTCCTACAAAAAAAAATTGGAGTGTTTTCAAGCTTCCACAATCACAAATCGCTCTTGTTCAGAGGTTCCCTCGGGCACCTCTGGAGCTTCCTCAAATGTGAACCTTTGAAGACAAAGAGTTGTAAGGTAGAAAAATATTTTCTGCTACCACCTTTTGAAGTCAATACCCACAAAATTACCAAATTTCTCCGCTGGTTCCATAGCTTGCGGAGCATTATTACGACTCATTATAGCAATACTAGTTGCAACCACAGTCACTGCAGTATCATGCACTTGACTATCATTAGTCATTTTCCTGTCATAACAAGACAGTAAATTTAGTATATCAAAATACTACTTATAAAGTTGTAGCAGCTTTAAACACCTCTTGTTTCTAGTTTAACGATGAAGTTTTTATGACTTCCAATCATAAAGCGAGTGATCTTTAACTTGCAATGAAGATTTTATTTCTTCAAATCACTAGTTAAGTTCAAGCGGAGTAGAAAGCTTGTGAGACCCCAAGAATATCAACCAATACTAGAATCATGCTTCAAGCTCTTGAGAAATAAATTTTAGTGATTTGGTAGTTTTATGATCAAAGTTGGTGTGTATTGAGGCCTCAAATACGTCCTAGCTATTACACGAATCAAAACATCCCTTGCCAATTAAATTCTTGAGAAGGATATTGCCATAGTCAACTTTAAACGAGCATATCTTCCATTATACAAAGAATTTTTCATCTTATGACCCATAAAAGATAGATAGTTTAATTATCTTTCCAACTATACCAATTTCATCATAATATGATATTGGAGTAAAAAGTTATGGATGTTTTACAGTGAGCTATCCAGGCTGCCAAAGTATGACGGGAAGGCCGACGAACCGTCGAGCCTGCGATGGACCTTCGCCCCTGCGATGGACCGTTGCCCAAACCATTGTAACTAAGGCAGTAAGCCTATTTTTTGGCCCAAAAGTACAGTTTGAAGGGACGGTCCGTCCCCAGGGCGATGGTTCATCGCCCAAACCGTCGCGGACCTCCGTTTAGCGATTTTAATTCATTTTTAAAAGGATTTTTGGTTCTTTTTTCACACTTTTTAAAACATACTTGCATCAAATGAAAGCACACAACTCCTCATTCATCCAGAACATCAAAATTAGGGTTTCTTTCAAGATCAATCCCAAGAAAAAGATTCACACCCTTCTTCAAGAAAACTCAATAATCAAAACGTCACCATTCAAGAACCTAAAAAGTTATTCTCTTTCAAGATTAAAGTTTTTGAGGTATGTTAGATGTTGATTCATGGGTTCCTTCCACCCATGAAGCTCAAGAATCTTTTTTGAAGTGCAAAGATTGTGTATTTATAATTTCCATGATTATGATTGAATTGAAGTTCATGCTTATGTTATTGTTGGGTTTTGGTTCATGTTTTAGATTTTAAATTCCAAGAGTTAATCCTAGTAGGTGATGATTGGTATGATGTTCATGATAAACCCTTTAAATTGCATGTTGATTGATGTAGCCATGTTATTTAGATGTATTGTTGGTTGTATAACCAAAGTGTTTGATTAAATGCCTAGGTGAATGAAGTAGTGCCATTATATCATGTTAATAGGAAATTCCCTTTATATGTACAATTTAATGTATGTTAAGTGTTTGTTGAAAGGATTTAGTGAATGAATTATGAGACATTAGTATGCATGCCTATACGTCTACAAGTTTATGACCTCAAATACTTGAAAGGATGCTTCAATCATTGTATTGCGAATGATAGACGATTGCCATGCTATTCAAGAATTGTTATGCTTTACTTTTATGCTATCGAGTTCTGAGGGTATTTAATACCCAACAATTTAGCTGTGTGCCTAGAGCCAGTGCCAGTTATTGTACTCTCAGTTAGGTCACGATCAGTAGTGTTCTCAGTCAGTTATAGTATTCGGTAGAACTCAGTCAGTTTCATGACTTAGGAAAGTTCAGTAATCTCAGTAACATCCCAGTCCAATTCAGTAATCAACTCAATGAACTCAGCTCAACTCAGATAATCAGTACGATCAGTAACAGATTCAGTTCAGTTTAGTACAATCTAAGAATCAGGTCAGTGTCTATTCAGTTGGGAGTAGAATTCAGTATCGAGCGAGGGCAGGGATAACGGCTTCCCCGTTAGTTAGGCAAAGTCGTTAGTAGAATTCCCTGTACTCGAGAACTGCGTAGCCAGCGCAGGATAAGGAGTCACCCGTTAGATTAGGCTTGGCTCTGGCCAGGTTTCACCTGTTAGATTAGGCTTGACATCCTGGTCTTAGAAGTTATCTTTACCCGTGGTACGATACTGATACCCTTCTAGATGGGGTTACAGGTTGGACCCCACTATCTTAGATTCGGGGCATGTCGATTAGATGACTACCTCCCACAATCTCAGTTTCAATCTCAGTATTCAGAATAGAACTCATATCGGTATTACGAAAATCAAGACTGTTAGATACAGTCACTCAAGTTTGTAAAGAACTTAGAAAGTTCCATAGATGCAGAGATCACCCACTAGATAGGCTTGATCTCAAATTTCAGTCAATCATTCTCATTATCAGTAGATTCAGAGATCACCCACTAGCTAGGCCTGATCTCAGCTTCAGTCAATCAGTATCAGTATTAGTAAATCCATAGATCACCCGCTAGGTAGGACGGATCTCAGGTATCAGTATTAGTAGACTCAATTATCAGAAGTTCAGTTATTAGAATTCAGTATTCAGTGTTACTACGATTTTCATTATAGTTTATGCACTCATGCATGTATCCTCATTCAGTAGTCTCATGTTATCCAGTCAGTATTGTTCATGCATGTAAATCCTTGCATCCAAACTTACCTCATCTAACGTACCAGTACATTCTCACGTACTGACACATACTTTTCTCTTACGCTATGGTGTCTTATACCATAGGTTCAGAAGCACGAGCTCCAGATCACCCTTAGCAGTTCAGATCCAGCTAGCAGCAATAGACTTAGTAGTGAGTCCTCATTATGTGAGGATGATCCTTATTTTATTATTGCATTAGATTTAGTATTTCAGTAGATAGAGTTAGTTAGGAGATTGTCCCATCAACTCCCTATTCAGACAATTTAGAGGCTTTTTTAGACTAGAGTATTTTCAGACAGTTGTTTTAATTTTGGTATTTCTATACTTTATTCAGTTTGATTTCAGTATTGAACCTTATGGCAAGTTTCCGCCAGTTTTCTGCAATTATTTCAGTATGTTATTCAGTGCTCAGTTATAGATATTAGTCAAGGGTTAGCTTGTGATCCTTCGGGACTATGAGCACCATGTATCGTCCGAGGTACCAGACTCGGGGCGTTACAAAGCTTAAAGCTTTAATCTCTAGAAACCAATAAAATAAAAAATTACAGATTATGTAAAGTTACTTATTTCCTTAAGATTGTTGTTTTTACAATATTTTCGGGTAAATAGAATCAGTATTTTGGTAGGTTAACTGTAACACTAGTTCAAGTTAAAAATAAGAACACTTATGAAGCACAACAACACCTTCAACACAAGATCAATGTGACCTTTCAAAGAAGTGTATTTTTCAGAAAATACGATGAAACAAAAATGGCCAAGTCCTCTGAATTCATGAAGCGTCCTTAAGAAAATAATTTCCCTCAACTACCCGAGGTTGTGGAATTTTTCTCTGAGTATAAAATGGCCAAACAAACCAACTGTAGCGGTACCTCAAACAATTGGAATCTCTTCGAACTCACTCAATGATTTGATGATCACACAGAATATTTTTGAAGACAAGAAGTGTTTGTATAATTCATAAAATTTTGTGTCTAAACTAGTGGATGAAAAAAGGTTTATATAGCCATCAGGTGCCTCTTCTGAAAGGTGACAATGGTTCACCAAAAGATGTATCCCTTTTGAAAAATCATGTTTGTTCATTCCATAGAATGTATCTTTTCCGAATAGTCACAACCCTCCAAACGGACATACCATTTCATGAATCAGTGTGTCTTTTCATCGAAGGGTTGCATCTCTTCTGAAATAACATTTCGCATTCTACAATGCATTTTGAATTTTGAAACAGTGTTACATGCATGCACGCGTTAATGGAGGATTAAACACACAAAAATTTTTTTTGTTTCTGTGGTTTTTTCAAAGATAGATCTCATCAATCTAAAGCCGAAGCTGAAGCCGAGTAAGCGACGACGGCGCAAGGCACCTTTTATTTTTTGCGTCACTTACCATATGGAGTAAGTGTTTCTTAATATAAACACTTAAAAGTCACATTTTCCCACCAATGTGGGAGAATTAGTAGACTTTTCATTTCTAGAGTACACTTTCCATATTGATGTTGTCTCTATTTTTCTCTCCACTTGATTCCTTCCATTTTCTATTCACACTTTTCATACATATTGAACCCAACACCAATAGGCAAGGATTGGAGCGACGCCAGACTCTTGAACACATCCTTTGGCATATTTTCTAGGCCGTCTACAGAACCTAGAGACAAATCATTGAAATTGCAAAGAGGAGATGGATGATGAGGTGGGCAAAGAATTTGCTTCAATATCATTCAAGTCGTTTTAGGGATTATGCAATTTTGTGATGGAATTTTGTAAAGTGACAATGCTCTTAGAAGAAATAGAGAGATATCTTAGATGCTTCAGTCCATCTAAAGATTGAGGAAAAAATTTTATCTGCAGGTGACGTAAATGTAGGACGCACAAACGTGCAAAACTTGAAATCATTCTCTCAAAAGTTGAATTGCTTATGACACCGTGGAGAATCTTTTAGGTAAGTAAATGTATGCAACTTCATATGCTTCCTATTGAATGAATTGGGAAATGCCGATGAACCATCAATCTTAAGAACTCCCCATCTGCAAATTCTTTTGCGAGATCATGAATAAGATTGTGCATGTTGTAAAAATGTGGGAAATCACGTTCTACAGTTTCTTGAAAGACCAGAAATTCGTATTCTTCAGTTTCCTGAAAGAATAACCTTCTTAGTAGATCCATGAAATATGAATTGGCAACATCCTCTACATCATCTCTGTTGCTAATAGTTGATTGAATAAAGCCTTGATCAATCCACATGTCAATTAAATCAGATCTCTGAATTAAGAAATCCTTTGGAAAGAGCGAACAATATGTTAAGCATATCTTTATATGCCGAGGAATGTAATTAAAACTCAATCTCAACATGGTCATTAACAAATTTAAAATTTGAATAAGTAAATACATGAACTAGCAGCGGAGGATTCAATATCTATTTTGAAAATATAAAATTATTTTAATTAATATATAAATAATATAATTTTCTGTCGAAGGTTGATCCTAATCTGGCTCTGTCCATGCTCGAATCAGTTATTATAGCTTTAAAATATGAAAATTCTAAACTTGACATGTATTTTTTTCTTTTTTGATTTTCCATTTAATGTATAATATTCAAGCAAAAGTCCGATTAATTCAGGTCATGCACTACAAGGCCCACTCCGAGTGAGAAGCTTCCAGAATAATTCTATCCATATCTGATATTTAAGCTCAGATTTCTTATTAATGAAGTTATTATATATCACTGTATCACAACTCATTTCGATGGTAAAGTACTTTACTTGTGCGTCCTAAAACTGTGACTCGGAAATAGTAGTCCACGTGTGAATTTTTGGCCACATGGCATGGTATTGGTTGACTCTTCCTTTTTAAGTTGAAAAATAACAACACACATTATTTTTTAAAAAAATAATTATTCCTTACACAAAATAAAATTTAAATAAAAATATGCTTAGACAAAATGGGGAAAATATCATCATGAATTTTGAGGAAAGTAAAATAAATAAATTAAAATAAAATATATAATTATTAGTAAATTCTTGGAATAATAACATTTTTGATATCTCAATTATTATGACTTTTGTCATTGCAATATATTACTCTTGTCTTATGTGTATATAATAATAGTACTATTGTAAAGGGGAAATACATAGAGTACCGCCTAAAGTTATTATGATAATTTGATTTTATTCTCAACTGTATGAACCTTTTTTTACCTCAATTAAGCACCACATAATAAGTCTGAAAGTCTACCGATAATTCTAAGGAATTCATCTTAAAAGACTTTGGGCTCAGCCACAAGCCATAATATTCCTAGCACTAGAAGATAAAGAAATAAGGCAAAATTACATATATAACGACATGTTTACTCGGAACTACTAAAATTCTTAACTTTTTCAAAAATCTCGTAAAATCTCAACATTTGGCCATTGATGATACATGTTAATTAACTTAGATACATATAAGGGATACATGTTTGGAGTAAACTAACTAGTACTTTTTAAGGATGTAACAGATAAATTAACATTAAAAGTGCAATTAATCTAACTAATTATGGTTAAAACAAAATTAAATCCCACGATTTATGATAATTATCTTGTTATTTCACCATTCAAAACAACATTCATAATATGTTTGGAAATACCCAAAAATTTTCACGGCTTCTTCAAAAGTTTCAGACATCCATTTTTTTCTGATTTGTTAATTTTGTTTGGTTATTTGAAATGAATAAATAGTTTTAATGGGTTCACTCAAAAGAAAGGAAATTCATTATTCTTGAAAAAGAATTCGTTATTCCTTCTTCTCTGTTATTTGTTGTTGTTCTTCTTTTTTTTTACGATTCGTAATAATGAATATCACGTCTTATTAGTACATTCCGATGTTTGACTATTTGATGTCAAGCACGAAAAGTACAAGATTGATGGTTGTAGTCGGAGATGTACCAGTGTCGATCTCAATTCGTTATCCCTTCTTCTCTGTTATTTGTTGTTGTTCTTCTTTTTTTTCGACGATTCATAATAATGAATATTGCGTCTTATTAGTACATTTCGGTGTTTGGCTATCTGATATCAAGCACGAAGAATGCAAGATTGATGGTTGTAGTCGAAGATTTACCAATGTCGATCTCAATCGCTATGTCAAGAAAAGCCGATGAAGATTTTTCCTCACTAGTTGTTTCACTGTCGGATGTCACAATGTATGCAATTCATCCTTCATGAATACAAATTAAAAATTCAGATTATAATAAAGAGATGTACTCATGATTTGTTTGTCAACTCGTTTATAATCTGAATTTTAAGTTCCTTTTCTTAGAATTTTAAGTTTTAAGTTGTCAAATTACGCATTTTTAGTTTATTGAATTATAGTCTGTCAAATTGTGTAATTCATCATTGTTTCAATTTTAAAGCCAAGTGTTTTGAGAAACAAAAATATGTATCTCTTGTTGATTGAATTTAGTCAAAAATACAAAGTTGTTTTCATGTTTAAGTCAAAAATATAACACAGAACAATATAAAAAAACTGTATGAACATAATATTATAGATACAAGATAATACAAATATGTATCCTGGTTGAAATGCATGTATCTATTGATATGCTTAAATCAATAAATGTTAAACAATACGAGATACATAAAATTCATAAACAGTGAAACAGTAATCCAAAATAAGAGAAAATGTATCTTTAAGCTTGTAATATGTATCTATTGTTGTGTTAATTTGAATAATAATTACAAAACATTAGATACATATAAAAATCAAAAAATGTATCTGATAAAAAATAAAAAAATATTTACATTAAGAAGCTTAATGAATTTCTTATGTATTTATGAATTCAATATTTAATTCAAAGTAACTAAATGATATAAAAAGATTTATCTGAACATTCATTGATAAATTGCTTACATATTTCACAAGACTATCGTTACATAATTAACAATTGATACAATCGTAAAAAAATTGTATCTATTGAAAAATATATTTTGTGAACAGTATGAAGCGTATGAACAATTACATTCAACTCTAAGTTGTTATTCAATTTAGAGACAAAATGTCTTGCAAAGAAAAAAATTAAGAAAAAGAAAATTATGTTATGGTTGAATATGAATTTAATTTTACGATGTATCGTTATGTTGCATAATGTAATTTTGTGTTAGTTACTTTCATTACTAGATTTAGTTATATATGTTTCAATAAACTTGATACGTATAGTTATAAATATGTATCTAATACAATGTAATAAAAAATGTTAAATATGATGACTTTATAAAGTGTAACAAAAACGTTAAACAAAATAATAATATATCATAATCTTGAATAGCCATATGGCAATCATTGGTGATAAGGTAGAATCCATGATGCTGAAAAACATCTAAAAAAATAACAACAACATGTACTAACATCATCAAACTATATAACAGTCAACTAGCCAACAAGTAAACAACTACTCAATATGCAAAGCACAGACTTTTTCTTTTTGTGTGAAACTACTCCTTGGCCTTGGTGGATCGTCATTCTCACTAAAGTATCCTTTCTCTGCCTTTACAGATCAATACTTGCACAAAAAAGTGGCATATCTCATGTGATGGTATTGGGCATCAATACCCGAAGAGGGAATGCCTAATCCTTCGCTCAGGTACTCGACATAAACAGCTACAAATACACCACAATTCCTACATAGCGATTACTAATTGAATTAACAATACATATGTACTTGTATAAGATAATGAACACAATGGAAAGGTAATGTAATATTTACAAACTTCCACTATCTTCTTGTGCTATCCTGTTACCACTCGGAATGGATCCTAAAAAAAACATCAAATTAAAAAAATAACAATAGATGCAATAACTCTACAATAATACAGAACAATATATAGAAAAACTGTATGAACATAATATTATAGATACAAGATAATACAAATATGTATCTTGGTTGAAATACATGTATCTATTGATATGCTTAAATCAATAAATGTTAAACAATACGAGATACATACCATTCATAAACAGTGAAACAGTGATACAAGATAAGAGAAAATGTATCTATAAGATTGTAAACATGTATCTATTGTTGAATTAATTTAAATAATATTTACAAAACATTAGATACATATAAAAAAAAAAGAATCAAATAGACAAAAAATTGAAAAAATGTATCACGCATATATAAATATGTATCACGATCAATTATTTTCCAGATCTGAACATGCCGAAGGTTTCAGATATTTTTCAGATATGACTTTGTCGGAGGTTTTAATTTTTTTTTGCTTCGTACAGCAAAATATTATTGGATTAGAAGGTTTACCTGAAGTATCGATAACGGAAAATCAACCGCAAATAACCTTACCATGGATAATTTTCTTTGCCGAAATAGTAGCTTTACCCATAACTCAAGCACCAAAAACATCATCATCTTTAACACGAAACTCCAAACGATCAATTGGGTGAGCTAAAGAGACATGATGTTGTTTAATTTAATTTTTGAGAAAAACCATTGAACATAATAAGAAGAAAGTGAAGATAAATTTAGGAGAAAAAATACCTTAATTAAAAAATATGAAGAAGAAGAAGAGAAAATTGTGGGATAAAATTGTGACCAAAACTTTGGCATTAATGTAGCTATTTATGTTGGAAGAGTTGGATAGAAACTGTTGCTTGAATTAAAGCATACAAAGAGGAGAAAATGAGTTTTTTTTGGTAAAGAATCGGTTTCTTAGTTGTAGGTTTTAACTTGTATCTCAACTTTATCAAAAAGTATAAAATATTGGGATTTAAATAATTTTTTAGAAGTGGAGGGATTTTTAGAAGTTTAGAAAGTTATGTTGTTTATTTAGGTAATTTTTTCAAGAAATAAAGGGATTGGGTCTTAATGTAGTGATCACGCCTTAAAAACAGAGAATAAATAGTCACTGCAAATATAATTCGTCTTAAGATACTGTATTCAAGAAAACCATCTTAATACGAAGCTTTGCTACTATAAACAAAATTATTGAGAAACCAAACCAAATCTACGGCATACATTACTCCTCAACAAACATCAAGGTGAGAACTAAAGAATCAACAAAACTATATAAACGTATCGTGCAATTAAATAGCAAATGCAGAAATGAAGAAAATGCCAAAAATAGTGTCCACTTTACTTCAAGGGCCAACAGAATCATTCAATAAAGAATCATGAAAGTGGAAGCCTTAAAACAGTTCTGCTGAATTATCAACTTTTTAACTGACTCCCAAAAACACAGTTGAAACACCAACATT
The DNA here is from genome assembly GCF_002878395.1 of Capsicum annuum. Lineage (NCBI taxonomy): Eukaryota > Viridiplantae > Streptophyta > Magnoliopsida > Solanales > Solanaceae > Capsicum > Capsicum annuum. Next base: position 11,505,494 of record NC_061113.1, on the reverse strand, counting down.
TTTCTTTAAGCTCTCCTGTAAAGCCATCAGAGTCCGGAACCTAAATAACAAACAAAAATTAAAAAGTAACTGAAATAGAATACAATTTAAAAGTTGAACCAAAATGGATATAAGCTATATGAGGTTTTTACACGGACCTGACCTTAATGGCCATCAACGTGTAACGCTTCATATAGTGTAATGTGGCCTTTTGTTTGTTTCTTGGATCACACTTGGTCAAACAAAGTTGGTACCAAGCACTTGCAAGATCATTTATTAGCTTTGTCAAATTTGGTTGGCTAGTCCAACATTGCATGCAATTTGTTTCTGGTCAAATTTGGTTGGCTAGTCCAACATTGCATGCAAGTTGTTTTCTTTTCAAATTTGGTTGGCAAAGTAGTGTGTTGATGTCATTGATGACATCAACGTAGGTTTGTTTTGTTCATAGAGGCATTTCCACCCTCTTTGGAATATATCATTTAGAGAAGAACACCAACATTTGAAGAAGATTTAGTTGTGTTTGTTTTCTTCTTTGTAGAGAGTACTTGTAAGAGAGTTGTGTTGGGAAATACTTTGAGTGAACCTCTTCTTTGGAGTGATCTTTGTGAGGTTATTCTTTTGGGTATTTGGGCTATTAGAGTATTTAATTACTCTAATTTTGTACTATCTTTTGTATCTTTGTACTCTTTTTGTTCCGTTGGTGTTTAGTGAAGTTGTTTTTCTTTTGATTGTGGACGTAGGTCAAGTTGACCGAACCATGTTAAATTTGTGCCTCTTTTATTTTCTCAACTTATCGTTATTATCATTTTGTTATCGTCTTCAAATGATTACTTTGTTTAATTCCGCACTATCCGGGATTCTCGATCCTAACAAATTGGTATCAAAGCGAGGTTAATCCTGATTTTGTCTTAGTAGTCACCATGACGATTACAAATATTTATGTTGAGAAATTTGACCAAAGTGCAAACTTTGGTATGTGGCAGTTGAAAATGAAAGCTATCCTAGTTTAGGATGGTTCAGATATGGCAGTGCAAGGAAAGGAGAAAATTTCAGAAAAAATGACAGACGAGGAGTTTGATAGCCTTGATAAAAAGGCGAGATCTAGTATTATACTAAATCTCTCTGATGATGTATTACGTGAAGTAGCTTCGGAAACCACTGCCAAAGGCATGTGGGAAAAGTTGAAAAGCCTGTGTATGAAAAGGACGGTAGAGAATAGACTCTACCTGAAGCAAAAGCTTTATACAATTCGTATGGATGAAAATACTTCCCTATTGTCACATCTTGATGCCTTTGATTCCATTCTTATGCATTTAAGTAATATAGATGTCAAGGTTGAGGAAAAAGATCAAGCTATTTTGCTAATATGTTCCCTACCCCATTCCTTTGAGAATTTTAGAGATACTATACTTTATGGGAAAGAAACTATCTCTTATAGAAAAATCAAATCTATGCTGAAAACTAAAGATCAGATAGATAGAGATATTACCGGGGAAGGTAGTGGAAATCAGGCGTATGGTTTATTTGTCAGGAGTAGATCTAATGAAAAGTCTAGATTTAGTAATTCAGTGTGTTATTACTGTCATAAAAAAGGCCACATCAAGTTTAATTGTCCTAAGTTGCAAAACAAGGGAAAAGTAAAGAAAAATGAGCACGGGGATTCCGACACCGCTAAAGCAAGTGTTGTTGCTGATGAGATTGAAGGAGCAATATTTTTAGTAACCGAAAATATTTCTTATTCTAACAATGAGTGAATTTTAGATTCGTCTTGTTCATTTCACATGTGTCCTAACAAGTACTTGTTTTCTACATAGGATCCTGTTGAAGGTGGAGTTGTCTTTGTAGGCAATAATGTTGCTTGAAAAATTGTTGGAACAGGTACCGTCCCAATTAAAATGCATGATGGTATTGTAAGAACTCTCAGAAATGTTAGATGTGTTCCTGAGTTGAAGAAAAATCTCATCTCTTTGGGCACTCTAAAATCTTTTGGGTGCAAATACACAGATGAAGGTGGAGTTCTTCAAGTCTCTCGAGGTGGTCTTGTGGTTATGAAGGCACACAAGTCTGGGACGCTGTACACACTGTTGGAATCTACTATTACAGGTGTTGCTACTGGTTCAATTTCAGATGGAGACTCATCTGATTCTGACGTCATGGAATTTTGAAAGTCCTTTGAGGCTTTGTGAAGAAGGTGGAGCAAATTTACTATATTAAACAAACTCAGGCCAAGGTGGAGATTTGTAATGTGGCCTTTTGTTTGTTTCTTGGATTCACACTTGGTCAAACAAAGTTGCTACCAAGCACTTGCAAGACCATTTGTTGGCTTTGTCAAATTTGGTTGGCTAGTCCAACATTGCATGCAAGTTGTTTTCTTGTCAAATTTGGTTGGCAATGTAGTGTGTTGATGTCATTATGACATCAACGTAGGTTTATTTTGTGCTTATAAATAGAGGCATTTCCACCCTCTTTGGAATATACCATTTAGAGAAGAACACCAATATTTGAAGAAGATTTAGTTGTGTTTGTTTTCTTCTTTGTAGAGAGTATTTGTAAGAGAGTTGTGTTGGGAAATACTTTGATTGAACCTCTTCTTTGGAGTGATCTTTGTGAGGTTATTCTTTTGTGTATTTGGGCTATTAGAGTATTTAATTACTCTAATTTTGTACTATCTTTTGTATCTTTGTACTCTTTTTGTTCCGTTGGTGTTTAGAGAAGTTTCTCTTCTGATTGTGGACGTAGGTAAAATTTACCGAACCACGTTAAATTTGTGCCTCCTTTATTTTCTCAACTTATCGTTATTATCGTTTTGTTATCGTCTTCAAATGATTACTTTGTTTAATTCCGCACTATCCGTGATTCTCGATCCTAACATAAAGACTTAGTTTGATAGTTAAGCGTTAGTGTTGGGAGTAGTTTGGTATATAGTTTGAACTTATTAATTCAAGACTTAAAGCTTAATTCTATCATTACGTGCATTTAATTAAAAAAGTAAAATCAATTACTCCCTCCGTTCCATTTTACTCGTTCCAATTTGATATTATATATTGATTAAAAAAAATAGTTAATAACATGATTACTTTATCATAGTACCCCTGTTAAATGATGTTTACATTTTAATTTGGAGAAAAAACAATTAATACTAAGGGTAAAAAAGGAAAAAAAATTGTTTTGTGTTGATTAATTAAAAATGACAAGTAAAATAAAAAATCAAATTCAAAAATTTGGGACGAATAAAATGGGACGGAGGAAGTAATAAACTAATTACGAAGCTAATAACATTCAACAAACAAATAACTCTATTGATTAATTTCCAATTTCCAATTACGAATTACTAATTAATAATTATTAATTTCCAAATTTCAATTATTAATTACTACTCTCTCCATCTACTTTTACTTATCATACTAATTATGCATCCCAACAAAATATAAAAGGATAATTACCTCCTATGTCCGCACAGTTGGGATGTGAGCAATCTTAGGCCAGTCCTCTCCTACTTCCTTCTCGCATCTTCGCTTCAGGATTGATGAACACCAGGAAATATCTAGCGTTTGCAATGCTGTGAGAGATCTCATGCCTTCTGGCAAGGATGTCAACATAGGGGAATCAAAAATCACCAACAAATTAAGGGCAACAAGGTCGCCTATCCATTCCGGAATTGTTGCCAAGTTAGGACATCCATGAATGTATATTGATTTCAAAGTGGCTGAGAAATGTCGGAGCCATAGTGGAAGCGACATTAGCTTGTAAAGCCTAGCAACTCTAAAAGTTGATAAGTTTCCTGGGGCTTGAAATTGCATTGCTTCTTCCTTGGACAAGTCGAGCATGGGGCAATCCTCTATATAAAAAGACTCAAGGGCAATGAGGTCGCCTATCCATTCTGGAATTGTTGCCAAGTTACGACATCCACTAATGTCTATTGATTTCAAAGTAGCTGAGAAATGTTGGAGCCACAGTGGAAGCGACAAAAGCTTGTCAAGCCCGACAACACTGAAAGTTGATAAGTTCCCCCGTACTTCGAAACGCATTGGTGCTTCATCCACGGACAAGTCAAGCAGAGGGCAAAATTCTATAGACAAAGACTCAAGGGAAATGAGATGAGTTAGACATGTGGATAGAGAAACCAGATTTTTGCACTTTAGAATAAACAAAGATTGGAGCGACGTGAGATTCTTGAACACATCCTCTGGCATAGTTGCTAGCCTTTCAACAAAAACTAGAGTCAACTCTTTCAAGTTGCAAAGAGGAGAAGGATGATGAGGAGGTGGGCAAAGTATTTGCTTCAATATCTTCTCACTTATTCCTTGCAGTTGAAGTTGTTTTAGGGAAAAAAAGTAGCAGTGTTCATCTGTAAGAGTCTTTGATGGTTGCATGAATTTCTCATCATAACCATCAAGTTCATTGAGAAACTGTAGTTCAAGACTTTGGAGAGAAGGCAGTTTCCATAGCGGTGGAAGCTTTTGGCATTTATGGCAATCTTCTATATGTAGATGAACAAGCTTGGGCAGCAAAAGGTCAAGATTCTCAACCATCAACCAACTTGGAAACCTTGAGCCATTGTAATTTACTATTCGCAATCTTTGAATGTTTTGGTGAGGCTGCAAGGCTTCCAACATCATCGTATCAGCTCCAGTATCAACATCCCCGTAATTTCCATATTCAAACTCTACACTCAGCAGTCGAAGATGCTTCATCCTTTTCACTACATCTGTCAGTGTTTTTTCTCCAATTGCGCAAGCTCGTCCCATCCTTTTCACTACATCTGTCGGTGTTCTTTCTCCAATTGTGCGAGCTCGTCCCATGAATATAATGGTTAAGCTATTTTTGAGATTAACAAGGCCTTTTAGTTCATTCAACTTGTCACTTGCCTGACCAGATATGCAACTTTCTTTGCCTATGATAAAACTTGGCAACGTCCGTAGAGATGTCAATTGACAAATTCCAGCTGGCATATCTTCTAGGGATGAGCAACCATCGAAATCCAAATGCATGAGACTTGTCAACTGCAAAATTCTAGGCGGAATATGGGTTAATGAGCGACACCCTTGACATACCAAACGTCGAAGGCTCACCAATCTCCAAATATCTCTTGGCAAATTTTGGAGTTCTCTGCAATCAACCAACTCCAGAATTTGTAGATTATGCAATTTTGTTATGGTATTAGGTAAAGTAACAATGCTCCAAGAAGAAACAGAGAGATATCTTAGATGCTTCAGTCCACCTAAAGATTGAGGCAGAAATTCTATATTCAGGTAACCTAGATGTAGGACGCGCAAGCGTGAAAAACTTGAGATAATTCTCTCAAAAGTTGAATTGCTAAGGACATTGACTGAAGAACGATCATTTAGAAAAATAAATGTACGCAAGTCCATATGCTTCCTATAGAATGAATTGGGAAATGCCGATGAACCATCAATCTTGAATAAACAAGAAGCGTAGAGAGTTTGTTCAGGTACAACTTCTGTATCTTCCGTTTTAGTGATACTGAAGAAGTCCCTATCTGCAACTTCTTTCGCGAGATCATGAATAAGATCATGCATTTTGTAAAATTGCATAAACGGTTCATGTTCTTCAGTTTCTTGAAAGAATGACCTTCTTAACAAATCCACGAAATATGAATTTGCAACATCCTCCACATTATCTCTGTTGCTAGTAGTTGCTTGAATAAAGCCTTGAGCAATCCACATATCAACCAAATCAAACCTTTGAATTTCGAAATCCTTTGGATAGAGGGAACAATATGCGAAGCATATCTTTAAATGCCGAGGAAGGTAATTATAGCTCAATCTCAAAATGGCCATTAGATCATTTCCTCCTCGTATGATATTTGACAAATCTTTATTCTTGAAGTACATCCACTCATCCTCCGTTCTTTTGAGGCGCAGTAGGCTTCCTACCGACCTTATTGCAAGAGGAACTCCTCCACACTTCCTCACAATTTCCTTTCCTATTTCCACCAAATTCAAATTTTCACTCTCTTTGTTACATCCAAATGCCATTTTTTCAAATAATGTCCATGCGTCTTCCTCTGAAAGGTCTCCCAATTTATATTGGTGAACACTTCCTGAAACTTCCGCCACCACGTCTGAACGAGTAGTCAGTAAAATCTTACTTCCCTTGGCTCCCCCAATCAACATATTCTTCAGTCTTGACCATTTCAAAGGATCTTCATTCCACACATCATCGAGCACTAGCAAATACTTCTTTCCATCAAGCATTTTCCTAAGCTCATTCAGCACTGCATCTAGTTGAAGGTAATTAGCCTTCTCTCCTACTCCAGATTCGATGATCTTTTCTGCAATCATCTTCACTTCAAATACGTCCGAAACACAAACCCACAATGTTTTATCAAAGTTCTTTTTAATCATTTCATCATTAAACACACATTGTGCGAGAGTGGTCTTTCCTAGCCCCCCAAGACCAACAATTGATATGACCACAACATTCTCTTCAACCTTAGAATTCAAAAGAAAATCCACAATTTTGTTTTTATCATCACTCCTTCCAATCACTTCTCCTTCAGGCACAAATGAATAAGTCTCTCTATCCAAATTCAATTGGACTGAATAAGGCTCCGGAAGCAAAGGTTGCGGCCTCCTTTCAACTAGGTTTAAGGAGGCCTTATCTTTTGCAATTACATCTAGGTCTCGTCGAATAGACTTGAGACGATGACTTATCTTACCGTTATAAATTATAGGATTTGATTTTGAGAAGAAGATGCCAACCTTATTGAACAATTTTCGATGCTTAACTTCAGTGGCGACGTCATCCAAGAGATCATCAGCTTCAAAGAACACTTTCTTAAGCCTTTTTATCCAGTCCTTCACCAGGTTGCTACTCCCCTGCTGCTCCTCTGCATCAATGAGTACGGCTTGAATGGAAGAAACTGTAGCAGAAAGATTTTTAAGCTCATCGCATAGTCCGTAAATGGATCCTACTTCTTCAGCAGCAAGAGAACCCAAGATTTTCAAGATTTCAGCAGCGAGATTGAACAGAATTTCTGCCATGATCAACAAGATGAACAAGTTTTCTGCTTTTTTTCCTTTTGGGTTGCAAAATGTAGAAGTTGCCTTGCCTTTGATTCTAATTGGCTGACAAAACCTTTCTGTGAGGCTGATTCTTTTCTGGGAATTATTAGGTATAAAGTGGAAAAAAGAATATACTGTAACTACTTGGTGCTTCTCCCTCCAAGAACAACATATATACTTCGCAACACTTTTTCACGATTGAATGAAATGTAACTCCACTCCGATTTAGGGATTCTTAAGATTAATTATTTAGTTAAATATAAATTTCGAATGCTATTAACTGTTTACATTGCTAGTACTGTCGAAGCTTTCATTATGTAAATGGGGTTGACAATCAAAAAATATGCGGTAAAAAACGTTTCACCTAAGAATACTGTTGTTTATGAAAAGGAAACTCAATTAATCACCCTTGAACTGATTTGATTCCATCATTGCCTGTAGGAAAAAGGATAGCTTAGTATATTTTTCAGTACAAACTTATTTGTGTTGAGTGTTTACATTTAATTAGACTCGAATACGAGTAAGTATTTACCGTACGTCTCCTTCATTCATCTCCCACAATACTATACATGGAAAAGTAGGGAGTTTTATTAGACTTTTGAACTTGATAGTCACTACTCAATCACAACCTTATCTTGTAGGACAATTATGAAAAAAAAGAATAAAGAATCTTATGATTAAACTTGACCACAATTTTCAGCACTTAACAGACTACTTAACTGTGGGCCACATAACAAGGTGTTAGTGAACGTTAAACAATATATCAAACAACAAAAGAGAAATATATCAAAATAAACACAATAATTTAATACGGTTCTGTTGCACAATTACATGGATTCAGTTACACTGTTACATCAACCAACTTCCTAACAATATTTGTAACTAACTTACAGAACACTAACCGTCTTAAACTAAGTTACTGGACAAATTTGAACTTGTTAGATATTTCATTTAGACACTCGGACTAAGTCCCGTTCCAACTGAACACCTCAATTCTTAATAAAATGTTCCAGTTGGACACTAATCGATTCAAATTTTGAAAAAAAAAATATGATTGTGTTTTCATTCGTCCATTAGATAGCAATGTTAATCACATAAAATATGTCTCCTTTAGCTATACCCACCAACCTCAAGTGGAAAAGGCCTTAGATTTTACAACTTATTGAGGCGAATATGCATAAATAAAGGAAATGATCTATTTTATGTGGTTAATTTAACTACCTAATAAACAATATGAGAACATGCACACCAAAATATATAAATCCAAAACTTAAACCAAAGAGTGCCTAATGGAACACATTCTTAGGAATTAAGGTGTTAAACTGAAACAAGACTTTGTTCGAATGTCTAAATGGAATATGAGACAAGACTTTGTTCGAGTGCCTAAATGGAATATCTGACAAGTTTGAGGAGTTGATCATGTATCAAGCCTTTTTCATTTAAGAAAAGAATTATTATTATGATACATAACATTGACAGCAATAATAACAATCCGTAGTTGTTGAGTAGCAAGAGAATCCAAGCTTTTCAAGATTTCAGCAGCAAACTTGTAAAGAATATCAGCCATGATCAAGAGGTAACTAGTTGATACAAAAGTGAGTGTGTATCAAGAGAGTCAAGCCAACACAAGAATAACAAGATGAACAACAACAATGCTAGTGAATCGAAATAAGCCACACACAGCTTCACTAAACTTCAAGGTTTACAAAAAAATGACAAGATGATAGAGATTACAAGATTACAATAACGTCAACAAGAGCAACAAAGTGGCATCAACTATAGTGAATCGAAAATGGACCCACAGGACTTCACTATCTTACCACACAAACAAGAAGATTACAAATTAAAGATAGTAACTTGATATACAATATTCAAGAATCTAAGAACCCTAACAACATGAAATGACCCTAAGACTAAAGAATATTATTACCAAGCTCTTACTTGGACCAAGAGGAACTCAATGACCTCAAGATCCTAGTTTCTAGCCAAGATTCAACCCAAGTGTCACTCCAATTGGGAATTTTGATTTTGAGCTTCTCCAACGGAAGAGAGAAGTGCAAAATATTATAAGTCTTGTATTCTCAAAATATCATGAATGAACTAACTCCAAAATAACCCTAACACTATCTATTTATATTAGTCCACAAAGGAAGATAACAAATGACCATCCCACCCTTGCCAAGGGGTGGCCTTGGAGTGTAAGTTTATTACACTTCAAGGCTCCTCTTCACACTTAAAAACATTTAATCCATTGGAAGGCTCAAGTACCAACTCACACACGGCCATTTGCATGAGCATAGCTTGAAGTTTTTATAACTCTCGAGCTTGGCTACGTGTAAATGGTCGTGAACTTGTTGGACAGCTTGGTACACCCATATCATTCTCTCTATCTTGAGAGGAATTTGACTTCAAATTCGACATTTGGTCATCCTCAACCGCATCCACTAGAGAAAGATTACACACGGTGAAAGTGTTGTGCACTTGGTATTCCGGGGGAAGGTCAATCTTGTAGGCATTATCATTGATTCTTTCAAGTACTTGGAATGGACCATCACCCCTTGGCATCAATTTGGTCTTCCTTTAAGATGGAAATCGATCCTTCCTAAGGTGCACCCACACCCAATCTCTCGGTTCAAGTATGAGTTTCTTTCTTCCTTTGTTTGCTCACTTTGCAATCTCTTGATTTTTCTTCTCAAGTCAAAGCCGCACCTTCTATGCAACTTTTTCATAAAATCTGCCTGATTTCTTCCATCTAGGATAATCATAAGATCATTTGGCAAAGGAGTTAAATCCAAAGAGGTAAGGGGGTTGAGGCCGTATACACACTCAAAGGGAGTCATTCCCGTACTTGAGTGTATGACACGATTATAGGCAAACTCAATTAATGGTAGGTGTTCCTCCCAAGAAGTCAATTTTCCCTTAACCATGGAACTTAGCATAGCACCCAAAGTCCTATTTACTACTTCCATTTGGTCATCGGTTTGTGGGTGGCAAGAAGTGGAGAACAACAACTTGGTACCAAGCCTACCCCACATGGACTTCCAAAAGTGACTGACTTCCAAAAGTGACTTAGGAACTTAGAGTCCCTATCACTCACAATGGTCCTCGGAACACCATGCAACTTGACAACATTATCAACAAACAAAGAGGCCAAACTAAGTGCATCATCACATTTAGAGCATGGAATAAAGTTTGCCATCTTAGAAAATCGATCAACCACAACAAAGATACTATCCCGACCTCTTCTAGTCCTTGGAAACCCTAATACAAAATCCATAGATATATCAAGCCAAGGATGTAAAGGGGTGGATAGAGGGGTGTACAACCCATGAGGTTGGAGCCGAGATTTGGCTCCTTTGCAATCTACACATTGGCCGCAAATCCTAGAAACATCATTGAGCATTTTTGGCCAATAGATTGCTCCTCCAATATTCCAAGGGTCTTTTCGATTCCAAAGTGACCCATTAGACCGCCATTGTGTGCTTCTTTCACAAACAACTCTCTCCAAGAGCTAGAGGGTACACACAATCGCCTACCTTTAAATAAGTAACCATCAAATTTGGTATAGGGATTTGAACCCCTAGCTGAATCCCACTTGTACCTACCCCATTCTTCGTATTCCCTATAGATAGGAGCAAAGTGAGGGTCCTCGAGATACAATTCCTTTAAGACCTCAAAACCCATCAATTTTGAAGATAAAGTAGACACAAAAATGTGTTTTCGAGATAAAACATCGGCAACCACATTTTCCTTACCCTTTTTGTAATGAATAACATAAGGGAAAGTTTCAAGAAACTCAATCCACTTGGCATGCCATTTGTTAAGCTTATCTTGTGCCTGAAGATGCTTCAAGGACTCATGGTCCGTTCGGATCACGAATTCTTTAGACCATAAATAATGTTGCCAAGTGTCCAAGGCTCTAATCAAGGCATACAACTCTAAATCGTACATAGAGTAGTTTAGAGTTGCTCCTTTGAGCTTTTCGCTAAAGTAGGCAATAGGCTTCAATTATTGCACTAAAACCACACCTATACCAACTTTAGTATCATCACATTCAACCTTAAAAGTCTTTTTAAAATTCAGTAATTGTAACAAAGGGGCCAAGATGATCATAGCTTTCAAGTCCTTGAAGGCCTTAGCTTGTTCATCTCCCCACTTAAAAGGCCGATCCTTTTTAATCACTTCAGTCAAGGGGACGACAATGGTGCTAAATCCTTTTACAAAACGTCTATAAAAACTATCCAACCCGTGGAAGCTTCTCACTTCACCTATGGTTTTGGGAGTTGGCCAATTTTTGATAGCTCAATCTTAGATTCATCCACTTCGACCCCTCTTGAGCTCACCACAAAACCGAGAAATACAACTTCTTGGACACCAAAAGAACACTTTTCTAAATTAGCATATAACTTCTCCTTTCGAAGGATATCAAACACACATTGTAAATGTTTTACATGCTCATCTAAGGACCTACTATACACCAACACATCATCAAAGTAAAAAACAACAAACTTTCTGATAAAAGGCTTCATCACATGATTCATTAGCCTCATGAAAGTACTTGGAGCATTTGTTAGGCCGAATGGCATAACCATCCATTCATAGAGACCGAATTTGGTCTTGAAAATGATTTTCCATTCATCACCCAGTTGCATACAGATTTGGTAATAGCCACTCCTCAAATAAATTTTTGGAAATAAACACGAACCACTCAATTCATCAAGCATATCATCTAGCCTAGGAATAGGGTGACGATATTTTACCATTATCTTGTTGATGGCTCGACAATCAACGTACATACACTAAGTCCCATCTTTCTTGGGAACTAGTAGCACCGAGACCGCGCAAGGGCTCATACTCTCCTTGATATACCCTTTGTTGAGGAGTTCCTCAACTTGGCGTTGCAATTCCTTGGTATCCGTCGGGATGCTCCTATAAGCCGATTTGTTAGGCAATTGTGATCCCGGCATAAAATCTATTTGGTGCTCAATTCCCCAAAGAGGGGGCATCCTTTGTGGAAGTTCTTTGGGAAAAACATCTTCATAATCCTGCAACACATAAGAAATCAAAGGAGAAATAGAAGAATTAGTGGGGTTAGTGTTAAAACAATGTGCCAAAAGAAGCATGGGTGTCTCCTTATCATGATCCACGAAGAGCTCTTTCTTTCTAACCAACATCGCCATGTTTTATTTTCCCTTTGATGTTGAGGCAGCCCCAGATATCCCCACTACCCCACCTGCGGGTTCCCCCTCTTTCTCTTCATTTTTGGATTTCTTCCCCTTTTCTTTCAATTCTCTCATCCTTTGATGCAACTCATTCACTTGTGAAGGCAAAAGTGAATGAAGTGTGACCTTTCGTCCATCCTTCTCAAGTATATATTGATTAGACCTCCCATCATGTTTGGTATACCTATCATATTACCAAGGTCTACCTATCAACAAGTGACACATTTGCATTGGTATTACGTCTCAAAGCACTTCGTCGTGGTAGTTTCCCACCTTAAACCGTATCACACATTGCCTCATGACTTTCAATTTGCCACATTCATTCAACCATTGCAACTTGTAAGGGATAGTATGAAGTGTAGTTGGCAATGTCAAGTTCACCACAGCAACACTAGCAATATTTGCACAACTACCACTATCTATCACCAAAGTGCACACACTTCCTTTCACAAGGCATTTAGTATGGAATAGATTCTCCCGTTGGCTAGGATCATCTATCGCCTTACTAATCACAAAATGCCTCACTATAAAGTTTGGAACCATGCACTCCCCTTCTTGTGGATAAGCATCCTCACAATCGTCATCATCATCATTATGTAGCTCACTTTTGGGTTCCTCTCTATCTTGAGGCTCGGCCACATTCTCTTCTTTTTCAAGACCCATTTCCTCACCAAGTTAATACAATATCCCTTTCCGTAGGATCACATTGCATTAGTTTGGAGATTCATTGGCTTTATGTCCCCAACCTTGGCACTTGAAACATTGGAACCCTTTAGGATTAGGATACTTATGAGCTTCTTGTCGGGGAGGAAATTTGTGGACCTTTTTAGGCTCGGGCAGCCTTATAGTGGTGGGTTGGTCCTTGTTTTTGGGCCAACCCGAATATGGTTGAACCATATCTTTGCTCCTCGGCTAAACCGAGGTTGATGGTCCCTTTGCCTTGAACAACGACCTCTCTTTAAGCTCCCTTTCAATCTCAAGAGCCGCTTGGAAAATTTCTTCAATAGTATCAAACTTGTGAAGTTTCAAATGAGTGGAGATCTTTTTGTTCAACTCACACTTGAACCGAATGATGTTTGTCCAATTTGTTCTCCACGATGATCAAGCTTCAACATAAGTTGTTGAAACTCATCATAATATGCCATCACACTTTGATTCCCTTGTCGCAAATTGTACAACCTAGCAAGAAACTCATGACGATAACTTTCGAGAAGATACTATTGCCTCATTAGATACCTCAATCGAAACCATGGTGATGGTTGTCCATTAATCAACTCATTACCAAACCGTTTGACATATTCCCACCATGTGTTAGCATAGCCTTCAAAGTGAGCTATGGTATAACAACTCTTCTTCTCCTCCGATATATCATTCACTTGAAACACTTTATCACACACCAACTCTCAAGCAACATACACCTCGGGGTCACTTTAACCTTTAAAGATAGGCATGCTCAATTTGATGGTATTGATGCCTACGTCTCTCTCTTGGCGTCGGTTTCCCCTTTCTCCATACCCTCGGTATCTTCTTGGATCCACACATCCCCCTTTCATCTCTTCTTCCCTCATATAAGCATTGTCAAAGGCTCCATACCCTTCATAATACTCTCTACCATATTCCTCAAAGTGGACGGTACGGTTTTGGACGTTTGGAATTTGATTTGGAGGGATTGGATTTTGTGGAGGTGGTGGTCTTTGGTTTAGTGGAGCTTGGAAGGGAGGGTTCAGATTTTATGGAGGTATTTGACGTATGAGTCCCTCTTGTGGAACTTGAAGAGTTTGGGAATGAGTTAGTCTATTGGAGTTTCGGCTTAGGAGGTTATGAGTGGTTTGGCTTGTGGCATTTAGTGGAGCTAGTGAAGGATTTGGCAATGGTGGCCATGTTTCGGGAGTAACGGTGGCGGAGAAATTTCTATCATGTCCACTTGATGAAACATGTCGAGGATTAGAAGGATGAGAGTTCCTTTGACTCTCCACTTGTTCTAACCTCCCACTAATAGTCGTCACTTTTCCCCTTATATCTCCCACTTCTATACTCAACCTTTTAAGAGCTCGGGTCATAGCCTCAAGAGTGACCCTCATATTCTCCATTTCATTAGAATCCACAGTTTGAGACGTGGTTCCCTCCATTTTCAAGGTATCACCTACACAAGCAACAAAAAAGTTAGTTTAAAACCTCTCCTCACTCACACACTCTCGGATCACTCACACTCGAGCTCTACAAGTGTTGTAGATTGGCTAGTCACCCATGAATCCTTAAGGTTTTAGTATGCTCTTTTACGGAGTAGATTCTTGTTTGAAACTCAAAGAATTCTTAGAGTCAAGGAGTTACAACGTATTCAAACGACAAAAAGCACACAAACAAACGATGACACGAATACAAGGCTTCAAAGGACTAATTGACAACCTAGTAGAAATGTACTAGCTTGCTAATTAGTTCTCGAGTCAATTAGAAGAAACTAAGAATCAATAATTAGAAACTAGAATATCCAAATTGAGCTTAATTAATGATGTGAACAGTGATTAAGGTGATGTGGCAACATGAAATTTGTCACGGGTCCATACATTTTATTCAACAACTTGAAGCCTTAATCTTCACAATTTTGTAATGGATGACTTTGCTTTTGGAGGAAAAGTAAAGTCTTGTAACTTTTCAACTTTTTCCAACTCAAAAAGATGAGGCTTGACTTTACTAGTTTCACAAGACAAGGCTCCATGTTTTAAGGAAAAGTGTTTGGTAAGTCAAGGAAGTGATGTTGGCAAGTCTTTTCACAAACAACTTTACAACATTGTCTTACAACCCTTTTGGATCTATTTTAGTCTTTATAGTGGTCAAGATATGAGATGATGAGAACATCAAGATGAACACCACAACAATAATTCAAGAACACAACCATAATTCACCAACAATAACCCATTTTAAAGTCAAGCAACAACACATAAACTCAGCCTTCTTCAAGTTCATCATACTACCACTTCAAGTCCACAGTAGCAATGTCAATATATTAAGCTCACCTTAGCTTTAGACACCTTTTGTGTTGATGAGAAAGAAATCAACACAAGAAACAAACTAGAGAAACAAAAGAACATCTAGATATAAACACACAAACAACAATCTTGGCCAAGACAACAATACAACATAATTTTTTTCGGCCAAGAACAAGATGGACAGATTTCTCTTTTTTTTCTGGAATTTTCAGATTTCAGCAACCTTTTTTTTTTCTTTTTTTTTTTTTTTGGTATTTTTCAACTACCAAACCCAAGATTGATTTTGTTGGGACAAAATCAAACACAATATTTGATACCAAATGATACAAAAGTGAGTGTGTATCAAGAGAGTCAAGCCAACACAAGAATAACAAGATGAACAACAACAATGCTAGTGAATCCAAATAGGCAACACACGGCTTCACTAGACTTCAAGGTTTACAAAAAAATGACAAGATGATAGATATTACAAGATAACAATAACAACAACAAGGGAAACAAAGTGGCAGCAACTATAGTGGATCGAAAATGGCCCCACACGAGTTCACTATGTTACCACACAAACAACAAGATTGCAAATTAAAGATAGTAACTTGACATACAATATTCAAGAATCTAAGAACCCTAACAATATGAAAGGACCCTAAGACTAAAGAATATTATTACCAAGCTCTTACTTGGACCAAGAGGAACTCAACGACCTCAAGATCCTAGTTTCTAGCTAAGATTCAACCCAAGTGTCACTCCAATTGGGAATTTCGATTTTGAGCTTCTCTAATGGAAGAGATAAGTTCAAAATATTACAAGTCTTGTGTTCTCAAAATATCATGAATGAACTAACTCCAAAATAACTCTAACACTATCTATTTATATTAGTCCACAAAGGAAGATAACAAATGACCATCCTACCCTTGCCAAGGGGTGTCCTTGGAGTGTAAGTTTATTACACTTCAAGGCTCCTCAACGTACACTTCAAGGCTCCTCTTTACACTTAAAAATATTTAATCCATTGGAAGGCTCAAGTACCAACTCACACACGGCCATTTGCATGATCATAGCTTGGAGTTTTTGTAACTCCCGAGCTTGGCTACGTGTGAATGATTGTGAACTTGTTGGACAGCTTGTAGAACTTGTTGGACAACTTGGCACAGCCGTATCACTAGTACTATATGGTATATTTCAAGATGAACAATCTTTGTTGTTACAAAATGTACATTTTTTATTTATTACTTCCCCGTTCAAAAATGGTTGTCACATTTCGCTTCTCGAGAGTCAATTTAATTAATTTATAAAGTTAAATTAAAATAGATTAAATTCAATACATAAAAATTGAAATTAAAATATTTAAAACAATAACAACAACAACAAATCTAGTATATTCCCACAAAGTGGGGTCTGGGGAGGGTAGAGTGTACGCAGTTCATACCACTACCTCTAAAGAGGTAGAGAGGCTGTTTCTGATAGACCCCCAGCTCAAGATTAAAGACAGTATAAAAAAGCATCAAAAGCAAGAAACATGACAAAATAACATAGGTACGACATCCACAGAAAATTGTACATTGCCAAACAAAGAACACCAAAGTCCACCTAATTACTGGCTACGACTCATCCACGCCCTTAGCCCTCTATCCTAATGTTTTCCCTCCATACCTTCCTATCCAGGGTCATGTCCTTAGTCAACTGTAACTGCTCCATGTCACACTTAATCACTTCTCTCCAGTATTTCTTTGGTCTACCCCTACCCGGCTTGAAACCTTCCAAGGCCAACCTCTCACACCTACGAACTGGGGCATCTATACCCCTCCTCATCATATGACCAAACCATCTCAACCTCACTTCCCACACTTTTTTCTTCACTGATACCATTCCCACCTTCTCCTAAATAATAGCATTTATAACCCTGTTAGCCCTTGTGAAACCACACATCTAACGCAACATCCTCATTTCCGCTACTTTTAACTTCTGAATATAAGAATTCTTAATCGGTCAACACTCCGCTCCATACAACATAGAAGGTCGGATTGCAATTCTATAGAATTTGCCTTTTAGTTTGTGGGGCACCTTCTTATCGCATAAAATACCTGAAGCGAGCCTCCATTTCATCCAACCATCCCCAATACAGTGAGATATATTCTCATCTATCTCTTTATTCCCCTAAATCATAGACCCAAGATACTTAAAACTATCCCGCTTGCAAACACCTTAGAATCCAACTTCACTACCACCTCCTCCTCATGTCTCGAGTCACTAAACTTGCATTCCAAATACTCCATCTTGCTCCTGCTCAACCGGAAATCTTTAGACTCCAGGGTTTGTCTCTAAACCTCCAGTTTATCATTAACCCCTTGTCGCGACTCATCAATTAAAACTATATCATCTGCGAAAAGCATACACTAAGGAACCTCGCCTTGTATATTCCGCGTCAACACATCCATCACCAAAGCGAATAAAAATGGACTAAGAGTTGATCCCTGGTGCAACCCTGTTAAGACCGGAAAATTTTTAGAATCTCCTCCCACAGTCCTTACCCGAGTCGTCGCCCCCTCATATATGTCCTTGATCGTTCTGATGTACGCCACAGGGACCCCTCTGGCCTCCAAGCATCTCCAAAGAACCTCCCTAGGGACCTTGTCATACGCCTTTTCCAAGTCAATAAACACCATGTAAAGATCCCTCTTCCTCTCTCTATACTGCTCTACCAGTCTCCGCACAAGGTGAATTGCCTCAGTCGTGGAGTGACCAGGCATAAAACTAAATTGATTCTCCAAAATAGGCATAATATTCCTCAACCTACACTCCACCACCCTCTCCCAAATCTTCATCGTGTGACTCAACAACTTAATACCCTGGTAGTTATTGTAACTCTGAATGTCACCCTTATTCTTATATAAGAGAATCATCGTGCTCCATCTTCATGCCTCAGACATCTTTGCTGACTTGAAAATATTGTTAAAAACTATATTTAAAACACTATACATAGTGTTTAAAAACTATACAAAAAACACTATACATTGTAAATTTTTCATATCAATATGGTGAAAAGATATACTACTATAAATTATTAATCAAATATATATTGTTTGAATGTAGATTAGAAACTGCCTTTACTTTCAAAACAATTTATGAGGGGTTGACAAAGAACTGGACTTTGAAGGGTGTTTTTTATTTGGTGGTTTTCAAAAGATATTTGTGTTGATATTGAAATCTAATTAGATTTAGATTTGTGCATTGCATTTCATGTTTTGGGGAAAGTGCAGAAATATCCACTTTTGGATTATTGTTTAACTTGAGTTCACTTTGTGATTTTTTAAACTAGTTTATCGCTTTGGGAAAAAAAGTTCAGGCATACACGATTGAGGTTGAAAATTCATGTTTGTTGTATGTATAAAAATTATTTTAGATCTCAGTCTTGTCTATCTGAATTTATTTTGTCAATTTTCTTTTTATACTTCAAATTTCACAATTATATACTAAAATCAACTCCAAATGAGTCTAATTTTAAAAGGTAAATTCCACATATTACAAAAACAAACTACAATAATCAATTTGTCAAAACAACAACTAACAAACCATTTCACACCTTTTTAATTCGTTTATATCTCCGGTGGTACAGTCCGAATTTTTCATATATATATATATATATACTAAAAGTGTGAAGGTCTTAGAAATGTTGTTTGAACTTTTTGTCTTTCATTAAAAATCTTTGCTTTAGACAACATCGTGTTTTCACTATTTTTTCCTAATATTTAATAGTTGAAAATTAATTAAATATATTTATGATAAAATCTTTACTTATTAGAAATCATCATAGTTAAAGACAGTTAATACTTTTTGCATTAGTTTAAGAATTCTAAATCAACTAAATTTTATTTAAAGAAGATTTGAAAAATCTATAAATAAACATAAAAACGTTAGAATAAGAAAATTTTAAGAAGTACCAAATTTTTAAAAATTCTAATTACGTAAAAAGAATGTAATAAATGATTTTGTAAAGATTTTACTTTAAAAACAAGAAAAGATTTTGAATATAAAAAAAATAATCGTACCACAAAAATGATTTAAATTGATGCATCTCTCTTAGCATCTGACACTAAGGGAAAAAGGTACTACATGGCAAACAAAAGTGATGATCCATCAACCATTTGAAACTTCTGGTGGTAAAATATATATATGTGGTTTTACTGAAATATATGTTTATATTTACATTATTATATCAAAGTGTGAAAAATCTTTGAAAAGTGATTTGAACTTTTTACACTTTTTATACTAAATTCCTAGCAATTTGTATCTCTGGAAGAACTAATGGGGAGCTAGAGACTCTTTGGCTAAGAGATCTCTGGAAGGAGATAGAAACAGTTCTTGTAGAGAACTGTCGGATCATAGAAACTGTAGTATTCTCATATTTTTCTGCTGGAGTTGCATCCTGCAACATCCAATTTTGAGGTAAGGACATCTCATTTCAAGAGATTAACTGGGAACCGATAAGGAAGATCAGATTAAAAGAGGACAACTCCTCCTTTATATCTATTTTCATAGCTCCGGAGCTACTGGTAGTATACATGGCCTTATACTGAATTTTTTATATAATTGCTATTGGGAGAGACCCAGTTTTGGTCTTATACTTGGTGTCTTAACATTGAGCATTAAAGACTAATATATTTAGATCCTTTAAGAATATAGAAAAATTTGGAAGACCATATATATATATATATATATATATATATATATATATCAATACTACCTTAAAACAAGGCAGAATACATATACAAGCCTCTCAACTATTCGACTTTATCACGACCCGAGCCGAGACCCTAGCCTCGACGAGGATTTCGAACCATAAAGGCCCGAGCGCCCTTCACTCTCTGGTAATCACGCACATATTCATATATTATAAAAGACAATATAGATATACATATTAATACGGAATCATGGTCAAATATATAATTCAAAGGGACAATTCAAAATGGAATCCATAACTTCTAACAACATCAACAACTATCTCCGAAATCTCTAGTACATAGAAACCAATATCTCGTCTGAAACTGGGACAAGGCACCCAGTAGACCATAAAACAGAGGAATCATCAAAAACTGAAAATCAGGCCTTCCGGAATAGAGAAGGCTCACCAACTGCAATTTCTGACACACACCAATCTACTGCTAGAAGGGACCACAGGACTGTGCCTCGGATCCTGAGATATAGGGGGCCAAAACAGATTTACTGGTACACAGAGCAATCCAAAATAATGTAATTTAATAAATAACATAAGCGAGAGTATTTCACCAAAATCTTATGCATGAAATAATTTTAAAACACATGGACAGCTTCATATGATCTTAATGAAATTTTGTGGGTACAATCTCTTTACTTTATTTTACTTTTGAGTTAGGTGGTACACCCAACATATCTGAAAGTATCCCACGGGCTATGTGGGATCCGCCCTTAACTCGGTTGCCGAGCCCCCAACCCAAGTTTACCGCAAGAGTTGGAGTATTTGAATCTGATACGCCATAGGGCACTAGACCAGCGTATAATCCCTCATTCAGGTCATAATAAATCCATCTGGCAAAATACAGTTCCGGACAATGAATTGTATGACTCATGCCTACTTCGGGTAACCACCTAATGCTCTTGGTGTCCATGTTTAATCTGTTCTAAACAGCATCTTTCTCAATTCAAAATCTAAAAATCTGAATGAAATATGAATTAGGTTCTATTTTGAGTCTGCTATGGCATTATTTGATTTGATATCGTCATACCATAGACTTGCAAGCCGTATCTAAGCCACTCAATATCATATTACAATCTTTTTCTTTCAAAACATGTGTTCAGACCACCAAACCATTCAAACAGTATAAGAGGATGCATATAGTGAAATTCATGAAAGCTTAGGCAAAGATCCTCAATTTCAAATTCACAAACACTTAGTGGTCAAGTATTTCGTAAAAAATCATGCAATCTCTTTAAATCACCACTTTTCATCCATGTTAACAAGAATCACCCTCTCTCTTCAATTTATAATCTAAATCAATGCTTAAATAATAATAATAAAGACATTTGAATCATGCTTCTCAATATGCAATTGAATAACATATGAAAACAAGAGGCTTAATAACAAGAGAGGGATTTTAAGTGTTCATGCTTTCAATTCAACATTCAAACTCAAAATCGCATACATACTTATATATACAAACACAAATCATATTTAGGGGAAAGCCTCAAGGCTAAAACGTTATTGTTAAAAAGATTTCATAATGCATGATCATAAATGTAAATTCAAACCCCTTTGTAAATTTATAGTTTCTCTACATTTAAACATGATTAAAAAGATTTCTCCATGTCCATGTATTTTAGAAAAACTCTGCGTACCTTAGATTAATTAGCTTAAAGTGTGGAACCCTAGCCTTGACTCTTTTCTTGGAAATCTTGACTTGGAAGATGAAACCTAGATCTATGGGAGGGAAGTTAGGGTTTTATTTTGAAGTAATTTGAGTGGTTTTTGATATATTATGCCTCAATCAATACAAAATGTCGTGTTATGGCTGAGTTATAATGAGGAAAATAGACAAAAATACCCTTCTGGACCTAAGAAAAATTTAATACACGAACTGGGTATCCGACGCGTTCAGCGACGCACCACGTCGCCTGCCGACGCGATTACTGGCGTGACACATCGATATCGCGTCGAGCCACTGGTTTGGCCAACGCAATTTTCGACGCGACGCACCAATATCTCGTCGAGTCACTAGTTTGCTTACCCAAACACGTCCCAAACGTTATCCGAAAAATTCAAAACCTTCCCGAGACACCCCTCTTACACCCCCGAACATAATTCAACTTAAAAATCTACTTATCGGGGTCAGAAAGATTGATTTTAAAATTATTTAAGTTTAAGAGCTTAAAATAAGGCTAAGTCATTTCAACACTTAGAAAGTTTCAGGTTGTTGGCACTAAAGCATGCTACTAAATTCGGTATTAAGTCAAGAACGCTATGGGGCGTTACAGACTTTTTTCCGTAAAGGCACCTCAATTAAGTCATGTACCTATTGAACCCTTTACTTATTTACAAAACGTTTCAATAAGGCACAATTGCTGACATGACACTGATGTGGCATAGCGCACTACACTCAATTTATAAGCGTGAAACATTAAATTTTAGCTTCTTTTTTTTACTTAAATCTCTTTATCTTTTTATTTTTCTTAATTCTCTCCTTTCTCATGATTTTTTATTTTTAAAATATAATTACTCCCCTTTTTTTCCTTTATAAACTCAACTATTCTACTACTCTTCTTCTTTATTTTTCTTTTCTTCATCTCTCTCCCTTTTTCTCCCTGCCACCATTACTACCTCTTCACGAATTTTCGGTACTTACCATTTTTCATCTATTCCTCATTTCAATATTTAATTTACCATTGGCATCATAGAATTTTAGTAAAAACAAAGGACTGATAGTACTCCCATGAAATCTAAGATTAAATCATTCAGTGTCTATTGAAAGACAAAGCTTGAGATGTCAAAAGAGAAAACAGAAACATCGAAATTCAACATCATGATGATGGTAACAAGAAGCTCATCAAATTGCAAGTGAACAAAATATTAGATGGCGGCTTATTCAACAATTGAAATCATGAAAGACATTAAAAATCGAACAAAATAAACTAATACGGATTAGAAGGAAGAGGTCTAGAGAGAGATACACAAACCTTCCACTGGTTCTTTATTGTTTCATACTCTGAATTTCTGACAGACACGAGATATTTCCTCCCGACATAAGTTGAATCATACGAATAATATCCCAACAGAAATCTCTAGACCTGGAACCACAATGACAAATGGGAGTGTGTGTTTTGGAAACCCCTGTTTTGTGAGAGTCATGTGTGTGTTTGTGAGATTGTGAAGAAGAAAAGGAAAATGAGGTCTGTCTGTTTGGAAGGGAAGAGAGGGGGAGGGGGGAGGGAGGATCGGGTAGGCTGCAGTGGTGGGGGTTGTATTAATGATTTTTTTTTAAATAGATTTAATTATATTAGAAAATTATTTTTATGATTATTTTAAGTTAAATGTCATGTGTCGTTATTTAATTTATCACTTTGTCACATCATTAGTGTGTGTATTACACGTATTTTATATTTTTTGTCATATCAGCAGATTGTGCTTAATTGAAATCATTTGTGAAAGAGTAAAGGGTTCAATAGGTAAATAGCTTAATTGAGGTGCCTGTACGGAAAAAGTCGAATAGTTGAGGGGTCTGTATATGTATTCAGTCTTAAAACAATATCAATCAATCAATACTATACCTTAAAAACATGAACTCTAAAATATTAAAGTGAAATTACTAAATTACCCTCATTTAAAAAGTTAAATTACTTAAATACACTTTTAGCTAACCAAAATATTTTACCTATTTAAAAAAAAAAAAATTCCTAGGAATAGTCACAAATATTTCAACCTTCATGTTTCTTCATCACAACTCACAATCACTCATTCCTTATAAATTCTTGGGTTCTCTTTCTACTACAACTTGCATATTATCATAAAAGAGATAAAGGCAATAGTAGACACAATTAAAATATCCATAAATAAATGAGTCATTTGTTGGTTTAGACTGTTTAGTATTCACATTAAAATAAAATTTCAACACGTGTGAACCAGTCGGCTTAAACATTGAAGTGCATGCACAACTTGTAGAGCTTAAATATTTTTCATCCAGTTGTATTTGTTCTCCATTTTTTAATATATTTGAGAGCTGTATTTTTCCACTGCAACTTTTTTATCCATTGGCTTGAAAGTTATTTGTAGCCGGGAGATTTTCTTCTATATAGGTGCATCTTTTAGAAGGCTAACCTTTGGGAAAAAATTCTTCCTCGGTAAAATTTCAGGTAATAATATCTCAATTATTAACATTCTAATTTGTAATTTATTAAAGTTTTGTCCAAACATTCTTTCTTTTTACAGTGGCAATATGGAAAGTGTTTATTTAATTATTTCCACATTAATTACGAAATTACCCTTCTAAAACTTAAATATACCCTACTTTAAGAAAAGCAATGCACTAAGGAACAACCAATGCCTCAATGATTACATCTTTAGGCATCTTGACAAAGAGTTGCACTGGTTGGTTTCAATGTTAAAACATCAAATATTTCATGGCTTTATTCCTTACTGTCAACTTTACGATTAACTTCATGTTGGCCCTTAATATTCCTTCACTAAACAGTAAACACATCTTCTTTCTTTAGTTTTCTTACCCACTATTATGAATAGAGGTTAAAGAGGAAATAAATAAAGAAGAGGGAGTGAACAAAATTAACTGCAACTTAAAATAAAGGGTCAGGATTTATTTTTGATTAATGAGAAGCAATGGCTGAGATCAATTTGGAGGTTGATATCAACAGACTGTTAGATGAGAGAGGGGCATTCACAAATTTCGGTAATTGTCATACTTCTCCCATTCTTTTCTCTCTCTTCGTCTTCTCCTCCTCTTCTTCTTCTCCTCCAAGTTTCCCTTCTAACTCTTTTCTTCCACTCTTGTTTCTGCAGATTCAAGCTAGCAATGGAGATCCATTTTTCCATTTATGTCTATTTTAGCTATAATTGTAATTTCCTTTTGATAAATCAAAAAATCGTTTCAAAAAAACTTTTTCGTCTTATTTTAATTTAGCCCTTAATTTGCGATTGAAGTTGTTAGTTCATAACAAATTGGCATCAAATCCATGATTCTATGACCTTGTTAAGTGTTAACTATGGCCAAAGGAACAAGGATGAAAAACTACAGTAACATGATCAGTTGCTGGATGAAATAGTGGAACAACAACATGGTATGCTCAATACTCAAACTGGGATTCAAGGTACCGTTGAGTTGATTTTGGATCGTTTGACTCAGTTGGAGAGAAAACCACCTAGAGGGCATAAAGGTAGTCTTTCAGGGGGTGATGGGTTTCTACCAGTACCTGGGCTTGATGGCTAAGCTGCAAGACCTCAGGTGGTTATTCCTCCTCCTAAGCGGAAATTGCCAACATTTGAAGGTCAGGACCCTAAGATGTGTATTCGTAAATGCGAAAGGTATTTTAAACTTTATAGAGTGCTTGATAAGATAAAGGTGGATGGGGCTACCTTGTATTTAAGTAGTATAGCTGACGCATGGTATAACTCGCTGGTAGTGAGTCAGGGTGCAGTCAATTGGGCTGAGTTTAAAGAAGAATTATGTGTGAGGTTTGGAGATGTTGGGTTAGATAATATAGTAGAAGAATTCGATAAACTGGAACAAATGGGAAGCGTAGATGAATTTCTAAAGAAGTTTGAGGACTTAAAGGCTCAAATGATAATCAGGAATCCTACTCTTAATGAGATTCAATTTTTGTCTAGTTTCATAGGTGCCCTTAAGGAGGAGATAAGGTATGTTGTTAAAATGTTTAACCTAGTACACTAGGTGTCACAATCCAATTTCTCAGTTTATGATAGAGCCTACCATACCCACCAGTAGGCAAGCCAACCCATAGTCCAGAATAGCTAGTAATGAACTACTTAGTAATATAAGGTAAAAAATGTGGAATAAATGACATAAAGATCATTACATAATAGAATCCCAAAATCTAGGGGTATCAGTACAAGAGCATCTAAATATAATAAGAGTACAAAAATAAACTATCGAGATAATTACCCTAATACAATTTATCTTTGCATACAACATAAAGATTAGTCTAATACATAAGAGAGAGATGAGTAATACTCTAAACGTTAGGAGCTCACTCTAAGTCTCTGAACCATAGTGGCTCCTCACGTGACACACGTCAACAGAGATAACCCATACTATGATCTGCAAGCTGCAGAAGTGTAGTATGAGTAATAAACAAATGATACTCAGTAAGCAACTGCCAACTGAGCTCCAATGATAAAGCAGATATATACAGCATATAAACAAAATGAGAACTACACCCCAGAGCTCAGAAATCGTATCACAGGTCAATGAGATAATAAGGAACAACTATCCTGTTTAGGTCCAAGAGACTAACATAATAAGACTAAGGAAGCATCTAGGGTGAAATATTCTATTCCAGCTATATTTGAATAGACGTCAATATTGTACAGTATATCCCTAGACATTATACAAATAAAGGGCAAATGAAAGATATATAGCAATATACAAGACGAAGAAACAAATATACAATAAGAAAAAATGAAGGGAGGGATATACGATAATGCCATAGCTTCGTATAGCTAGACATATATATATATACATATAGATGCGAGGTCATCTCAAAGAATAACCTAGATCATCATATTCTCATATTAAGACCTCATTAAAATACTATCAGGATTTAATACCGTCATACTTATGGATTCTAATCCACATGACTAGACATGATATAATCGTGCATAATAGTGCAATCATAAGATAAAAGAGGCTAAATACATACCTCAAATCCCAATACTAGATCAATGACCAAGCTATCATAAGTTATCCATAGTAATGATCATAACAATGATAATAACAATATCAATATCAATGTGAATAATCGGATACTCCGAACAACCAAATAACTAGCCAAAAATATGCGTACCCCCACCTCTCCAGACTCGGAAGGTTCAATCAACATAAAACAACACAAGGCATATTCTTCACCCATATCTATGCAAACGTCTCATACCGACTGATAGACATAGGTACATACTGGTGATAGGCGATGCGCATGCAGGAATGAATACAAGGTACACAATCAATATCACAACTCATTATAACTGTCATCATCATGACCATCATCATCATAATCAACCCTCGTCCTTGCCGGATATCAATATCTCGTCATAGTATCCTCTGGCCTTGTTGGGTATCAATGTATCACAACAGTATTCTCCGACCTTTCCGGTATCAATATATCATCATAGTATCCTCCGGCTTAGCCAGGCATCAATATATCATCATAGTATTCTCCGGCCTTGTCGGGTATCAATATATCATCATAGTATCCTCTGGCCTTACCGGTTATTAATATATCATCATAGTATCCTCCAGCCTTGCTGGGTATCAATATATCATCATCAATTAACGTAAAAGAATGACATAAATCAAGTACTCATAACCATAAATGTAACACCATAAATACAACTATCTCATCAATATATTCTATCTACCCATTGTTAACTAACCAGCACTCATTATTAACTAGTGATCTTTTATCAGTAATCTTTTTTATTATCTAACCTCATTAATAGACAAATCCCCATTTAACAACTAAGCGGCATCACAAACTTAGTCATTAATAACAACTAATATTCACCTATGCTAAACTCGACAACACCATTGACCATGCATCAACCATCGCTAGGTACCATAATTTAACTAAGCAAAGTTCATTAACTAGTTCATTAGACTCCTAGTCATCAAGTGCTATAGTCATCTAATAAGCAACTGATTACCACGTAGCTTAACCCTTAATTAGGAAGAACAGTCATAAGATCACATCGTATATAAAATCACATCAATTATCGATGTAATAATCATGAATGTACCGAATCTATGCATACCATCACCAGTATTCAATCAGTGGAATAATAAGCATCATACCACATCTTCCTCCGTCCTATATCAAAGAGATGTGTATACACACATACATATAAATTCATAAACTATAACTACATCCGTTAATAGGATAAACACTTCCCGGATGTCCAACCAATATCTTAACATGGTCTTCGGCCCAATAATGCATCCAGAATAATCACAATAACATAATCACGTCCTTTGACACATATACATATATGGAACTCATATCTGTAATCATATTTATAAGCCATAGCATATCTCTAATCATCTCCCGCATAAGAGGCATCTCGCATAAAGGAGGTGTGATATTAATAAGCATATAATCATCTCTCACATAGGATATCTCACATCAATAAGTCACACATCATGACTATAAGAAATATCACCTCTCTAGGATAATCATCATATCTAAGATGAATATCGTCTCTATAGGTCATATATCGTATCTAAGAGGAAATAGCATCTCTAAAGGCCCAATATCGCATCTCTAAAGGCCCAATATCGCATCTAAGAGGAATTAGCATCTCTATTGGCCATTAATCATAATTTAGAAAAAGTCATCACAGTTTATTAATTCACCAAGAAAGTCTCATAAATAAGGCTCATTAGTCTCAACTAAGCCTAACATCCGCAACTAAGTGCACAAGGGCTTATACAAGTCTTGGCCTAAGTGGGCCGGACGAACTCGCTTCTAATCCTCAATTTTTATATTTAGGCAATCTAGCTCTCAAACTAGGCTAAGGTATCTAGTTCACTTCTAGATGTCAAGTAAACCATAACCAATCCTAAGATAGGAACTTCATCTAAAAACATGAGCATTTAAGTCAACTCTACCTAAATTACGGTTTCAAGACCACTAGACTAGCCCAACTAAGGTTAATCATACTAACTATGATTTCAACACTTTAACCACATCCCAAATCTAGTATCATATCATATTCATGCTACAAATTAGTCCAATCTTAGGAGAAGACAATAGGATTCTAAAAGGTCATAAGTATTCCACCTTATGGGTCCGAAACCCTCATCTAATTCCCAAAACTCAATATTCAAAACCAAGTCATTCTATGCATAATCAAACCTAACATTCACATTCACATGCAATATATGTCACACATCATCTACGGAGAAAAGTAGACAGAAGTCTACCTCAAGGACGAACCGCAAAATCTTAAATAGTTCTCCAAGCGCTTATCTTTACTTCACAATCCCAAAATGCCATCACACTATCAAAATAGAAATATACTCATCAATATGTGTCTAACAATATTCATATTGACTACTTTTGATTTGGGGTTCATACGAACCCCTGGAACGGGTTTCAAAAAAAGGACAAAATTGGAACTTTACCTCAAAAACATGTTCCTCACATTTTTAGAACCTTACAGCTGCAAACCCAAGTCAAATCGAGTTAAAACTGAGGTTCAAATCAAAGAAAAATTATTTTTTAGCTTTATCAGGTAAAATCTTTGAAATCCGAATTAAAATCAAGAATTAAAATTGTTTTGAAGGTTAAATTGATGAAAAAACTAGTAATTCTAAGATAAAAATATTATTCAAGTAAAAAAGAGTGAAATTAGGGTTTAAAATCAAGCCCTAAGATTTTTGGAGTTTTGAGAAATTAATCAAGAAATTTCTAAGAAAAGGTGAATTCTTACCTTAAATTTGTAATAGAATCAAAAAGTTGATGTTAACTTAGCTTTCCGAGCTTCCACCAGTTTCACTTTTAAGCTCTCACATTATTTTAGGGTTTAACTATCAAGAAAAAAGATGAAAAATGAGCAAAATGAGCTCAAAACTGCTTTAAATAGTGCAGAAAAATCTGCACAACTTTTTTCCTTCCGAACGGACTTCGACGAGGTGCCCGGAATTCGTTTGGAGTTTGATACACACAAACGAATTATGTAACCACTCTAAATTTGATGCTCCGAACTCAATGGAGATATCATATTTTTGAAAAAATATTGTTTTCACAAATTTGACCCCCAAAATCCGAAATTATAATTTTCCAAACTGAGAATCAAAATGAGATTTAAAAGCTGTAAAATTATACCAAATATGTTATCATCCTAAAATCGATATTTCAGATCTACTGGAGAAGTCAGATTTTGCATTCAAGGTCTTTTTATTCAAATATGAGTCCCACACCCATATTCTCGATTTTTCAACTTTTTGACCAATAGGTCGAAATGAGCTTGGGCTCATTGGGACCCAAACCAAAGGTCTACCAAGCCTAAAATCAATATTTCAAATTTCTGGTCCAGTCAAAATTTGCATTCAAGATTGTTTCACTGAAGTTTTCGTCTGGTATTCATTTGAAACCAACAAAGGCTTCAAAATAGGAAATTGGCTCTAAAAGCCAAATGAATTGTCTGGTAATCGAACCGCCAGTCCTACAAAGTCATAAATGAGTTGGAGCAGCTATGAAGAAGCTCAAACGATGAAAATAAGTGTAAATATGAAAAATGACCTGAAAGGGTCATTACACTAGGCTATGTCATCCAACAAGCTAAAATGCAAGAGAGGGCTATTGAAGTTGCACAGAAAAAGGCTAAGACTGTGGTGAGGCATGTAGTGAACTCTAGCCCATCGATTAATCTTGTGGTACCAAGGGTTACAGGGGTGGCTAATCCCAAGCCTAGTCCACTCAGGCTAAGTCCTGAGGTTTATGAGTATTGGAAAGCCAATCACCTTTGTTTTAGGTGTGGTGAGAAATACCTACCAGGTCATAAATGCAAAATAAAGTAACTACAATATATACTGGGTACAGTGAAGTGTTGCCTCAAGATCAACAGCAGTTGAACTCTAAGGATGAGGTAGAGATCCAAGATGTTGTCTATTTGAATGCGCTATTAGTAAGTAGTAATGTAGTTAATACAATCTTGGAAAGTGGGGTTATTAAGAATATATCATTAATGGTGCTAATTGATTCTGGAAGCACTCATAATTTTGTTAATGAAGTAACTATAATGGAGACTAGCTATCAGACTATTCACTCTAATCCCATTAGAGTTACTATGGATGATAAAAATTACATGTACTGCAGCTTAACTTGCCCCAAGATTACTTGGAAAAGGGGAGGTAAAACCTTCAAGGAAGCCTTGAGGATTCTTAAGCTTGGAGGTTGTGACATTGTATAACGAAATGTCATGATGAAGAAGTTCAATACAACTAAATTTGATCATGAAAAAAAGTGTGTTACAGTAGGAAAAAAGGGAAACAAGGTAGTGCTACATGTTATCCCTGTGAATAGTCAACATAGTATCATCAGTGAGAGCGCACTAGGTAAATTGATGAAGAAGGGCTAAGTTGTGTTGGCTCACCTCTTCCTCATGGATTCAAGTGGTGAGTGTGATCAAGAATAGGTAGATAATATGTAACACCCCGTAGTATTTCTAAACTTGATACCACACTTAGTAGCATGCTTAAAGAGCTCACAACTTGAAATTTTTCTAAGTGTTAAAAAGGATTTAGTCACATTTTAAGCATATAACTTTGATAATTTTATTTTTGACCTTTCCAGCCTTAGAACATCAATTTTAAAGTTGATTCATGATTGGGGGTTTCAAAGGTACATCTCGGGTGAGTTTCAAAATTTTTGGACAAGCATAAGGATATGTTTGGAAGTCCAAAATAGTAGCTGTGCGTGATTAGCGTGTGGCACAGTCTCCAGATCACCCCTAAGGGAGAACGCGATAGAGCATGTGGCGCGTTCTCTATTTTGGTGCTCCAGAGCATGCGACGCATGCTTCCGTATTTTTCAGCTTCTGATTTCGCATATTTGAGGGTAATAGGGTCTTTTACCTCACCCAAAACCATTCAAAACACAAGATTTGAGCCCCCAAAGAGCATTGTTACATCATTATTCTCTTTTCCCCTTTAAGAAAACCCTAGAGCCCCAAACATCAAGAATCAAGCTTTTAGGTCAAGGTTTCCAAGAAATAAATCAAGATTCGAGTTTTTTGTTTCTTCGAACTAAGTAACCTAAGGTACGTGGGGTTTTCCTAAACTACATGGGCATGGTGAGATCTTTTTAATAATGTTTTGAATGTTAATAATTCATATATTTATGAAGGGCTTGATTTTACAATAACCCATGCATGGTGAACCCTTTTGATGAAAATGCTTTCGTCTTGAGGCCTTCCCTATTAAATTTGATTTATTATTTATATATATATGTGTATGTGTTCGACGCTTTGAAAAGTATAAATTGAGAGCATGAATAATGAATTTCCCTTTTATGGTGTTATTCTTGATTGACAAGTCATGGATTACTCAATTGCATATCTTAAAGCATGAACTAAGGGTTTTACTACCATTTATGAATTTTATGTCAATTGTGAATTAAAGAGGGGGATATTTCTTATTTGGAAAGGATGAATGTGATAATCAAAACAATTGAATGATTATTTTGAGAAATTGACCACCATTTGTTGAAATGTTAAAAAAGAGGATTTTTGCATAGTTTGACATATGTTTTGGAAATATGAGTTCTCTTGTACTGTTTGAATGTTTTGGTGGTCTAAACATTGTTTTTAATGAAAGAGAGTTGTAACATAGTAATGTATGTCTTACAGGTATAACTTGCAAGTCTTTGTATAACGATACCAAATAGATGAATACCATAAAAAAGTAAGATTTTCAGATCTTGATTTCAAGGAATTCATATCTTAAAGCGTTAAAAATAGGCTTAAAGAGAGTAAGGTGGTTACTCAAAGAAGGCATGTGAGTGTAAGAGCTCATTGCTGAAAATCGTGTTTTGACGATAGGGGTTTATTATGTCCCCAAGAGGGACCATGCGCTGGCATAGTGCCCCTTGGCGTATTAGAGATAGAGACTCCAGCTCTTACAGCAAACTTGGGTTGGAGTCTTGGCCGCTGAGTCAAGGACGAATTCCATATAGCCCGTGGGATTGTAGAGTTGTAAGGTGTACCACCTAGCTCAGAAGTAAGATAAAGAGTGAGTCGTGGATTTCAAATATATGTTCTAAGTCTTGTAAATATGCCCATGTGTTTTTCATATATCTTATGTAAAATGTTTATAAATTGCTCTCACTTATTTTGTATAAAATTTCATTATTTTGAATTGCTCTACGTACCAGTACATCTGTATTAAACCCCTATATTTCAAGATCTGAGGCACAGTCCCGGGTCCCGCTAAGCAGTAGATTGGTGTGTTTGAGATTTGCAGTTGGTGAGCCTCCCCTATTCCGAAAGGCCTGGTTATCATACATTGTCATTTTATTCTGATTCATGGTCCAACTGGGGGCCTTGTCCCAGTTTAGACGTATGTTGATACTTGTATGGTTAGAGGTTTCACAGACATGTCTCATATATTTTAAATGTTAAGAATTTTCTTTTAAATTTTTTAAGTGATTTATGAGATTAAATATGGTTTCATTTTGTTATGTTTTTTGCAATTTATTATATTGTATGAATGTTGTGTATGATTGCCAGATAAAAAAGGCCATCCGAGCCTTCATAGTTTGGGATGCTCATTATGGCTAGGGGCCTCGGCTCGGGTGGTGACAAACTTGGTACCAAAGATTGTCTGACATTTAGAGGTAATGTTGGGAGTGCTAAGTCTCAAGCAAATTCCACGGCCCCACCACCACCAAAAGATATTACTTCAGCTACCGGGGGTGATTGCAATCAGTTGTATACATTGTCCCACCGCCAGGATACAGAGGCTTAACCAGAAATGGTGATGGGTATGTTATAAATTTTCTCCCATAATGTGTATGTGTTTCTTGACCCAGGGTCTACTTTGTCTTATGTGACACCATATGTGGCAGTCAATTTTGGGTTTGAGCCTGAAATCATACCAAAACCTTTATCCGTTTCCACCCCTTTTGGGGACTCTATTATGGCTAAAAGGGTGTACAAAAATTATGTTGTGTCCATTTGTAATCTTGATACTGTGGTAAACCTTATAGAGCTTGATATGATTGACTTTGATACCATTTTAGGAATGGATTGGCTCCATTCATGTTATGCCACGTTAGATTGTAGAACTTAAAAGGTTACTTTTTTCTTTACAAATGAGCTAGTGCTAGAATGGGAGGGGTATTCCTTAGCACCTATGGGGAAGTTTATATCTTATCTTAGAGCCCGTAAACTTATATCCAAAGTTTGTTTGTATCATTTGATTTGATTCAAAGATTCCAATGTTGAAAGTCCTTCCCTCAAGTTCATCCTTGTAGTTAATGAATTCCCTAAAGTTTTTCTCGATAATCTCCCAGGAATACCACCTGACATAGAAATAGATTTTGTCATTGACTTTTGCTAGACACTTATCCTATCTCTATTCTGCCATACAGAATGGCTCCTGCAGAGTTGAAAAAATTGAAAGAACAGTTGAAAGATTTTCTCAACAAGAGATTTATCCGCTCTAGTGTTTCTTCCTGGGGTGCACCTATACTCTTTGTGCATAAGAAAGATGAATCCCTCTGTATGTGTATAGACTACCGTCAGCTAAATAAGGTCACTATTAAAAATAAATATCCTTCTCCTAGAATAGATGATTTATTTGATCAAATCCAAGGTGTCGAATGTTTCTCAAAGATAGACCTTCGTTCAGGGCATCATCAGTTAAAGGTTAGGGATGATGATATTCCCAACATAGCTTTCCGAACTCGATATGGCCATTATGAATTCCTAGTCATGTCCTTCAGATTGACTTATGCCCCTACAGCTTTCATGGACCTAATGAATAGAGTATTTCATCAGTTTCTTGATTTGTTCATCATAGTCTTCATCGATGATATTTTGGTTTACTCCAAGAGTGAGGAGGAGTATTCCAATCACCTCCGAATCATTCTTCAGACCCTCAAAGATCATGAACTGTATGTCAAGTTTTCTAAGTGTGAATTCTGGCTTAGTACGATTGCTTTCTTGGGACATATTGTTTCTAGTGAGGGAATTAAGGTTGATCCCCAAAAGATAAAAGTAGTGAGAAAATGTCCTAGACCCACAACTCCAACCGATATCCAGAGCTTCTTGGGTTTGGAAGGTATTACAGAAGATTTGTAGAGAGTTTTTCCTCCATAGCTGCTCCACTTACAAAATTGACGCACAAAAAGGTGAAATTCTTGTGGTCAGACACTTGTGAGAATAGCTTTGAGAAACTGAAGGACAAATTAACTACTACACTAGTTTTGACCCTTCCTGAAGATACAGATGGTTTTGTGGTGTACTGTGATACGTCCTAGGTGGTACTTGGGTATGTGCTTATGCAGCATGGTAAGGTGGTGGATTATACGTCTAGGCAGTTGAAGGTGCACGAAAATAATTATCCCACCCATGACTTAGAGTTAGCAGTTATGGTATTTGCACTTAAGATCTGGCGGCATTATCTATATGGGGTACATGTTGATATATTCACTGATCAAAAAAGTTTGCAGTATGTTTTCACACAGAAAGAACTGAATCTCGGGCAGAGACGGTGGTTAGAACTGTTGAAAAATTATGACATGAGCCTGCACTATCATCCGGTCAAGGTCAAGGTAGTGGCCAATGCCCTTAGCAGGTTGTCAATGGGAAGTCTTGCTCATGTTGATAAGGAGAAGAGGGAGATGGTTAAAGACATTCACCAACTTACAAATTTAGAAGTTCGACTCCTAGATTTTGAAGATGGAGGAGTATTTTTTCATGAGATAGATAAATTCTCCCTGTGTATTGAATTTAAGAAGAAGCAGGCAAAGATCCTATATTAATACAGATTAAAAAGGATGTTGGTCAAAAAAAGGTTATGGCATTTGAAATTGGAGGTGATGGGATTTTGAGGTATCAAGGTAGGTTGTGCGTGCCGAATGTAGAAGGGTTACATGAAAGAATTCTTGAAGAAGCTCTTACTTCGAGGTATGTTATTCACCCAGGCTCTACAAAAATATATCAGGACCTTAAGACTATTTATTTGTGGATAATATGAAAAGATATATTGCTAACTTTGTTTCAAAGTGTTTGAGCTGTCAACAAGTCAAGGTAGAGCATTCAAGGATAAGAGATAGAATTACCTATATATAAATAGGATATGATCAACATGGACTTCATTACAGGACTTCTGAGGTCCCAAAATCAATATGACTCCATTTGGGAGATTGTAGACAGGATGACCAAGTCTTCCCATTTTCTTCAGGTGCGGACAGATTATTCGGGGATGACTATGCTAAGTTGTACATTAGTGAAGTAGTACAATTGCATGGTGCTCCTATTTCTATTATATCTACTCGAGGTACACAATTCTTTTTGCGGTTTTGGCAATCTTTTTAGAGGGTTTTAGGCAGCCAAGTGAACATAAGTAATGCCTTCCACCCTTAGACTGATGGGCAGGTTGAATGCACCATTCATACCTCAGAATATTATTGAGAGCTTGTGTGATTTATTTCAAGGGTAGTTGGGTGTATCACTTGTCGTTGATAGAATTTGCCTACAACAATAGCTACTATTCCAGTATTTAGATGACTCCTTTTGAGGTGCTTTATAGAAGGAGGCGTAGGTCACCAATTGGATGGTATAAAGTGGGCGAAACCCGATTGTTTTGGACTGATCTTGTTCATCAGACGATGGAGAATGTGAAGATCATTAGGGAGCGATTTAAGACTGCTCAGAGTCGCCAAAAGTCTTATGCTGATGTTAGAAGTAGAGATTTAGAATTCGAAGTTGATGATTGGGTATTTCTAAAGGTCTTCCCTATGAAGTGAGTCATACGATTCAGAAAGAAAAGGAAACTTAGTAGAACCATATCAGATTGTGAGAAGGATAGGTGGGGTTGCTTATGAATTAGATTTGCCCGCAAGTATGATTTTCATACACTAAGTATTCCATGTATTGATGTTGAATAAGTATATTGGATATCATTCCCCAGTGTTTCCTGTAGAGGAGATCAATGTGAAAGACTCTTTGTCATATGAGGAAGAACCATTGCCTTTTGGATCACCAAGTTTAAAAGTTGAGAAGTAAGGAGATAGTTTCGGTTAAAGTAAGATGGAAGAATCAAAGAGAGGAGGAAGCTACTTTGGAGTCAGAAGATGACATGCAAACTAGACACCCAAACCTCTTTGAGACAATGGATGACGACATAGAAGGTACAACTCATTTACTCTCTCCATCTTTTCCTTAGTATGCTTGAAATCATGCTTACCTGTGCTTTGAGCCATCATTCAAGGATGAATGATCCCAAAGGGGGGATAATGTAACACCCCATAGTATTTTTTGACTTGATACCACACTTAATAGCATGCTTAAAGAGCTCACAACTTGAAATTTTTCTAAGTGTTAAAAAGGACTTGGTTAGATTTTAAGCTTCTAAACTTTGATGATTTTATTTTTTACCTTCCAGGCCTTAGAACATCGATTTTAAAGTTGATTCATGATCGGGGATGTCAAAGGTACATCTTGAGTGAGTTTCAGAATTTTTGGACAAGCGTAAAGACATGTTTAGAAGTCCAAAACAGTAGTTGCGTGCGATTAGCATGCAGTACATGCTCCAGTTCATCCCTGAGAAAGCACGTGGTAGAGCATGCAGTGATGCTCCATTTTAGTGCTCCATAGCATGCGACGCACGCTCCATAGCACGC
Organism: Capsicum annuum; assembly: GCF_002878395.1. Classification (NCBI taxonomy): domain Eukaryota; kingdom Viridiplantae; phylum Streptophyta; class Magnoliopsida; order Solanales; family Solanaceae; genus Capsicum; species Capsicum annuum. Next base: position 11,468,159 of record NC_061113.1, on the reverse strand, counting down.
TCCCATATTTTTTCAGCTTCTGAATCTGTGTATTTGAGGGAAATAGAGTCATTTACCTCATCCAAAACCGTCCAAAACATAAGATTTGGGCACCCAAGGAGCATTGTTACATCGTTATTCCCTTTTCCCCTTTAAGAAAACCCTAAATCCCCAAAGATCAAGAATCAAGCTCTTAGGTCAAGGTTTTCAAGAAACAAATCAAGATTCGGATTTTTTGTTTCTTCGAACTAAGTAACCTAAGGTACGTGGGATTTTCCTAAAATACATGGGTATGGTGAAATCTTTTTAATAATGTTTCGAATGTTGATAATTCATATGTTTACAAAGAGTTTGAATTTACAATAACTCATGCATTGTGAACCCTTTTGATGAAAATGCTTCGGTCTTGAGGCCTCCCCTATTAAATTTAATTTTTGGTTTATGTATATATATATGGGGGTGTGTGTGTGTGTACGCGTTCTACATTTTGAAAAGTATAAATTGAGAGCATGAATAATGTATTCCCTCTCATGGTGCTATTCTTGATTGACAAGTCATGGATTACTCAATTGCAAATTTTAAAGCATAAACCAAGGGTTTTATTATTATTTATGAATTTTATATCGACTGTGAATTAAAGAGAGGGATATTTCTTGTTTTTAAAGGCTGAATATGATAATCGAAAGAATTGAATGATTATTTTGGGAAATTGACCACCATTTGTTGAAATGTTGAAAAAGAGAATTTTTGCATAGTTTGACATATGTTTTGGAAATATGAGTTCTCTTGTAATTTTTGAATGTTTTGGTGGTCTAAACATTGTTTTTAATGAAAGAGAGTTGTAACATGGTAATGTATGTCTCACAGGTATGACTAGCAAGTCTTAGTAAAATGATACCAAACAGATGAATACCATAACAAAGTAAGCTTTTTAGATCTTGATTTCAAGGAATGCATGTCTTAAAGAGTTAAAAATGGGCTTAAAGAGAGTTAGGTGGTTACTCGAAGAAGGCATTTGAGTGTAAGGACTCATTGCTGAAATCGTGTTTTACCGATAGGGTTTTATTATGTCCCCAAGAGGGACCATACGCTAGCCTAGTTCCCCTTGGAATATTAGAGATAGAAACTCCAACCCTTGCGGCAAAATTGGGTTGGGGGATTGGCCGCCAAGTCAAGGGAGGATTCCATATAGCCCGTGGGATTGTAGAGTCATAGGGTGTACCACCTAGCTTAGAAGTAGGATAAAGAGTGAGTCATAGATTTAAAATAAATGTTCTAAGTTTTGTAAATATGCCCATGTATTTTTCATATATCTTATGTAAAGTTTTTATAAATTTCTCTCACTTATGTTGTCTAAAAGTTCATTATTTTGGATTGCTTGCGTACCAGTACATCTGTATTGACCCCCTATATTTCAGGATCTAAAGCACAATCCCGGGGTCCAGCTAAGCAGTAGATTGGTATGTCTGAGATTTGCAGTTGGTGAGCCTCCCCTATTCCGAAAGGCGTGGTTATTAGACATTGTCGTTTTATTTTGATCCACGGTTCGATTGGGGGTCTTGTCCCAGTTTTAGACGTATGTTGATACTTGTATAGTTAGAGGTTTCGTAGACAGGTGTCATATGTTTTAAATGTTAAGAATTTCCTTTCAAATTGTTCAAGTGATTTATGAAATTGACCATGGTTCCGTTTTGGTATAATTTTCGCAATTCTTTATATTGTATGAATGTTGTGTATGATTTCTAGATAGAAAAAGAAGTTCGGACCTTCATAGTTTGGAATGCTTGTTACGGTTAGAGCCTCGGCTTGGGTCGTGACATAACACCATGGAGATTCCCCTCAAACCTGGAACTTCACCTATAACTTTGAGACCTTACAGATATAATTATTGCCAAAAAGAAGAGCTAGAGAAACAAGTCACTGAAATGTTGAGCAATGGGGTTATTCAGCATAGTCAGACAGCCTTGTCATCCCTTATTTTGGTAGTCAAGAAAAAGGATAGTACATGGAGATTCTGTGTTGATTACAGGGATCTTAATGAAGTTACAGTTAAAGACAAATACCACAGTCCGATAATGGATGAGGTTCAAGGTTCAGTAATTTTCTCTAAGGTGGACTTGAAAGCCGGTTACCATCAAATTACGATGAAGGTGGAAGATGTTCATAAGACTACATTTAGGACTCATATGGGTCATTATGAGTTCAAGGTCATGCCTTTTGGGCTGACCAATGCACCGTCTACCTTTCAAGTTTCGATGAATCGGGTATTTTAAAACGTACTCAGAAAGTTTGTTTTGGTATTTTTTGATGACATATTAATTTATAGAAATTCTTTAGAGGAACATTTGTTGCATTCAGGAGAGGTGTTTAGAATTTTAAGACAACATTCTTTGTTTGCCAAAAGGTCAAAATGTTCCTTTGGGCAACCAAGAACAGAATATCTTGGTCACATTATATCTACCAATGGAGTAGCAACTAATCCTAACAAAATTCAAGTCATGTTGAATTGGCCAAGACCGACCACTATCAGAGCATTGAGGAACTTTCTTGGCCTAATCGGTTATGGAAGTATCTGCAGGCCTCTTACTGAGTTACTAAAGAAGGATTCCTTCCATTGGAATGAAGATGCTACCTTAGCTTTTGAGACATTGAAGAGGGATATGTCCAACACCCCTGTATTAGTATTACCTGACTACTCAAGAGAATTTATTATAGAAATAAATTGCCAACCAAGGTGGGATTGGTGTAGTGTTGATGCGGGGTGATAGACCAATTGCCTATTTCAGTAAAGTGCTAGCTCTCAAACACAACGGTAGATCTATTTATGAGAAAAAGTATATGGCTCTTCTAAGTGTTGTGGTTAAATGGAGGCACTACCTCCAGTACAAGCATTTCACTATCAGGAAAGACCATCATAGCTTGAAGTTTCTATTGGAGTAGAAGATCATCACAGCCATAAAACAAAAAGGTCTCACAAAGATGTTGGGCCTAGACTATTCAGTGCAGTACAAAAAAGGATCTGAGAATAGAGTAGTTGATGCCTTATCTAGGAAATTTGAAGTGGATAAAGGTAAAAAACTCAGCCTTGTAGAGGAAGGATAGTCTAAAGCTATCAATATACTAGAGTCGGAATGGATTATTGAAATAAGTAGCAGCTATAAAGGAGATATACCAACCGAGGAAATGATTGCTGAAGTTATACCTGACCAACTAGGGCCTCATCTCTATCATTATTCTTCTAGTGTTTTAATAAAAAAAGGGAAGCTTTATATTGGTACGACTGGTGAATTGAGGCAATTGATTTCTACTTTCCATGACTCACTAATAGGTGGTCATTCAAGGCAAGCAGGAACTTTCAGGAGACTATCTCTTATCTTTTGTTGGCCAGGAATAAGACAAGTGGTAAATGACTATGTAGCTACTTGTGAAATCTGCCAGAGGAACAAAGGTAAGAACGTGCACTACCCTGGGCTCTTACAACCCTTATTCATCCCTGATCAAGCATGGAGGCATATTACAATGGACTTTATTGGTGGTTTTCCTAAGTCTCAAGGCAAGGACACTATTCTGGTTATTGTGGACAGAAAAATTAAATTTTCATACTTCATGACTCTGTCTCATCCTTATACAGCGGTGACTGTGGCTCATAAGTTCTACAAATATGTTCATAGCTTACATGGTTTGCCTGAGTCTATTGTCACTAACAGAGATAGTAATTTCTGGCAATTACTATATCTCGAGTACTAGGTACTCAATTACATTACAGTACTGCATACCATCCTCAAAGTGATGGACAAACAAAAAGAGTGAATTAATGTATTGAGAACTATCTCCAGTGCATGACATCTCAAAGGCCCCTACAATGGAAGCAATGGCTATCTCTAGCAGAATGGTGGTACAATACAAATTTTCAGACAAGTCTTCAATGCACCCCTTTTGAGGCTCTTTATGGATATAGTCCTCCCTACTTATCATTAAGCCCAACCATTGAGACAACAGTCCCTAATGCTGAAGATGTTCTTATGAAAAAATAACAGATACAACAACTGCTCCAAGACTATCTTATCAAGGCTCAAGAGAGAATGAAGTTATATGCTGATCAACATAGGTCTGAAAGAGAGTTCCAAGTAGGAGATTTAGTGTTCCTCAAGTTGCAACCTTATAGGCAATCTTCCATGGCATTGAGAAAGAGCGTGAAGCTGAGCTCCAAGTACTATGGTCCTTGTAAAGTCTTGGAGAGGATTGGCACAGTTGCATACAAGCTTGAGATTCCCCCTACTTATCTGGTACACCCTGTATTACATGTATCCTTACTTAAGAAGAAGGTAGGCTCTAAGTTTCTGGTTCAGACTTGTTTACCTGCTATTAGAAATGATGGACAATTTTTGGTCACTCTTATAACAGTTTTACAAAGGCAAATAGTATGTAAGGGTAATGTTGCAGCTGTCAAGATCCTTGTCCAGTGGTCTAGTCTTCCCCCGGGGATGCTACATGGGAAGATTATGGCTATATCAAGGTCAAGTTTCCTTATTTTAATCCTTGAAGACAAGGATGTTTTCAAGGCTTGGAAAATATTATGAATAGAGGTTAATGTGGAAATAAATAAAGATGAGAGAGTGAACAATATTAACTGCAACATAAAATAAAGGGTTGGGATTTATTTTTAATTAATGAGAATCTATGGCTGAGATCAATTTGGAAGTTGTTATCAACAGACTATCATGGGAGAGATGGGCATTCAAAAATTTCGGTAATTGTCATACTTTGCCCATTCTTTTCTCTCTCTTCCTCTTCTTCTCTTCTTCTTCTCCTCCAAGTTTCCCTCCTAACTCTTTACTTCCACTCTTCTTTCTGCATATTCAAGCTAGCAATGGAGATCCATTTTCCCATTTATGTCTATTTTTGCTCTAATTAGTTGTAATTGTAATTTCCTTTTGATAAATCAGAAAACTGTTCCAAAAAAACTTTGTCGTCTTATTTCAATTTAGCCCTTAATTTGCGATTGAAACTGTTAGTTCATAACACCCACTCTAAACAACCATTGTCCTCTTTCACTTTTTTCTCTTGATCGTAAAAAATTTAATTTTACTATTTTATTTGATCCAACTATTCTTTTAGGGATAATCCTTGTCGATATCATCTTCAGCAAATCAGCCTGTGAGTTCACTTTTATTTACTTATAAATTATTACTATCTAAATAAGTAACTAGAGGTTATCAATCATGGTGAATTTTGCTCTCTCAGTTTATCAATATTATTCTATCAATTTAGTTTGTTCCGCAATTTTTTGGTGCTTTATTTTTAAAGACTGAAGGAAAATTTTGTCATTGGTCACTTATTCAATCGGCTTAATTTGTTGCTTTAAACTTTACCCATAATATTATATTTTATTTTTTACACCAATATATATTAGTTATAAACTTTTCTTCACCAAATTACGTGTTGTCATTAATGATAATTAAATAAAGTATATTGATTTGATTGTTTCATTACCTAATAAGATGAATAGATCTTATTTTATAAATTATGAATTGTGTGCATGCTTCTATGTGTTTTTTGCCTACAATTTTTTTCTCTCCTTATTTAATTTTCCTTTGATGTAAAGTATAAATGATATTGAATAAAGTCATGTATGAATGCAATCAATTTTTCAGTATGAAAGCTACTTTTACATAGTGATCTTTATTTTCGCAAAAATATACTTAAGTTCATATTGATATATTGAGCAAGGAAAGGAAGAAAATCCAAGTAAATTACCAACCATCAGTTTATTCACTCAAAAATTAAAATATATATAGGCATAGTCCAATGCTTTCATATTTTAATATTTTGAAAATGACTCTATACTAATGACTGAATTGAGAAAAAATTCTACTCAGTTATTAACACAGTCAAAGTTATTTATAGTGACAATATTTGTCTGAAAGTTCTATAGCTACAAGCCTACAACAGTGAGGCAATGTTACATATGTATACAATGACGTTAGATTCTATTTAGCTATTATAAATTAAAGTATGCAAAATTAGATAGAATTTGAAAGTTAAAAAAAGACAAACATTAGTAGCTTTTCATGGTAAAGTTATGACCATAATCGATAGACACCAATTAAATATAGTTTTATCCATATTGATATTTACTGCCTGAGGATGAAAAATCTTATTTTATACCTAATATATTTCTTACAATATATTATGAAAAAATCTTTGGGTATAACTTATTAATGAGTATACTACTATAACGAATGTCATTATATTGTTATAGGTAGAATGTTGTTATAGAAAAATATAATATTATAACATACAAAATCGATTTTAGAGTAAATCGTGTTATTTTAGTAAAATATTGCTATAACGAATAACTATTATATGGAGATTTACTTAATACTCTTAAGTTACACTTTCTTGTACAAACTTCTTCTCATTGTTCAAAAAAATGAGTATGTTATAATATATTCGTTTCTATATTGGTTGCAAGACTGCGATGATCTCAATGTTTGGCTTATGAAGAGGATTCATAGGGCTCTGGAAAGGTAAATTGCCTATAAAAATAAGTTGAAGATATTTGTATATTTGTCAACATCCATGATTAGTGAAAGTTATAACTAACTACTAACATAAAGAAGGAAATTTGTTATTTTAGGTCCCTATTAATTGCATAAGATTGTCATTTCATAAATATTATAATTGATACTTGAATTAAAATACATATGCTTACTGATAATGTTTAGGCCAATATCACATGCAAGTATAAAATTAATGTGTTGCCCTTGAATACCCAACAAAATAGGAGTGCTTACTCGTTGCAACTAAATTCAACTACATCCATTTAGCCATTTAATTAGGCATTAGTACATCACATAGTAATCTACGCTGCGTTTTCAATATCTATTCATAACTCCTAAGTGAATTATGTTGACAAAATGCTTACTATAATCAAACCTCTATATAATGACAGTTCTTGTCCAAAAAATTCATGATCACTTTAAAAAGGTATTGTTATATATGTATAATGACATTTGATATTTAAATGTTATAAATAAAAATATAAAAAATAATATCTATACTTTTATGCTATAAACAAAAAAAAAATGCATGTTTTCATTATTCAAAGGATTAATACATTACCGAAAAAAAATAGATATACCGGACCCAAAAAGAATTAAAACCAATGGACATAAGCATCTAAAATTAATCGAAAGTTGTAAGAATTTTATAATTGTAAGTTCTTTCATAAATTCTTATTAATCTCTTAATAACAAAATAATGCTTGAATAGACAATGATTTTTATTCAAATTTTCAATAAAAATGGTATTTAATCGATTTCCCCTGAAGATTGTTTAAGAGTTTAACAATTGACTCTTTTATTTCACCCTAATAGAAGTAAGTTGAGGCTCTTCATCAGCATATAGTATATTTTTTAGAAAATATTAATATTATATATATTTGAGTATGTTATTATAGAGAGGTAATTTTACAAAAAGTATACCACCATAATAAACGTCATTGTTATCAGAGAGAAGTAAATATAACATGAAAACTTGATTCCGAAAAAAATCAGAAAGTTCTTGTGATGGAGAGATGAGTTGTAGTATATTGTGAGGTACATGGAAAGATGATATGTGTGAAAATTATATTAATGAAAGAGAGAGTGTGACAAAGAAAATATTCTAAGTCTCCAACTATATTCACTATTCACTATACAACAGAGAATAACTATGTTAATGGAAGAGAGAGTTGAGACAAAGAAAATATTTTATGTCTCCAACTATATCCACTATAATAAAGAGATTTTTAATAATATTAAAGGAAGATGTTTTTATGGTAGAGCTTTGGACTCTTCAACTAATCTGGAGTTGCTTGAGTTATACATCGTTGATAGACTGTTGTATCCTAGAGGCGACAAGTCGAGATATACTGTTGGATAGGTGTAAATTTTGTGGCAGTGGGCTTGAATCTTGAGATATATTATTGGATCGGTGTAAATAATGTCACAGTGGACTTGAATCTTGAGATATACTGTTAGATCGGTGTAAATTATGTTACAGTGAACTTGAATCTCCTTAAAGAAAGAGAGATATTTGTGTCTCATCTGAAAAGAATATTATTTTATCTTCTTCATTTTTGTTGATTTTATTTTTTCAACTATTTATTGTAATTGTCGTATATTACACCAACACAAGAGACGAGCAATATATGACTCAACTTGTCTTATGTGTATAATAATAGTACTAGTATATACAGCTATACGTTACTCCTCAACAAACATCAAGGTGAAAACTAAAGAATCAGCAAAACTAGTACTATATAAACTCGTCATGAAATTAAATAGCAAACAGAGAAATGAAGAAAATGTCAAAAGCAGTATCCACTTTACTTCAATAGAGAATCATGAAAATGGAAGCCGCAAAGCAGTTCTGCTGAATTATCAACTTTTAACTGACTCCCAAAAACACAGTTGAAACATCAACATTTTTCTTTAAGCTCTCCTGTAAATCCATCCGAGTTTGGAACCTAAATAACAAACAAAAATTAAAAAGTAACCGAAATAGAATACAATTTAAAAGTTGAACCAAAATGGATATAAGATATATGAGGCTTTTACACGGACCTGACCTTAATGGCCATCAACTTGTAACGCTTCATATAGTAATGTGCAATACCTGATAGAGGGTGTGTGTTGTTTTAAAGACAGTTTGATAGTTTAGACTTAGTGTTAGGAGTAGTTTTGTAGTTTAAACGTAGTAATTAATTTCCAATTTCCAATTACGAATCAGTAATTACTAATTATAAATTTCCAATTTTATTACCAATTACTACTCTCTACATTTATTTTTACTTTTCATATTAATTATGCATCCCAACAAAATGTAGAAGGATAATTACCTCCCATGTCAACACAGTTGGGATGTGAGCAATCTTAGGTCAATCCTCTCCTATTTGCTTCTCGCATCTTCGCTTCAGGATTGATGAACACCATAAAATATTTAGCCTTTGCAATGCTGTGAGAGATCGCATGGCTTCTGTCAAGGAAGTCAACATAGGACATTCATAAATCTCCAACAAATTAAGGGCAACGAGGTCACCTATCCATTCTGGAATTGTTGTGAAGTTAGGACATCCACTAATGTATAATGATTTCAAAGTAGCAGAAATGTCGAAGCCAAAGTGGAAGTGACATTAGCTTGTCAAGCTCCCAAAGATTGAGAGTTGATAAGTTCCCCAGGACTTGAAATTGCATTTCCTCTTCGTTGGACAAGTCGAGCTCAGGGCAATACGCTATAGTTAAAGTCTCCAGAGAAGTGAGATGAGTTAGACATGTGGATAGAGAGATCAGATTTTCGCAGTTTTTAATAGACAAAGATTGAAGCGACATGAGATTCTTGAACACATCCTCTGACATAGTTGCTAGGCCTTCAACAGAATCTACAGTCAACTCTTTCAAGTTGCAAAGAGGAGAAGGATGATGAAGTGATGGGCAAAGGATTTGCTTCGATATCTTCTCACTTATTCCTTTCAGTTCAAGTTGTTTTAAGGAAGAGAAGTAGTAGCGTTCAGGAGTCTTTGATGGTTGCATGAATTTATCATCATAACCTTCAAGTCCGCCCAGATTCCGCGGTTCAAGACTTTGGAGAGAAGGCAGTTTCCATAGCGGTGGAAGCTTTTGGCATTTATGGCAATCTTCTATATGTAGATCAACAAGCTTGGGCAGCAAAAGGCCAAGATTCTCAACCATCAACCAACTTGGAAACCTCAACCCATTGTAATCTTTTATTCGCAATCCTTCAATGTTTTGGTGAGGCTGCAGGGCTTCCAACATCATCAGATGAGCTCCAGTATCGACATCCCTGTGATATCCATATTCAAAGTCTACATTTAGCTGTCGGAGATGCTTCATCCTTTTCACTACACCTTTCGGTGTTCTTTCTCCAATTGCACCGACTCGTCCCATGAATTTAATGCTTAAGCTATTTCTGAGATCAACAAGGCCTTTTAGTTCATTTAACTTGTCACTTGCCTGACCAGATATGCAACTTTCTTTCCCTATGATAAAACTTGGCAACGTCCGTAGAGACGTCACTTGACCAATTTCAGCTGGCATATCTTCTAGGGATGAGCAACCATCAAAATCCAAATGCACGAGACTTGTCAACTGATGGCGGAATATGGGTTAATGACCAACACCCTTGACATAACAAACGTCGAAGGCTCACCAATCTCCAATTATCTCTTGGCAAATTTTGGAGTCTACGGCAATCAGCCAACTTCAGAATTTGTAGATTATGCAATTTTGTTATGGTATTTGGTAAAGTAACAATGCTCAAAGAAGAAATAGAGAGATATCTTAGATGCTTCAGTACTCCTAAAGATTGAGGCAGAAACTCTATACCCAGATGACCTAGATGTAGGACGCGCAAGCGTGAAAAACTTGAAATCATTCTCTCTAAAGTTGAATTGCTCATGACACTCATTGAATAACTATTTAGGTAACTAAATGTGCTCAACTTCATATGCTTCCTATAGAATGAATTGGGAAATGCTGATGAACCATTAATCCATAATAAAAAAGAAGCATGGAGACTTTGATCAGGGACAATCTTTATATCTTCTGGTTTAATGATGCTAAAGAACTCCCCATCTGCAAATTCTTTTGAGAGATCATGAATAAGGTCGTGCATTTTGTAAAATTGCATAAACGATTCATGCTCTTCAGTTTCTTGAAAGAATGACAACAAATCCACAAAATATGAATTTGCAACATCCTCCACATTATCTCTGTTGCTAGTAGTTGATTGAATAAAGCCTTGAGCATTCCACATATCAACCAAATCAAATCTCTGAATTTCAAAATCCTTTGGATAGAGGGAACAATATGCGAAGCATATCTTTAAATGTCGAGGAAGGTAATTATAGCTCAATCTCAAAATGGCCATTAGATCATTTCCTCCTCATGTGATATTTGACAAATCTTGATTCTTGAAATACATCCACTCATCCTCCGTTCTTTTGAGGTATTGTAGGCTTCCTACTGACCTTATTGCAAGAGGAACTCCTCCACACTTTCTCACAATTTCCTTTTCTATTTCCACCAAATTAGAATTTTTGCTCTCTTTGTTACATCCAAATGCCATTTTTTCAAACAATGTTCATGCTTCTTCCTCTGAAAGGTCTCCCAATTTATGTTTATGAACACTTCCTGAAACTTTGACCACCACGTCTGAACGAGTAGTAAGTAAAATCTTACTTCCTTTGGCTCCACTAATCAACATATTCTTCAGTCTCGACCATTTCAAAGGATCTTCGTTCCACACATCATCGAGCACTAGAAAATACTTCTTTCCATCAAGCATTTTCCTAAGCTCGTTTTGCACCGCATCTAGTTGAGGGTACTTATCCTTCTTCCCTCCCCCAGATTCAGCAATTTTTTCTGCAATCATTTTCACTTCAAATACGTCCGAAACACAAACCCACAATGCTTTATCGAAGTTCTTTTTAATTATTTCATCACTGAACACACATTGTGCAAGAGTGGTCTTTCCTAGTCCCCCAAGACCAACATTTGATATGACCACAACATTCTCTTCAACCTTAGAATCCAAAAGAAAATTCACAATTTTGTTTTTATCATCACTCCTTCCAATCACTTCTCCATCAGGCACAAATGAATAAGTCTCTCTATCCAAATTCAATTGGACTGAATAAGGCTCTGGAAGCAAAGGTTGCTGCCTCCTTTCAACTAGGTTTAAGGAGGCCTTATCTTTTGCAATTACATCTAGGTCTCATCGAATAGACTTGAGACGGTGACTTATCTTACAGTTATAAATTATAGGATTTGATTTTGAGAAGAAGATACCAACCTTATTAAACAATTTTCGATGCTTAACTTCAGTGGCGACATCATCCAAGAGATCATCAGCTTCAAAGAACACTTTCTTAAGCCTTTTTATCCAGTCCCTAACCAGGTTGCTACTGCTGCGCCTCTGCATCAATGAGTACGGCTTGGATGGAAGAAACTGTATCAGAAAGCTTGTCTAGCTCATCGGCTAGCCCGTAAATAGATGTTACTTCTTCAGCAGCAAGAGAACCCATGCTTTTCAAAATTTCAGTAGCGAGATCGAACAGAATTTCAGCCATGATCAGCAAGATGAACAAAATGTAGATGTTGCCTTTGCCTACCATAAACCACAATTTATGAAGTTTGTTTGATTATTTACGTGGTACAAATGAGAAGTTTCGAAGCTAATTGGCTGGCAAAAACTTTTTGTGAGGTTGATTCTTTGCTTGTCCAGATTTTCTTCGTAAATTCTTTTTTTGGAATGATTAGGTATTAAAGTGGAAAAAAGAATATAACTACTTGGTTCTTCTACCTCCAAGAACAACATATATACTTGAACAGATTTGATTCCGTCATTGCTTCTAGGACAAAAGGTAGCTTAGTATACTTTTCAGTAGAAACTTATTTAATCAGACTTGAATGCGAGTAAGTATTTATCGTACTTCTCCTACATTCAGCTCCCACAAAACTATACATGGAAAAGAAGGGAGTTTTGTTAGACTTATTTAATGTTGACCTTCAAGTCTTGATGTCATCTCTTTTCAATATATAAGAATCTTCTTTTTTCCCAATACTGAGCTATGCTTTTCTTGTTTATGACTCCTTCGAAAATACATAAACTACCCCTTGAAGTTATCCTGATAATTCGACTTCTCTCTTTGACTTTACGAACTTTCTTTCACACCTATTGATACAAGTCAAATGGCCGCCTTAACTTTTGATGACATCTTTGGAGGCCAACACCTAAAGGCTCAAGACTTGATCACTCTGAGAGCACAAGGATATGCAAGGAAGGCCCATTTTGAGCATGACTTAAAGCAATCCCGCATGTGGAAGGTTGCTTAGATTCTTACATTGTTGTTAACCCGAGAACCACAAGCCTTGAAGTATAAACCTGCATCCTCGATTTTGAGAGCATTGAAGAGGCGTCATTCATTCAAGTCCAACACACCTTGGCCGCCGCTTCATTAAGGGTATTTTGGACATTGTACATAGTGTATTTATACACCATGGCTGCCCCTCTCATTAAGGGCAATGTGATCTTTTTGTCTTCTTTTGTAATATACTATAAGTAGGACTTTTTAGGTCTTCTCTCATTAGTTGTTTAATGATGAAAAAATGAGACATTGAAAATCCTCTCGAGAAAGAGTAGAACACCTTAGTGTAGTTTTTGTAAATTTCTATGGCCCACATAATTAATTTATTTATTGATTTAATAATAATTGAATAATTTAAATCCTTAATCTATATGGAAAGTTACCTAGTAGGATAATTACTGACTCCTAGTAGGATTGTATCCACAATTACTGACTCCTAGTAGGATAATGATTGTATCCACCAATCACGTTGAAGGAATGTGAAAACATAACTAACTATTCCCATTATAAAAGGGGTCCTCTCTCTACCAAAAGAAGAATAAGCTCCATCACAATTATTCTGAAAGTAAGATAAAGAGAGAGAAACAATTCAGTGATTCTGCTATTACGCTTTTGCTTCCGCTAAAACCATGGAGAATTCAGGTAAGTAATTCTTTATTAAATTACCGTTATTATGTGTACGTGAAAATCATTAAGTTCAACGTTCCTGAATAATACAAAGGATTATGGATAGGATTGTTTATGCATAAGATTGTTTAAGTTTATATAATCTGTTTTATGCTTACATGTGGTATCAGAGACTGACTTTCGAAACAAGTGATTTTCCAGTAAAATTAATGTTTCTTCAGATCTTTTGAATTTTAATTATGTTTGTCAGAAATTTCACAATTATTGAATAACAAAATTTGAAATATTGCTATTATTATAATTGATTCTATTTAAAATAACATGAGTTTAATCTTTATTATTTTAAATATTAAAGAAACAACTCTTTGTTGTTAGAACGTTGTAGTATGCAATAATAAAATTTATTGTTTCTTAATATAACTTGGAATCATATATGTAAAATTCATTAATCACCAAAGTGGTCGAATCTTTATGAAATTAATTCCAAAATAAAGGTTAAAGTTTAAATTAATTACCCATTAATCTTGATGCTTATAATTGATCTAATAATTATGGGTAAATTAAATTTTTGGTCATAAGACATTTTTGGATCATCCAAAGGTTGATTGTTTATTCGTATGACCAATAAATATTAAAGAGATAATTTTGATGTATCGTTAGTTTTATTTATTTATTTATCCAAAGATGATAAATATTATTAATTGATGCGTTAAATATTATCATTTTGTGTTAAATATATTTTAAGCATCATTATGTTTAAAGTTGTATTTTGATGTTCCGTCAAAAGTAGAACATCAATATACATTAAAGTAAGGTATTTCTGAATTTGATAATGTGTTTAAACTTGTAACTCAAAGTATTAACAAATGAGCATGTTCTAATTCAGCACTTGCCCTTCATGCGCACTCTACCTCTGTTACGACTTTTAATGGACTTAACTTTTCAGATTGGTGCGAACAGATCAAATTCCATCTTGGGGTTTTAGATCTTGATGTTGCACTTTACTCTGAAAAGCTAACTGCTATTACTAAAGCTAGCAGTGATGAAGAAAAGTCCTATTATAAGCATTGGAATCGGTCTAACATATTAGGCCTAATGTTCGTATGAATGAATATTGCGGGCAACATTACTCTTCCCAAAACTGAAAATGCAAAAGAACTTTTGAAACTTGTGGAAGAGTCTTCCCAAACTGCTAATAAGTCTCTTGCTGGGACACTAATAGGTACTTTAACCACCATGAAATTTGATGGTTCACGTACTATGCATGAGTATATCATTGAAATGACAAATATAGCAGCAAGACTTAAGTCATTGGGAATGGAAGTGGAACAGAATTTCCTTGTGCAGTTCATCAACTCATTACCGTCTAAGTATGGTTCTTTCCAAATGAACTACAACATCATGAAAGACAAATGGAACGTGCATGAATTGCATGGTATGCTAGTTTAAGAGGAAATAAGGCTAAAGAATCAAGGAACCCACTCCATTAACTTTATAAATCATCAAGGAGCTGAAAAGAAAGGAAAGAAGTATGGTAAGGGACAACAGAAGCAACTTAATGTTAATCAGTCCTCATCTCAAGTACGTAAGAAAGAAAACAAGAATGCAAAGTGTCATTTCTGTGGAAAATCTGGATACTTTTAGAAAGATTTCCTGAAACGTAAGGCAAGGTTTGAGCAGAAAGGTAAGCCTTGTGCTTTTACATGTCTCGAATCAAACTTAGCTGAAGTTCCTTCTAATACTTGGTGGATTAACTCTGGTTGTACTGTTCATGTTTTTAATACTATGCAGGGATTCCTTACAATCCAAATCATAAACAAGAATGAAAGATTTGTTTACATGGGGAACAGAGTGAAGGCTCCAGTTGAAGCTGTCGGGACTTATCATATGATTCTCGATTCTGGGCGTCACTTAGATTTAGTTGAAACTTATTATGTTCCTTCTCTTTCGAGAAATTTAGTTTCATTGTCTAAGTTGGATAAGACTAGATATTCCTTTAATTTTGGTAATGGATGTTTTAGTTTGTTTAAGAATAATTATCTCATTGGTACTGGTACTCTTTGTGATAATTTATACAAATTGAATCTTGATAATCTGTTTGCCGAAATACTCCTAACTCTGCATCATAATGTTGGAATTAAACGAAATTTCGTGAATGAACAATCTGCTTACTTATGGCATAAACATTTAGGTCACATATCTAAAGAAAGGCTGGAAAGATTAATTAAGAATGAAATTCTTCCAGATTTAGATTTTACTGACCTTAATATTTGTGTTGATTGTATTAAAGGAAAACAAACAAAACAAACAAAGAAAGGAGCCACAAGAAGCACACAGCTTCTTAAAATTATACACACTGATATATGTGGTCCTTTTGATATCACATCTTTCAATAAAGAAGAATATTTTATCACTTTTATTAATGACTTTTCACGTTATTGATATATCTATTTGTTGCATGAAAAATCTCAAGCGATTAATGCCTTAGAGGTATTTATTACTAAGGTTGAAAGACAACTAGATAGAAAAGTGAAAATAATTAGGTCTGATAGAGGTGGTGAATATTATGGAAGATATGATGAAAGTGGACAACACCCAGGTCCATTTGCTAAATTCCTCGAAAAGAGTGGCATATCTGCTCAATACACAATGCCTGGCACACCACAACAAAATGGTGTGGCAGAAAGGCATAATCGTACATTAATGGATATGGTTAGGAGTATGTTAAGTAATTCATCTTTACCTCCTTCTTTATGGATGTATGCTTTAAGGACTGTCGTTTACTTGCTAAATAGGGTTCCCAGTAAAGCAGTCCCAAAGACACCTTTTCAACTATGGACTGGTAGGAAACCTAGTTTGAGGCACCTTCATGTTTGGGGTTGCCCGACAGAAGTTAGAGTTTATAATCCACAAGAAAAGAAACTGGATTCAAGAACAATCAATGGTTTCTTCATGATTATCCAAAAAAATCAAAGAGGTATAGATTTTATTGTCCTAATCATAGTACGAGAATAGTTGAAACTGGAAATGCTAGATTCATTGAGAATGGCGAAGTTAGTGGGAGTGAAGAACCACGTAATGCGGAAATTAAAGAAGTTAGAGTACGAATTTCTCTACCCTGTACTTCTTTTAAATTTGTTGTTCCTGAAGATGTTGTACAACAAAGTAATCAACAAGAACAATAAATTAATATTCCTATTAATGAAGCCATAATTGATGAACCTGTAGTAGATGAACCACAAGAAGTAGCATCAAGATCTCAAAGACAAAAGAGATCTGCTGTTTCTGATGATTATTTGGTATATCTACATGAGTCAGAAACTGACTTGGGAATTGATGATGATCCAGTTTCATTTTCACAAGCCATTGAAAGAAATAATTCTGATAAATGAATAAATACTATAAAAGATGAGTTAAAATCTATGTAACAGAATGAAGTTTGGGACCTTGTTGAATTACCCGAAGGTTGAAAAAGAGTTGGGTGTAAATAGGTTTTTAAGACCAAATGCGACTCAACTGGCAACATCGAACGTCACAAGGCCATACTTGTTGCCAAAGGTTTCACTCAAAATGATGGCATTGACTATAAAGAGACGTTTTCACCCGTCTCTAAAAAAGATTCGCTCAGAATTATAATGGCCTTGGTAGCTCATAATGACTTAGAGCTACATCAAATGGATGTGAAAACAGCCTTTCTGAATGGAAATTTAGAGGAAGAAGTTTATATGAATCAACCTGAGGGGTTTTCTATTAAAGGAAAGGAACACATGGTGTGTAAACTTAAGAAGTCAATATATGGACTTAAACAAGATTCCCGACAATGGTATCTTAAGTTTAATGAAATGATTGTCACCTTTGGATTTAAAGAAAACACTATTAATCGGTGTATATATCTGAAGGTCAGTGGGAGTAAGTTTATTATGTTAGTCTTATATGTTGATGACATCTTGCTGGCTACTAATGATCTTGGTTTGTTACATGATACCAAGAAATATCTCTCTAACAACTTTAAAATGAAAGATATGGGTGAGGCATCCTATGTGATTGGAATAGAAATATTTTGAGATAGATCACAAGGATTATTGGGATTGTCTCAGAAAACCTATATTAATAAAAGATTAGAGAAATTTAGAATGGAAAAATGCTCATCAAGTCCCGTTCTAATTCAGAAAGGAGATAAGTTTAGTCTCAATCAATGTCCAAAGAATGACTTGAAACGAAAGCAAATGAAAGATATTCCTTATGCATCAATAGTTGGGAGTCTTATGTATGCCCAAACATGTACAAGACCAGACATCAATTTTGTTGTTGGAATGCTGGGTCGATATCAAAGTAATCTTGGAATGGATCACTGGAAGACTGCAAAGAAAGTGTTGCGATACTTACAAGGAATGAAAGATCATATGCTCACTTATAGAAGATCTGATCATTTAGATGTGGTTGGATATTTAGATTCATATTATGTTGGTTGTGTGGATACAAGAAAATCCACATTTGGGCATTTGTTTCTATTAGCTGGAGGAGCAATATCATGAAAGAGTGTGAAGCAGTCTGTTATAGCTGCATCCACTATGGAAGCTGAGTTTGTGGCATGCTTTGAGGCCACAGTCCAGGCTAATTGGCTGCAAAATTTTATTTCAGGACTTGGACTAGTCGACAATATATCCAGGCCGCTGAAAATTTATTGTGATAATACCGCCTCAGTTTTCTTCTCTAAGAATGATAAGTATTCAAAAGGTGCTAAGCATATGGAATTGAAATACTTTTCGGTTAAAGAAGAAGTCCAGAAACATAAAGTGTTAATTGAACATATTAGCACTAAGCTTATGATTGCTGATCCTTTGACGAAAGGATTACCGCCCAAAACATTTATTGAACATGTTGAAAGGATGGGTCTTATTGATAGCAATGAATGATTTTATGTAAAGACTTTATTATGTTTATGAAATTGACACTTTGAGCTCAAATTATATCTGTTTCTGTTGTTACCTATTTTCTCTTCTATACATAATATTATGAATAATGATGATAGGTTCTGACTTAGATAAAGGATTCTAAGTATTATCGTTGGACCCATTATATATTTGAAAGGTTATGTTAGGTAGTAGTACATGGAAGGAACTATGTCAAGTAAAGGGATGTACAACCGCCATGACTCATTTTAGTTGATTTATTTAACGATGACAAATGATGTTGGATTTAACGTTAATAGTGCACATGATTGACGTACCTATTAAACTATTAAATTAACATTGTGTGTGCCAAGTGGGAGAATGTAAATTTCTATGGCCCACATAATTAATTTATTTATTAGTTTAATAATAATTGAATAAGTTAAATCCTTAATCTATATGGAAAGTTACCTAGTAGGATAATTACTGACTCCTAGCAGGATTGTATCCACAATTACTGACTCCTAGTAGGCTAATGATTGTATCCACCAATCACGTTGATGGAACATGAAAACATAACTGACTATTCCCATTATAAAAGGGGTCCTCTCTCTGCCAAAAGAAGAATAAGATCCATCACAATTATTCTGAAAGTAAGGTAAAGAGAGAGAAATAATTCAGTGCTTCTGCTATTACGCTTTTTCTTCCGCTAAAACCATGGAGAATTCAGGTAAGTAATTCTTTATTGAATTACTGTTATTATGTGTATGTGAAAATCATTAAATTCAACGTTCCTGAATAATCAAAGGATTATGGATAGGATTGTTTATGTATAAGATTGTTTAAGTTTATATAATCCGTTTTATGCTTATAGTTCTTAGTTAGGGCTTGGATTAGCCATTGTAGTTTAGGGCTTGGAAAAGCCAATATTGTTCTTTGCTTGGAAACGGTGGATCTTGAGGTGAGTTGATTCCCTTGGCGGTCACCGTAAGAGTGTGGTGTTGTTGTTACATTCATTAGGAGGTTTTGAGTTTAATATACTCTTCAGTTCCTAATCTTTGTAGTAATCTATATCTCACTATCTATCTTTACCTTTCTTGCAATTGTGTTAGTGTTTGTATCTTGTAATCGTTTGTTCTTGTTGAATCCGAATCTTGTGATCATTGTTTTCATCTTGTTCTTGTTGTATTGTTGTTGATTTTGGTGTTAAAACCCCTTGTAAACTCGTGATACTTGTGTTATTGTTGTTGGCCAAAACTAGCACTCAAAGGGATCCTCGGGTTGCTCTCAATTTGTGGACTGTTTTGTATAGTTTTTGTGCCTTCCATGGTCATTCTTATATCACCTATTAAGCACCATACACCTGTTAAAGAAAACTTGTTCGGAGCTTTGGTACTCTTATCTCTTTTTTAATTGAGTAATGTTCTATCGCATATAATGAAGGTGAGTAGTTAGCAATGTGATTAACCAAACTGGCAAGCTATTGAAAAGTCACTTGACAATTTTAAGAATTGTTAATAAATATTGTAATAATAATTTCAAATTAAAAAATTAAAATTATTTGTATTTGAAAATATTAGGCTTTTACAAAAAAACAAAAATAATTACTTTATATCCATGCCTGAATTTAAGTGAAACTTTCTATTCTGATTCTAGTATAGTTTTATCACTAAGATACTAATGATTTAGAGAGGCTATATTAAACTCATTTTATTAAAGAAATTAGCACATTCAAGTTTTTTTCATTTCAATAAAGAAACAAGAAAAAGCTTACTAATTTCCATGCCTCTTCCTTTGAAAGGTCTCCTAATTTATGTTGATGAACAACATTTCCTGAAACTTGTGCTACCACGTCCGAACGAATAGTCAGTAGAATCTTAGTTCCACCGATCAACATATTCTTCAGTCTCGACCATTTCAAGTTATCTTGGTTGCACACATCATCAAGCACTAGCAGATACTTCAATTCCCATCAAGCATTTTCCATGTAATAATGCCTGGTGTGACACGGGATCCAGTGCCTTCAACTTGCACCTAGCGAACCACTTGCACTGATCGTAGCGACCAAAATAGTGGTGGAGCCTGGATTTTCACTAAGGGGGTTCAGCAAACTCGTCGAAGGGTTCAATAAAAGGGTTCAACATCGATCTACCAAAAATAAATAAAAAATACTTTTAACCTTAAATAAATGGTATAATTTCCATCGAAGAGGGTTCAGATTGTCCAATAGCAGGAATGGAAGAAATCTCGTCAAATACATGAAATGTTCGATCTCTCAAAGAGAATGATCTATCTCCTCAGTTGAAATGCCCTTTGTTTTCTTTGATCCATAAATTTGAACTGAAGACGCAAATCTCTTTGTAATTTGTCACCTCTTAGTCATTTGTACGTCTAAAAGATGAATAGATCATGCTATAACTACATCTAATCAACTTAGTACTAATACGCACCAGCAGGTTGAATAAATATTAACCAAGTTGCTACAGAAATAAATGAACACTTGCATTAAAGGGCTGTGATTGAAGTATTACAACTTTTGTTATACTGTATATTTAGCATCGAGTTGCCTTCTTATATACTTTGTAATAAATAAGAGAAAGTATGGATCAATATATAGGATAACCTTTTCTTTTCAAACAATGTACAACTTTCTGCAATGTAAGTTACATCAACTGACAAATGACATATACCCCATGCCAGAGGAAAGAATTACACCATACAATTATGAAAAAGACAGAATAAAGAATCTTATGATTAAACTTGACCACAATTTTCAGCACTTAATGCTGCTAAATATTTTGGAAAGTGAGAATCTAAAGCTAGATGTTACACTGCTACATCAACTAATTTAAAGCTAGATGTTAACACTGTTACATCAACCAACTTCCTAACAATATTTGTAACTAACTTCCGGAACACTGATCGTCTTAAACTAAGTTTACTGGATAAATTTGAACTTGTCAGGATATTTCATTTAGACACTCGGGCTGAGTCCTGTGTCAACTGAACACCTTAAATCTCAATAAAGTGTTAACACTTATCGATTCAAATTTTGAAGAAAAAAATATGTGTTTGCATTCGTATATTATTAAATAGTTATGTTAATCACATAAAATATGTCATCTCCTTTAGTTATGCACATCATTCTCAAGTGGAAAATGTCTCGGATTTTACAACTTATTGAGGCAAATGTGTGTAGTTAAAGGTAATGACCTATTTTATGTGTTTAAATAAACGAGAGAAAAGGCTCAAATATGTCATTGAACAATTAGAAATGGTTCATTTATGTCATTCATTAAAAGTTTGGCTCGCTTGCTGTTACAAAACAAGTTCAACTATGCCATTATTTTTTAACAGTGGTTTTGTAAAACCACCTTTGCCATGTGGCCTCTTATTAGATATCCACGTCATAAAATTAGACCCACTAAAAATATTACTCATTTAAAATAAGACCCATTTTAAATAACATTACCATATTTCATTTTATCAGCACCCGAATGATCAGATTCATTAACCAAAAAATTGTAAAAGAAAAAAAAAAAAAAAAAACTAATCTATAAAAGACAAAGGAAACATGAAGAAGGGTGCTAATTATACGGAGGACAGCTGAAAAATAAGAGATCAAAGGGTTTAATTTGCTTTCCAGCAACTCAATGGTGAGTAATTAGTTCCACCATAATACACCATAAAACAACTAATTCATCAATGATAATCAACAATATGCAAAACAGTCACAATACTTGCAGTTTTCAATTTCATCGAAATCACATAACCACCACCCCCCTCCCAGAATATTTGCGTTTTTTTATAAACAATTTACGTTGGATTTTCAAATTTAAAAAAAATAAAAAAAAATTGATTATTGGATCTGATTTGATATAGGGCAGAATAAAATGAAATATGGTTATGTTATTTAGGAGTCTTATTTTGAATGAGTAACATTTTTAGTGGGTCTTATTTGGTGACGTGGACCTCTAACAAGAGGCCACATGACAAAGGTGGTTTTACATAACCACTGTTAAAAAATAATGGCATAAGTGAGATTGTTTTGTAATGGCAATGGCATAAACGAGCCAAACTTTTAACGGATGACATAAATAAGCCTTTTCTAATAATTCAATGACATATTTGAATCTTTTTTCCAATAAACAATGAGAACATGCACACATAAAAAAATCCAAAACTTAAACCAAAGTGTGTCTAATGGCACACTATCTTGGAAGTTGACGTGTTCAATTGAGACAAGACTTTATTCGAGTGTCTAAATAAAATATCTTCACAAATTTGAGGAGTTGGTAATGTATTAAGAAAAGAATTACTACCTTATTATGATACACAATATTGAGAGGTAACTAGTACTATATGGTATATTTCAAGATGAACAAGCTTGTTGTTGCAAAATGTACTTTTATTTATTATTACTCCCTCCCGTTGTTTCAAAATAATTGTCATGTATGCTTCGAGTCAATTTAATTAATTTTTAAAGTTAAATTAGGATAAATTAATTTAATATTTTAAAATTTAAAGTTAAATATTCAAATATTATTATACAAAGTATTATACGTTATAACTTTTTTTTTATATTGATCAATACGATGAATTAATATATGATTAAAGATCAAAATTTATATTATTTGACCCTCAAAAAGAAAATCATAACAAGTAAAAAGGAATGTAGGAATTAGATTACAAACTGCCTTTACTTTCAACACAATTTTTTGAAGGGTTGACAAAGACCAAGACTTGGAAGGGTGTTTTTTTTTATTTCGAGCAGTTTTCAAAAGGTATTTTATGTTAGTATTAAAATCTGATTAAATTTAAATTTGTGCATTGCATTTCATGTTTGGGCGAAGTGTAAAAATATCCGATTTTGGATCATCGTTTAATTTGAGTTCACTTTGTGATTTTTTTATTTTTTTTATAAGTTTACAGCGTTAGAAAAAATCAAACGTACACGACTGATATTGAAAATTCGTGTCTGTTGTACGTATAAAAGTTGTTGTAGATCTCAGTCTTGTGTAGTTGAATCTATTTTGTCAATTTTCTTTTTATACTTCAAATTTCACAATTCTACACTAAATTTATTCCAAACAAATTTAATTTTAAAATGTAAACTCCATATATCACAAAAACAAACTTCAATAATCAGTATGTGACTAGTTTGAGTAAAAAAGATTGGATATGCAAATAGAAAGTCTTCACCTCAAAGAAATTTAGTTCACAAACAAAAATATTTTTTAGAAATAATTTACCCAATTAATAAATTCTACCCCAAATTCATGATTTTCTCATTACTTTCCCCTATTTGTCCCTACCAACTAGTCAAAAGAAAAGGAAAATATTGGTACAAAGTCAACATAAGAATATCCTTGTCTGAAAATTCTACTACTCCCTCCATTTTTATTTCTTTTTTCATAATTTTTATTTCATTTTTCTACTAACGTGATTCTAAAATTACAAATAATAATTCTAATTTTCTACTAACACTTAAGTATGTTTATGTATTTGAATTTAAAATTACAACATTCAACAGCGTTCTTCATCTCTTTTATTCATTTCTATATATATATATATATGTATTATACAAAAAATATGTCTATTGTTAATTATTCAGTTTAGAAAATCAAGAAATAATTTAACACAATTTTTTTATCTATTTCAATATGACTTACAATAAATAGAGGTAATTTTGTACTCTTTTAAGTTGAACAAGTAAAAATGCATCGGGAATACTATTTAAAATTTTGTGTTAATAAATAAATGGGTGATTTTATTATATATATCACAGTTTGAATATAATAAATTTTTTATTTTAAAAAATGTAATGAGTGATGTATCGTATTTAATATTAAAAATAAAATAACAAAATAAATAAATAAAGATAGACTGGAGAAATAAATCAAATAAATATTTTTAGAAATGATAAATTAAAATAAATATTTTTAGAATGATTATTTTCCAATTTATCGTCTTTTGTTTTTTTTTTGTTCATGTTTTTCAGCTGTTACTACAAGCCGTCGGTGCTCTGCATCTTTCTCCTCCATTTTTTTTAGCACAACAAACATCACATTTTTCCTTTGACATTCCCCTTTTCCATCACTTTTCTTGATTTGAGTTTCAAGATTTAACCCCCAAAATCTCATATTTTGTTCTCAAACTCTTTTTTTTTCTTTTTAATAATCGTGGTATTTGGGTCAGTTTTTTTTTTGGTTCCTTGACTAAATTCAAGAAAAACACCCCTTTTGCTTTCACATTGCCTTTTTCATCACTTTTCTTGATTTGGGGTTTCTCAAATCTCAAGTTTTGTTCTCAATTTCCTTTTTGTCTGGATCAGCTTTTTTTCTTTTCTTTTGATAATTGTGGTGTCGAGGACAGCTTTTCGTGCACGTGGACTAAATTCATGGGATACGTGTCACCTTCCATGAGCAACAACAGATAGATTTTTGTTCTCAATTTTCAAGATTCAGAATTGGGTAATTGTCTAGAAAAAAACAAGCAGAAAAGAGAGAGGGAGAGAGATGTATGCTGTAAAGGAAACAGTTTCTGAGAAACTTTCTCGTTTATTTTCAGCTTCACCTTCTAAATCTGTTGATCAACAACCTCAGGTTTGCCCTTTTTCTATGTTGGAATTTCAGCTTGTTGAATCTTTTGTATGTTTTGGTTGTTGGGTTATGAGTATTTTTTGTCTTTGATTTGATTTGTATGTAAAGCTTAAGGTTTTTTTGTTGACCAATGTATATATGTAATTTCAATTATTTTTGTTGGCAATGTTTATTTTTGGGCTGGTTAGTTTGTGCATGATGTTTAAGGAATTGAGTAGCTAAAAATAGGACAAAAAAAAAAACTTTATATGATGTTTATGGAATTTATACATGAGCATGAAATTGGTAGAGTTACGTGTACTAGTACCTGTTGGTGGTGGGAAGTGGCCCGTGGAATTAGTCGATGTGCGCGCACAAGCTGGCCGGATAGCACAGTTATTTTTAAAAAAAAAAAAAGAGAGAGAAGAATGATATTCCTTCTGTTTCAATTTGTTTGTCTGATTTTGACTTGACACGGAGTTTAAAAGAGTAAAAGAATTCTTTTGAATCTCATAGCCTTAAACTAAAGATATGTAAAATGTACCAAAACAAGCTTTAATCTTGTGGTCTTAAACATGTCACTTGAAAGATTGAAATTAAGAGTTGCCAAAAAAGGAAAGAGACATTCTTTTTGAAACGGATAAAAAAGGGAAGTAAAACAAACGAATTGAAACAGAAGGGTGGAAACTATATAATGTATAAGGAATTTGTACGTGAACATGAAAGAGGTCACCGAAACTAAAAGGAAAAATGATGAACACTACATATTGTCCAAGGAATTTGCAAAATTTGAAGTACTTGATATATTTATGAGAACAAAAGTTGGACAAGAAAGAACACTGGACGTTCAAGGTCAAGTTTGTTTATAGCAGTTTGTCACTAAATGGAGTAGCGTTTATCAGATGTACTATTTGATGGATTTATATTCATTTAGTGTTTGGATTTCCTGATGGAGAGTGAGCTAGTACTCATGCTTCATTGTTCTTATTTTTGTTCTTTTGTAACTTAGGATATTTTTCTGATGATGTTTGTAATCTCGAATAGATAGTTTATAGTATTACTCTGTCGGTGTCTTCGTTTTTTTGTTATCTAGCGGTGTGTTATCTCATTTTGTTGTTAGTTTTTATTTTTTTTGTTTGTTATACTGTTATCCGTCCTGAGCCGGGAATCTATCGGAAACAGTCTCTCTACTTCATCTGAAGTAGTGATATGGACTGCGTACACTTTACCCTCCCCAGGCCCCACCTTGTGGGAATACACTGGGTATGTTGTTGTTGTTGTAATTTAGGATATTTGTTTATTTGAGCAAAAATCAAGCTCTATATTAGTTTCCCTTCCTTTTCTGCATAAGAAGATATATTGTTTGATGGAGGGTTGTCATTATCACTATGCAGTGCATACTATTTGTAACATTACCTCTCTCTATGTTTAGGCCAGGCCGTATACAAAGGATGGAAAATCTATAACATCTATACTATCCTTCCTTTTACCATCAACATATTTTGCGAACATAAGAGATCGAAGAGAGGTCAAACCACTTCAGTCAAATTCATTTACTTGGAGAAGTAAAAGTTTCTCGTTGCGCGATAAGCCTCTGGATGACTGTGAGGTTCATGATGATTACAAAGAAATACCAGACGTTCATCGAGAAGAAGGTGAAAATGGCTCCATCAAGAATTCAGTTTGCGTGAAGAAAGAAACAGTAAATACTGACAAGGATAATGGAGAGCCTAATTCTTCTGGGAGCATTGGCAGCAGTTCTGAAACTTTTGAAGATGCTCTTGATAGACACAGTTTTGAGCAGTCAATGGCCTATCTCACCACTGATTCTGTTTTCGTTACTCCAAATTTATATGATTTTTTCCAGTCTTCTCTTCCTAATATAGTGAAAGGTTGTCAATGGGTCTTGTTATATAGGTAATCTTGATTTTAAATTATTTTCTACTGCAACGTCTATTGCAACTTTGGTATCCTGAATATTAATATCTATCCTGTTCATTCTAATGAAGGGCAGTACGGCCAGACACGGTATATCACTTCGTACTCTTATTCGCAAGAGTGCTGATATTTCTGGTCCTTGCTTGCTGGTATGTACACCTTAAGTGCTGCTAATGTTTGCCATGCACGCTTTCTCGACTTCTTTAGCAATTTTTTGAGGATTTTAAAGGATCTGTTATTTTGAAGATGATATTTCTTTGTCATGTTTGTTTCAGATTACTGGTGACAAGCAGGGTGCTGTGTTTGGTGGGTTGCTTGAGGCACCATTAAAGCCTACTGCAAAGAGGAAGTACCAAGTAAGAAAGCAAACAAATGCAGTATTTAATTTTCTTTAACTGATATAATCGAATGATGCAGTAATGTTCAAAAAGAAAACCACCAGTTTTTGGTCTAATCTTACTCTTGGTAATCGACTTGGTGCAAGTAAAGGGTTCCAAACCCCCTTTATTTCAAATGAAGAGTTAAAAAAAAATAGCCTATGCCTTCCTTCTCCATTCTCACCGAATGTTGATTTTATTTTTAATGCTAATGTGATTATTGTGTTATTGTGACAGGGAACAAATCAATCATTTGTATTCACAACTCTATATGGTGAACCAAGGTTATTTAGACCAACAGGTAAGGACAAATATCAGTTTGTGTAAATGCAGTAATATAAAATTCCATTGAGAGAAACTGCAGGGATGAATTAACTATGAGCTCTCACAATTAAATATACGAGTCAATTTGTGTGAACATAATTAATGGAAACTGGCTCTTCAGCCGTTGCATTGTGTTATATGGTAATTTAGACTCATGACTTGTCTGGAAAAAGCTGTCCATCATGGTTGGAGATAGAGGCCTTCTTGATGAACCTATTGCATCCCTTGAAAGTAATTTTACTCTGTTACAGCTGATTGGAAGTAATTATCTTCAATGAATCCACGCAAGTTTATATTCCCGACCTTTCAATTTGTTTGTGTTACTTTCCTTTTTAGTCCATTTAAGAAGAATGTCTCTTTCCCCTTTTTGGCAACTCCTAACTTTCTCATGGCATGTTTAAGGCCACAAGATTAAAGGAAATTTGGTATATTTTTACATATTTTTAGCTTAAGACCGCAAGATTTAAAAGTCTTCTTTACTTTCTTAAATTTCGTTCAAGTCAAAACCAACAAACAAATTGAAACGGAGGTAGTACTTATTTAGTTCTGAGAAGGGGAGGGTGGTCCATAGTTCATAACTGTCTCCCTTTTTTTGGTATGGTTGGAATGTATGTGAAAGTGAGATATTTCCTTCTTTCTCTCTTCTTTAGGAAAGATTTATGAAACTGAATTACCTATCCACTTTTCCTTCCCCTCTGTCACTTCCTTATCTAACAAGAGGATTAACGCTTTCCCTTGTGTGCTTTTCACCCCAACCAAGCATAGAGTCAAAATGCATGTCAAAGGCCGCCTTTAAACAGTGCAACACAATAAAACATTCAGAAGTTCTGTTTTTTTTTTCCTCAAGAGAAAAGAAAAGGCTTCCGGAAGTTATATTATGTTGCGTATTTACATTCTTACAAGGACCCAATTTCCTCCTTTCGGCGTACGTGTCTGCTGGTTCTTATTTCTTAGTAGGTACTGTTTACTGTCACTGGCAAATTGAAGTGATAAACATATCTCAAAAGCATAATGCTTTCTGACATTATCAGCAAATTAAGTCGCTGCCACTTAGCTGAAAGCCGGCCCAATCCTTTATTGTACCCCTTGATGAGATTCTTTCAATCTCCAAATATGATCTTTTCCCTTTTCTCTTTCTTCTTATTCTTTTTGTTTGGCCTCTCTACCTCACCACTGAGGTAATGGTATGGACTGCGTATATTCTACCCTTCCCAGACCCCATTTTGTGGGAATATACTGGATATGTTGTTGTTGTTGTTATTCTTTTTGGTTGATGAGAGGAGTAGCAAGAGTTAATTCAAAGAGTTTCTTAACACTTAATAGATTGGTTCAAAATAATTTCTATGTGCTACCTAGCTTTGTTCCACTATCCAAATTGCTCTTAACACATATGTTACGGCTGGCAGACCACCAACTACAAAATAAAATAAAATAAATTTCAACGTCTAAGCGTGACTGGTCATGTTTTTGTTAAGCATTTTGTATGATAAATCTTCTTTCTCGGTACACATCCAAACTTTTCTATTGTTCAGTCTCTTTATGTCGGAAAATTGCCCATTATGATACATGTTATGCAAAGCTACAAAAGGCAATCATTGTATCTTAGTTGTAGAAAATCACAAAAATCCCGACCTGAAGTAATCCATGCAGACGTGAGCTAAACTATTACCATTTTGGAATAGGTGCCAATAGATATTTTCTCTTGTGTTTGAATGACATCCTGGCACTTGGAGGAGGTGGAAATTTTGCTTTAAGCTTGGACGCTGATTTGTGAGTCTCTGCCTTGCACTATGCATTGTTGTTTGCAAGTTACAAATTTCTTCCGTTCTTATTTCCAATTTTCTGCACAGGTTATGTGGTAGCAGTGGACCTTGTGAAACATTTGGAAACTCCATTTTGGCACATGATCAAGAGTTTGAACCGAAGAATGTTGAGGTAATTTTCTTGTCAACATTTTGTCTTTGTGCCCATTTGTCGTTCTACTTCCAATCTAGTTTCAAAGAACTCAATGTACTATCAACTTAAAGAGAGCGAGCCAGAGAAAGAGGAACTTGTTTTAAAGAGAGAGGGAGAGCACTTGACGGGTTGGTGTCTCTACAGATATAGACCTATAAATTTGCAGATTCATGTCTTACGTATCATATGTATTTTTAACTATGTGTATTTAAGCCAATATGTAACTGTAGATCAATGATTCCTTAATGTTGAGTTATTTGTTGTTATTTACTTGCATTGGCTTGAAGCTCGGGATAAGTGTTTTTAGTTTGGTAAGAAACTTGCATATCGGTGTAATATCTACAGAACTCTTAATTTTCCTTAAAAAGCAAATTATATACCAATTTTGACTATGAAATGAACCTAAATAGAATGAAATAGGTATAAAGTATTCATGGGAATGAGTTTTCCTAGTTTCGGACTGAGTCATGGTTAATTGACTGATTGAAGGAGAATTAGAAATTCTTAGTTGCTTCATTTTTTAGAACAAAAAATCCAGGTGGTTAACTTTTAACTAATGCAAAAGAGCACATATGCGGCGAGAATTAAGAAAGAATTTAACCAATGTATTTCTCCTATCTGCACTTTTAAGGCTCGTATATAAAGGAAACAAAGACAAATAACTGTAAGAAAAACAAAACATATTTTCGTATTGATAAGGATTGTAGCATAAGATTATCATTTATGGCTTTGTGAGAAATGTTCTCAAAGTCACTGGTCGTTAGGAATGTGTTCTAGAGCTAAGGATATTGTATTTTATGTGGCAGACTGATGAAACGTTTGAATAATTTATTTGACATTCTATCACCAAATCCTTAACCATCTCTTGTTCTTCTTTATGCAGCTATGGGGTTTTGCACACGCGTCTCGTTACCTCCCTTCATACCCAGCCTAAATTTTTTTTTTTCATTTTTTTGTTAGCTATATTTTTGGAATACTATTATTTATTCTTTCATGTCCATGAAAAGCAGCTTCCTCCGTTATAATCCTGGAGGTTTCGTGCTGTACATGTGACAATTGCTGCCTAGGAATGAGATTATAGCAATTGTGAATTGATATGCGTGTAGATATTCTTTATCCGTCTATTTAGCACATTCTGAATCCTTCCGGCCAGGGGAGGCTTTAGTGTATGATTATTGTGATATTATATACATACCATGTAAGTATTTTGAGTATCGTGTTGAGCCTTTTTTGTTGTTAAACTCATCAAGTTGGACATGCAGCAGCAACCTACTGTATATTCTATCCTACAGCTGCTTTTTCGTTTCTTCTGTCTATTCAACATTTATCACAAAAACTCATCGAGTTGGACATGCAGCCGCAACCTGTATACTCCATCCTACAGCTGCACTTTCGTTTGTTCTGTCTATACAACATATCACATTGCATTCTAGGTGGAATAGAAATTTAGACAATGTTACATAACCTGTTAATTCGTCTGTCAAACTTGCTCTAAAGAAGAAACCCTGGATAATCTGTCTTGTGATGGCTTCCTGTGTTCTCTTTTGGAAAATTCTATTGTTCCTTTCTAGCTGGTGTCATTCTATATATAGCAGCACCTTTATGCCTACAATGCCTCTCAGAACGAAATTGGTTCTTGAGTCGATCTTCTCAGTCTTTATTGGCCTGAACCTCTAGTGATACCTTGCCATTGCAGTAGCTTTTATCATATTCTGCCAGATATGCCATTGCAGTAGCTTTTATCATATTCTGCCAGATATACTGCATTCCAACAGCAGGTGTTGTATGCGCGATATGTCAAGGTTGAGGTGACACCCCCACCGGGCTAGCCCAAGGCCCCTTGTCTCATGTAGGGCAAGGGTGCCACATCTGGACGGGTGGAATGGATGAGCGGAAGGCATCATGCAATGGAGTGGGGAATAGCCCTTCCATGTATAGCCAGTCTGAACATAGACAACCACTTTAGAGAACCTTTATGCACCTTTTGGACTAGACAGGTGGCTTGTTTTACTCCTGTACTCCACATTGTTCCTTCTTCAACATAGTACAAGTTTGCACCCATACAGGCCATTTCCTAGAGACTTTCCACAGTAACTTGCAAACAACAGCCTTATTTCACAAAGTGCCACATTGATGAAATTTAAGCCCCCTACTGTCTGTGCCAACATAATCTGTGCCAAGCCAACAATACTTTCTTTGGTATCTCAACTACACTAGTCCAGAGGAACCTCCCACATACTTTGTTGCATAAATTAGGCATCATACATAACAGACACTCAAATTTGGCCTTAAGTGGCAAGTAATTACACCAACTTTGAGAGTGCACATCTAGGAACCTCAGCTCGTCTCCGTCTCCTCGGTGTCAATTGACAACTCAAACTAACAATGTGATCATTTGGACGCCTCAAAAATGTGTCACATCAACATCGAGTGTCCATCAAAAATTTATTTATTGCGTCAACATGACATCAAATTGAGATGCCTAGATGTGCACAATCGAATTGTTAGTTGAGGCCAAATTTGTGTGTTTTTTAATGTATTATGCTGATAAATTATAGGACCAGAAGGTCTGGGGTGACGGTTAACACTCAAAACCCACCAATACATTTTGTACTCTTAACCTTGTGATTACAATTCCGCTGCTTTGCAACCAATAGAAACTCAAGACATGGACTAGAAATAGAAAATGTGAAACACACTGATGCCACTGCAACAAGGAATGCTTTCACAATTCACTCCATTCTCAAACAAACAAAAAAAAGACATGCTAATCTACTCTAAAAACCTTCTACAATTAAATACACCAGTGGTTTCAAATTCAAATTCTGGCTAGTCTAGCAAGGAAAGATCAGGTAACAGAATGCACTAGTATAAATTGGAAACTTTAATGTCATGTATATCATTAACGCAATGCGATATCTACTTTAGCCGCTAACATTTGCACCCCAATATACTGTAAGTGATCAATAGCCATTCAGAGTTTTGCTTCCAGAACGGACAATGGTTACACAAGAATGATACAACAGACTATCCGAGGAAGTTATTGGGACGACTAAATAAACTCTGCACTTCAGATGTAATCCCAAGTTTATGGTATGTCGATTAGCCTGCCCACCCGAAAACTCAGCAAAAACTAGAAGAATTACATACTAAAGAACCGGACCCATTGACCTCCTGCCCTCGAGAGAACACAGTAATCTTGCAGCAGATGCAAAGGCAAAAGCTGTGTCATCGCCTAATCCTCCATTTGATCCTCAACAGGCAGCCCAAATATTCTTAGATTATGGTCCATAGATCCAACAGCTACGTATGATGCATCTGGACCAAATTTCAGACATGTTGCTTTGCCTGCATTAGATGATAGCAACAACTATTATCACCTTTATAAACGCATGTGCAACACATGTAACCCCAAAAGCACATTTAAGAGTCTAAAATGAGAGGAAACACTACCTGTGCCTGATAAGTCCGGGAAGGTTTTGATGTGATTCCATTCAGCTTTGACACTGGCGACTTGATAAACTCTGATTCAGCACAGAAAGAAATGACATTAACTCTAATTGATAAAAATAGAACTCCGGGGATCACTTGAGTACATAATGGTAATTCAAATATTGATAATTGAAGTACAATGACAAATAATCCACCCAAGTCTCCTGGTTTCTACTTTTTTTAATTATTATTGAGCTATGCTAAAGTCTTTTGGGACCCAGAAAGGGGAAATGCTTTTTAAGTCGAGAAAAATGAGAAGTATCCGATTACATATATTTGTGTAGATGTCTCACCGTATATCTGAACCTCCTAAGGCAAGATAACTTCCACTATGGTCAAATTCCACTGCAAGTAAAGGGAAAAGCAGAAACATTAGACGACTTTATATGCATATAAAATTACTATGAAATTTATGACAAGTAGTTAAAAAAAAACATTCCGAAAGATGAAGGTAAGAAAGAGTTGATCTAACACAACTCGAAAGGAGCCTGAGTCGTAAACAATATGCAAACGCAATGTAAAAAATTGAAAAGCAAAGAAGTAGACTTTTCAATTAGAAAGCTAACAGAATATAGAAAGTGAATGGCCCATAAACAACAGTGGAACCTGAGATAGCATACTAAACACATACAGTGCTAGGTTAAGGTCAACGCTTACTAGACTAAGAAGGAAATGTCACATAGACGACAGTGAGTCCTACGTTATTATGCTCCAATATACAGTAATCCATGAAACCAAATTTTTTATCTTCCTAAAGTACTCAATGCAGATAATAAACTATCTTTATTTACGAACTACCAAGCTTCTTTGATTCGTAACATGGATTCAGTGACTAGCTTCAGTAGAATGCATTAAATGTATACCTGATTGAGTTTGCGTGTTTTCATCGTAGGGAGAGAAAGTTCTAAAGTTCTTCAATTTGCGTAAATCCCAAAGTTTAACACCATCTTGAGCAGCAGTCTGATGATTAACACAGAAAAGGGAACCTCACTCACAAGTTCAATCATAAATTGCATTTATACACAGATGAAAGGAAGATTATCAAAAGCTTAATTCAGTGTTAGAATACTCACTGCTAAGAAATAACCATTTTCTGAAAAGGAAATAGCAGTTACAGACCCCACATGGCCATCAAATTTTGCAACGTTTGCCTGAAAAGAAGCACCCAAAAAAAACACATGCACACGCAGAGAAAGCAAACAGTAAGAATACTTGGATAGAAGAAGAGGAATGACATGAGCAGTCATGATGCCTTTGAGGCAAACAGACCTGACTTTTTACATCCCATATCTTGACAAGAGACCCTGAAGTCCCTGTTCCAAGGATCAGACCATCAGGGTGGAAAGCTGCGGAAGTGTAGCCCTCAGATTCTGAAGCATCTGCTACCTGCATTTTGAAATTTTATTTAACTAGTAAATTTTAAAAGTTTGATGATTCCAGACATCTAAACATTTTTATTGAGAATGAGGCCAGAGGAAAAAGAAACCTGGGTAAGGCATAAACCAGACGAAAGATCATAAAAGCACCACGTGCTATCAAGAGAAGCAGTCACAAAATAATTATTGGTTGCATGGACAGTGACAGCTTGCACCTGCAGTCATTGGTAGATCTATGTTTAATCATTGATTAAAAGGTTTGAAAATGAACTTATATGAAGTAAATTCAGTGAAAGCCACAACCTAAAAATGAAGTAATGTTAAAAAGCAAAAGGTGAAGGCATTTTCACGGGTCTGCAGAACTTATATTCGATGGCATTTAGAGCCTAACACTGATTTCCACTTGAAGCATCCTACTCACCCCTCATTTCCCAAAAATGTTTTTACTTTTTTATTTTTGAACTTGCTTTCAAGTAGAATGTCGATAAACTTTTGAAGACATGGAGGTATGCATTCAACAGGTGGAAGCTCACTGTGAAACTAGTCTGGTGACAAAATAACAACTAGCAAGGACAAAAGAAAACGTTTTTCAATTTGATAGTTGATCCGACAGTAGATAAAAAATCTAAGTCAACCTTACCATTGTCAAAAAGAAAAAAGAAAAAGATAACACTCCCAAGTAATTTCGGATCAAAAAAAACAATTTTTCTACCATGCATAAACAAATTAATCTACTCTTTTAATACACAGGCAAATATAGAGAACTACAATTTTGTAGTATAATGAAGCATTAATCCAAATATATTAGTTCCATCCCATCTTTCACTTCTTAAAGATCTATTCTACCATTCTCCTATCTACGCCAAGAAAAGAAATATCCAGAAAAAATCGAATACTGAATGGGGCACCGAGATAGATGATCACCACTTACAAAACTCGTTAGCTTGTTTTCCTGAATCAATATTAAGTTTTGTGCAATCAAATACGACATTAGCTGCATTTTGATATTCGATAATAAAAAGGTATTTCAATATAACTTCCAGTATTGTTCAATGAGATGGTAATATGAGATTACCTCTGCTGTATGATCCTTCAAGACATGCCTACAGTCATAATTTTCATTTTCAGAACTTTGCCACACACGAACTGTCTGCAAAACCCAGCTACACAGTTTAGTAATACATTGAAGGAACAATGCAACTGAGACTAGCCATGCAACTGTGCATTAAGAAACAAAAGCGTTACTGCTTATTTTTTACTACTAAGCTGGGTTCCAAACCCATCTGAAATGACAATAACCTTTGAATCTAAAGTTGTTCAGTCATAAACTTCCAAATCCTACTGCTAACCAGATACGAACCTAGAGGCTAGAACTGAAGGATAAAGCAATCAATAAAAACATTCCTTTTCCTTTTTATTACCGTTCTATTCTTGGAAGCATATCAAAGAGTAAATTTAGTGACAAAATTGAAAGGCGCACCATCCAGTAACATCGACTCCCTCCATTTCAAAAAGAATGACCTACTTTCCTTTAGTCCGTTTCAAAAGAATGACCCCTTTCCTTTTTTGGCAATACATAAATTCCAACTTTCCACAAGGCATGTTTGAGACCACAAGATTAAAGGACATTTTGGTACACTTGGCATAATTTTAATTTAAGACCATAAAATTCAAAAGTCTCTTTTATTTTCTTAAACTCATTTTCAAGTCAAAACACGTCATTCTTTTTGAAACGGAGGGAGTAATATAATTGGCTCATGTTTGAAGCGGAGCTTTGGAGTAACTGGTAAAGTTACTACCATGTCACCCAAAGGTCACGGGTTCAAACCTCGGAAACAGCCTCCGGCAGAAATGCAAGGTAAGGTTGCGTACAATAGATCCTTTTGGTCAGGCCCTTCCCAAGACCCTTTGCATAGCGGGAGCTTTAGTGCACCGGGCTGCCATTTTTTTCTTTAGATGTTCTTTAAAAGTGAACCCATTTTCAGTAAATTCCAAAAAAGTAGCACATAACTAACTACCATAGAAGGGGAGAACATGCTAAAGATATAAGCTTTAACAGGACGACGGAAGATGAAGGCTACTATTGAATGAGAATGAATGTTCAACTCGGATTAAAGAGAAACAAACAGGTTTACCTTATCTGCTGAACCAGAGACCACTATTTCACCATCAGCCGCAAATTTTACACTGGTAACCTAGAAAGGCAGAACATACTGAGACAGAAATTCTTGCTAAGAAACATAGCAAACGATTATCAAGTAGTAGTTAAAAGAGAGAGAGAGAAAGAGAGAGAGAGAGAGAGAGAGAGAGAGAGAGAGAGAGAGAGGTATCAATAAGATGACAAACCCTCTTCGAATGACCACTTAGTGTTGATATGATCTGTCCTGAAGGTCGATTGAAGACCACAGCATTTGAATCAACTCCACCGGTAGCAATTATATCCTGACAACATAAACTGGAAGTTAGACATGCTGCAAGAAGTTCAACCATAAATATGGACCAAAAAAGCATAAGATCTAAGTGGCCCAAATAATTGAACGTCTGCAACATTTGACTTTCTCATGAATCAAATATTTCATCTTTTAAGGAGTTGCCTGTTATTTTTTTTTTTTTGATCAAGTAAGAGATTTCATTGATCAAATTTTTCATCTTTTAAAGAGTCGCCTATTTTTTTTTTGATCAAGTAAAAGATTTCACTGATAATAACAAGGCCATCTTGGCCGCATACAAGGGATATACCAAAAAAAAAAAAACAACAACAACAGACCCAGTGTATTCCCACAGGGTGGGGTCTGGAATATACCAAAAAAAAAAACAGAACTACAAAATCCTCTATACAAACAGGAACTAAATGGGTGCACCAAAAGAAAATAAGGGATCGGAGACTACTTAGATGACCAAAGCTCATCTCCACCAAAACTATTCCTTCGTATTGATCTAAAGTGATACTGCTGTTGTTTGAGCAAGCTCTAGATCTAACTTCCTAGCTCACCTTCCGAGTACATAGCTATAGGAAAATAGTACTGTAAAACCACCTGTGCCTAGTAAAAAATTTATAGTGTTTATCTAGATAAACACTCAATATTAATGTAGGGACAAAGACAACTTTCTAATGGCAACCGAATTATGCAGAACCTATTAATATTATGCAACTGTGCTACAAGTAGAAATTTCAAAAACAAATGACTCATTAGCTAATGTGAAACCCAAATGGGAATATATTTTAAGTCTACATCATTGGATCCTTAATTTGAGTCAACAAAAGTGTATTTATCCTAATACTTCGCAGGAGAAGTGCAAGTACGAGTGCCAGGTTCACACACCCGCATTGGATAAGAACCCATACAGATATTGTTGTATCTCCCTTGTAGACAATGAACAACAAATCAAGGAAAAAACAGAAGAAAGAACTTACCTTAGCATAATGAATATCTAAAGACAAAATGCCAGGTTTAGTGGTTTTGTGCAGAGGATAACTATTCAATTGGGTATATCTCTCCACAGCATCCACTGGGGCCAATGTTGCTGGTATCTGGGTGCGAAAAGAAAGTGAAATGATCATTAATCATCTAACTGGGAGAAGCAGCAGCAAAAAGTTAAAAGTATAATAACTACTTAGATTAGTTTAAGGAAGGAGCTATGCGGTATCAGAAGAGAATGAGGAGAAAATACTACTTATAAGGCCCTGTAGGCGTGTGTAGCAGTACCTGTCGTTTTTTCCTCTGTTGTGAAAGGGCAGCATTACATTCTGTAAGAGTCTCAATGACAGAGTGTGATATTCCAGGGCGAATTTTCTTGCCCTCAGGGCCCATCTCCTCATCCTCAGCAGCTATTGATACAAGTTGATAACATGAATCATAAGTATGGGAAAAGAAGATGGCATAAGACACATAAAAGCTAAGTTGCTTGGACTCTTCAAAAATGTTGCCGCACCCGTGTCGGATCCTTCAAAAATACACTATTTTTTTGGAGGATCTGACACGCATCCGTAGACATTTTTGAAGAGTCCGAGCAACTTAGCATAAAAGCATAAAAATCAACTACCTCTTATCCCATTGCTTAAAGCAGTAGTGCCAACTGCTGTAGTGGCTGCCATTGGTATTTGTCTTTGAGCCTGGGCAAGAAATGCCCTTGCATCATCCCTTTCCTTCTTCAGCCTTGCAATTACCCTGCATGCAGCATCATGCTGCCACGATAGGACAAAGTTATCACGGCATGTACCAGATGAAGCAAGCAACAACTACAAGAATGTAAAGAATGTACAGTGAGAGAACCAGGAGAAACTTGTACAGATGTCAATTTTAGAGATTGAGAAGAGGGAACAACTTCGGATTTGAAGACGGGTCAGAAAACAGAAAAGATGACAAAATGAAATTAAACAGTGAATCGGAACCTGATTATAGGCTCAAGAAGCAACAGTACCAAATCTTAGGATGCTAATTTGTCCTCAATTTGACTCCAACAGTTATGAAGACGGTGTCGAGGCAAGCTTGTGTACACCTCAGAAAGGCTTAGGCAAAGGGAAGAAATCATCTAGTACTTGTGGTCTCCATTGAGATTTGAACCTGACACCTAGTACTTCTCAACTCACTTCATTAACAACTAGCTACACCCTTGGGGAAGAACAACCAACTTAAATAAAGCCCTAAAACATCAACAGATCAGAAACACGCCAGTGGATATCTCATATCACTCTTATGGCAACCAGTGGGACATTAATCTTTTGTTCCACTGTATGGAATAGAATCATAGTTAAATAAATGGGTCAGTACCACAACAAACAAAACTTCAGACCCCTTTCCAAAAAAAATTCAGATAGGTTAGCTTCAAATTCTTTAGTTTATCAAGCCCTAAAATGTAAAGCAACAAAGAAAAAATTCAACTAGATTTAGATGTTTTGATTTATTTATTTTTTGAAACTGGTATCATGGTAACATTGTATTCTTCAGCATTAAGGGATATGCTGGCCACCACCAAAAGTATTACAAAGAAAGTAAGAGAAGAAATACTTACACAGCTCCTATAAAGTCCACTAATTGGATCTCATCATCTATATCTTGTTCTTTACACCAAAAACCTAAGGAAGTGATAACTTTCCATTTAATATTTTCAATAGTACATTCTTTCCCTTCAAAGATTCTCCGGTTTCTTTCTTTCCATTTAATATTTAGATGTTTTGATTCTATTTTATATTTATCTGGAACTGCAGCAATATTTCCTTTAGATCTTCATTTGATGTTGAATGATTTCAGATATTTGCTGCATGAATAATCTGTAAAGCTGGTGGAATGGGTCTTTTTGATACATTATATTCAAGATCATAAATATACATGGATTTGTACAATCCAGACAGATTTCTCAGTCAACCAAAAAAAGTACTATTCATGCTTTGTAAGACCTAGCTTTCAGAATCTTCAACTTGTACTTCCTCTCTCCTCTTTCATCAATAGTACATAAGGCTGCCTTAATGTCCACAGCCTGAGGATGCACTCAAAGTTTCATGCTATCAAAGATGACCTCAAGGATGACTCTCTAGAATAAAGAGTTGTAGATGCTTAAGAATATGTAGGCCACTTCTACCTGATATAAAGCATGGCTCAGCTCTTGCCTAGCAGTATGCAATTGTTGTTCCAATGAAAAATTTGATAGCATCAGACCATCCCATTCCTACAAGATAAAAGAAAAGTAAGACCACAAAAGCATCAAATGAACAGATGCTCCAAGACAAATGGTAATCCAATTTAGCATCCACAGACTACAGAAGCATCAAATGAACAGATGCTCCAAGAAAAATGGTAATCCAATTTAGCATCCACAACACGCAAAGGTTTTTTTAAAAAGTACTACTTGATAAACAAACAGTTATACTAAAGAGTAAAAGATCAAGAATAAGCTAAAATTTATGCTGCTGAATTTGCTTTATCATATGTAATGATGTCAAAGGCATTATTTGGGACATTAAGACTAAGTTATGAGCATAAATTTCGAGATGATGATGTTAAACTGGGAGGCATGCCACAATCTACTTGAACAATGAACTAAAACAAATGCTTGTCCAATCCCTTTAATTAAAAAAAGTAACTTCTAGAGCTACGGAAAATACCATGAGAAATTTGCTTAATTTTCCACCAGAACACATAAAGGTAAATCTTCGCAGAAGTGCTTCAGACTATTTCAAGGATTATGGCTAAGAAACATAATGTAGCAAAATGAAAATTGAGTAGCCCGGCTCCTCAGCTTTACACATTAATGAAGTTGAAAACAAACCTTAGAAATGGGAAGCAGAAAATCAAAGAACAAAAAACACGTACTATTTGAAACATTCCCAACATCCCAGGAATGCTAGCAGCCTGTACAGGTCGGGGTTTAACTATCTGCAACAAGTACCAACAATAGTAAGCTCCATGATATAAACCCATTTGAGATCATGCGATAAAGCTAATCCTGCACATTGTAAATTTTAAAACAGTATTACCTTGCCAGTTTTAACAGGGATAATGTCATCCACTGTCAATGGCTCTCCAGTAACAGGACATTTACCAAAATCCTGCACAAACCAAAAGGGCGAAAAGACTAAGAAACGAATGTAAAATTGAGAAAATGCAGCCTTCAGCTAGAGATCAAAATATACCACTTAACCCCAAAAAGATGGTAATATCTCCCTCCAGACAACAAGGAAAATCACCCCGCAAGAAAGCTAAATGAATGTTAGTCTTTTTGCTCAATATTTTCACTTCTTGATTAAGCCTGGGTTTGCGCAGCTTAAGTTTCTATTAACTATTATGGAACACATTAGGAGAGGAGCAAAACGGGGGTCGGGGAGGGGATAGTGACCAGTTTCAATTCTGCACTGGATAAATATACAGTTAAGTTTTGAATGAAACAGAACCCAATTGAACAGAATGAATATGGAGGAATCATGACGACCCTAAATTGAGGCACAGCGGTTTAATTTTCGTTAATAAAGTAGTTTCAAAGTTTCTCCTTCAGACCTTCCTATATTTACAATTTACATCACACAAGCTCGGACATGCAACATTTTTCTCTACAAAATTGACCACAAAATCAACCACACAAATCAAATTAAAATCCTACAAGAAAAAGAACACACACTGTACATACCATTAAAAGATAAGGTTAATATTCTGACAACGTAGAAAAAATTTAAGCTATTAGTCACTTTAACATAAATTACAGATAACTCTCTATAGCGAGCATGGATTGATAACCTACAGAAGATGGTGAATAAAACAAAGGTATAGTTTGCCACCTATAAAGGAAGGTATATAACAGGGGGGTTTTCAGTACTACCTAAGTACTGGTTTATAATACAAATGTTACCTTTTTAACAAATTATAAAAACTATACTTTGAAGTTTGTAGAAGGAGGAGGAGGTCCAGCATTCAGGTAAAAGGCTAGTAGTAAATAGTTTCGCGTCTTGTCTCTTGTTTCTCATGCTAGTAGTACTAGTATTATTTTCAGTATTTCTATTATTTACTACTTCTGTATTTTTTTTATTCCCCTAGCATCAAGAACGAGGTGACGTTGTCCACCAATGCTAGAACAAATGGGAAGAAAGACCTCATGGTACTCAACCCACTTCATTGCAGTAACCCACACCCTTGGGTGCTTACGATTGCTGAATTTCTCGCTTAATTTTCTAATACTAATTTTTTTATTACTATGGTGTCCGAGTCATCTTTTGCGCACCTCAACTAAATCCATTGGATTCACCGGCAACCTAAGTTGCTCCGATTCTCCAAAAATGTTGCCGCATCCGTGTCTGATCCTAC
Organism: Capsicum annuum; assembly: GCF_002878395.1. Classification (NCBI taxonomy): domain Eukaryota; kingdom Viridiplantae; phylum Streptophyta; class Magnoliopsida; order Solanales; family Solanaceae; genus Capsicum; species Capsicum annuum. Next base: position 11,425,893 of record NC_061113.1, on the reverse strand, counting down.
AAAAATACACAATTTTTGGAGGATCCGACATGCACCCGTTGACATTTTGAAAGAGTCCGAGCAACATAGCCGACAGCAGCTATCAGGTAACTATGTCCACCTAGGCTGGGAAAGATGGAAACAATCACCTGGTGTTTTTTCATCTCTGCTGAGATTTGACCCTAAGACCTCAGGCTCGCAACCCACTTCATTGACCACTAGACCACACCCTTGGGTGCTTGGTTTTCTACTACTACTGATTGTCTCTTATGCCTCGTTTTTCTTACTATCCTGCTGTTATTACTACTTATGTCTCCATAAATGTATTTTTTTTTGGTTTCCCTGAGCTAAGGATATACCGAAAACAACCTCACTACCTGGCCTGATAAGGTCTACATGCACTCTATCCTCTCCGGATCCCACTTGCGCGACTATACTAGATATGTTGTTGTAATTTGTACAAATTCGTATAGTTGTCCAAAGTATATAATTTTAAAAAGTCCATTCTTAGTTTTCTATTATTACTACTTGAAATTCCTTACGCCTCGATTTTCTTACTATCCTACTGTTTTTACAGCTTATATCTCCATAAATGTAGTGTTTTTCCTACTTATACAAATTCAAATACTTGTCCAAAGTATATAATTTAAAAAAAAAAAAAAAAAAACTCATTCTTAGTTTTCTATTACTACTACTTGTTGTCTCTTACGCCTCGGTTTTCACTGCTTATATCTCCATAAATATTGTGTTTCTACTACTTGTACAAATTCATATACTTATCCAATGTATATAATTTTATTAAGAAAAATACCATTCTTAGTTTTCTATATTACTACTTGTTGTCTCTTAAGCCTCGATTTTCTGACTGTCCTGCTGTTTTTACAGCTTATATCTCTATAAATCTTGTGTTTTTGCTACTAATTTAAATCCCTATACTTATCCAAATTGTATACAATTTAAATCCATAAATAATTTTAAAAAAAAAAAAAAAAAACCGGAAAATGAACTTACAGAGATGTGTCTTTCGATTAATCGCCTCTCGAAAAGGAGTCCGGATTTCTTTGAAACCACTGGATCCTCCGGCACCTCACCGGAAACTGTAACCAAAAAATTTGCAAAAAAAAAAAAACAAAGAAAAATAGATGTATATAATGGAAAAATATGCATATAGAAAAAAAAAATAGTTAGAGAGAGACAAGCTTACTTGAACAGTTCATTGTAGATGGAGAGAGATGAAAAGGGGAAAGAGGTAGCGAGTTAGGGTTTAAGCAGCTAAAAGGAGCTGATGCACAGTTAGGGGATTTTTTTTTTTGTTTTTGAGGGTTTCGGATATTACAGGGATTAGGATATGGTATGATCCGACCCGACCCGACCCGACCCGACCCGATCCAATCTTTTTTCAAAAGGTTAATCTTTTTTATTTTTACAACAATAAAATCTAAACCAATTTGACCAAAAAAGAGTCATCTTAGATATTGGTTGTTTAGGGTGGTTTGATACACGGATAAGGTGCGATATTTTAGAATTAAGTTTGGTATTAAGGGATCGTTTGATTGGGAATAAGTTATTTCAAAATAATTAATCTCAAAACTAGCTACTCTGAAGAGTTATTCCACCATTTATATGGAATAACTTATCGCATCACTAAGGTATAGGTGGTGAGATAAATAATTCTGGAACTAACTAGTACTTCCAACCAAATATGAGATAAAATAATACTGCATTTTATCCTCGAATTATTATACCTTATACCTCACACCAAACGACCCCCGAGGGGTTGTTCAGTGTGATGAATAAGATATAAATAGTCCCGAGATAAAATGAAGAATTATTTTATTCCACTATTGATTGGAGGTATTAGCTAGTTCGAAATTATTTATCTCATCATTTATATCATAGTAATGGGATAAGTTATCTCATATACATGGTGGGATAACTAATGTCAGAATGGCTAATAGTGGGACAACTCTTTCCCAATCAAACGACTTATAAGGGTCGTTTGGTTGGAGCAAGTTATTCCGAAACTAGTTATCCCACTATATATATGGAATTACATATTTCATCACTACGGTGGTGGATGTATAAATTACAAAAAAAAAAACACGACTTTACTTTCTTTTATTACACAATATTCCAAATCTTTAAACTAATTACAAATATTTCATATTTACAATTTCTCTCTCTATAATCCATACATAACTTTACCTTCCACTTCTTACGCTTTTATTTCCTTAAAAGATGTCTACAATCACGGAACCTCAAATTCTTATTTCTAATTCATAAAAAAACCTACAAAAAAACAACCTTAAATCCTATCTGAAACTCCTCCCCCCACCCCCACCACCCCGCACCAATCAGCCTCCATGGCCGATTTGTAAAGTTGTGATTTTTTTTATAATTTTTTCCTAATGTATTGCTCCTTTTGTTTAGCGATATCTATAAAATGTTACTCCATGATTGATAAGGGGTTGACCTTCACTGGAGAGTGCCAATTGGCGAAATAGTACAATTAGACAAGTTATGATATTACAACTTTTGCACAGAGAAGTTTTTGCGCTCAGTCTTTAAATTTGATTTTTCTGAGTGTATAGATGTACGACGGAATAAGATAGTAACATTTTTGTTTCATTCGTTTCTTATAAGATAGTAGTTATGTGTATTGATAGTACTAAACGTCTTTGTCTTATACGTGGTAACATGCACAAAAAAATCCGAATCGCTGCTGGTGATATCATTCTTGCCAGAAGAAAAGAAAAAAAAAAAGAAGAAAAAGAAGGTATGTATATGTATGAAATTTGACATTGCCGAGGTTTTTTATATCATACCATATACATATGTATGAAAGTTGTTGCTTCATCCCATATACATGACATTATTATGTATATGAGCTCATATACTTTAAATTTGTTATATTTACGTGGTGAAACAAATATATAATTTATGAAGTTATGTATATGTTATGCATTAACAGCGTTATACATAACAAAGTTATGTATATCAACTCATATACATAATTTTGTTATGTATATAGTTGAAACAGACACTGTTGGACTGTTGTATTTTCAGAACAAATATATTACAGAGTTATGTATATGTTATGCATCAACGGTATTATATGGCTCTATTAGACAAGCTAAGATGTGTTTATTTCAGCCTATATACATAGAATTGTTTTGTATATGAAAGAATATTAGGCATGAATATTAAGCATGATTTTATGTTTGCAAGTTTTGAAAAATTTTGTTTAAGTTTTGGTGCATATTAAACTAATATTAGAATGCAATGTATATTATTACAGGGAAATGCAATTGTCGAAATCAATCCGAGATTCCCCAATTTCTAATTCTGATCGTTGAAATTGATTTGTTGTTTCGAAATTTTGAAATTGAAAAGCTGTTACTGAATTTAAGTGATCCATTAATCACAATTACATAAATATAGTGTTAATTGTGTTATAACTTTAAGGCAGATATTTTATTTTCTTCATTAAAGTTAAATCAGTTAGTTCGTATACACAAGTAGTAATGTCTATGATCGAGAATTTATGTATAAGAATTCGGAGAGAGAAGTTTTAATTGAAAAAAGGGAGACAAGGTAATTATGTTTCAAAATGATGGGATTTATGTTATTTATACATAAAATAAATTCTGAAACAAATTAATATCTCCAGTCAAATGCAAGATAAAATAATCTTGTATTTTAATAGGAGACTATAATACCTTAGACCTCACACCAAATTTATATCATATTTGGTTGAAGGTATAAATTTATTCCGAGTTAATTTATACCATCAATCAAATATGGATAAAATTTAATACCAAATTTAGGCCCCCTTTGGCCATGAAAATAATAATTTTTCGAAGTTGGAGTTGATGTTGTGTTTTGCCATGAATATAATTGAAGTTTTAAAAAAAAAAAATTGTGAGAGAAATAGGAGTGAAAGAAGTGAAAACATATTTTTCCTTGTTTTCACTTTTCAAAAACAATTTCACTTTGTCCAAACACTACTATCTTCACCAAAGTGAAATAAGATTTTGAAAAAAAGTACACAAAATTCTCTTGGTCAAACGCCTACTTAATCTTGGGAGATCCCAGGTTATCTCATCCAACATGGGATTGTACTATCCCACCTCCCATATTATATAAATTAGTTCACGAATTATAATCTCATGACTATAATTCCAGAATAATTTAGTTTGCGTATCAAACCGCCCTCCTACTTTATCGTACCTTTTAGGTTTATTATTTGGTATTTAATATTTGTATTAAGATTCGACTAAATTTAAATTCGTGTATTGTCAATCCATTTTTGGATAAGGCACCTCTAGCAGAATCTTTTTTCATTTTTAGTGGTTTGAACCATAAAATTTATTGGGTTCGAAATTGAGAGGGCGTCATGCGGAAGCTCATAGTTTGCAAATCAAGACAGTGATAATTCAGATGACAACATAAAACAATACTAAAAAAGACATATTATTGATATGGTTTGGTCAAACGACTTACATATTGAAAACTGATATTGAAAAAACTTAAAACATATTGGAAGAAATATCTCCCTAAACAAGACTCTTTGAAGACTACATTGTGAATTCTATTGTGTTATTATATGAGAAGGGGTCTTCTATTTATAGAGTTCCAAAATCTTTCCTCTTAGAAAGAGGTTAGCCAAATATGAAAATATTTATATCTTCCATAAAAGTATTTATGGTTACTTTTATTTTTCTTACAAGAAAAAGTAAAACTTAATTTTGGTAAGAAAGTCAGGGCAAAAACCCTAACAAATCTCTCATTTTTGGCTTGATTTTCTTCACTTAATCCACCTTCTTCACATGTTTTCATACATCACTGCTACTTATCATGATTAAAAGTTGATATGGATTAAAAATTAGAGCGCTATGCATTAAAAATAAAAGCATGGATTGATATTATTAGAGTCTTGTGTTATAAGTAAACAAGGTTGAAAATGGAGCCTTGTATATTGAAAGTGAGCACACGTTATAATTGAAGCTCATGCATTAAAAGTATATGCACGAGTTGAAAGGAGCTCAAGCATAAAAGTTAGCAAGGGTTAGAAGTTGGAGCCTATAAACATGAGTTGAAAATTTATTTTTGTTTTAAAAATGGATTAGCAGCAGGATTGTTGAAAATTTATTAGAAACTTTTCTCCACATGTGGCTAAACAAAGATCTTTATTATCATCAAATTGTTGCAACTTTGATCTTAACATGTCCTCAGTCTGAACCATTGGACCATTGAACCATGATCTCTGATACCACTTATTGGGTTCGAAATACTATTGGACCATTGAACCATGATTTCTAATACCACTTGTTGGGTTTCAAATTGAGAGAGCGTCATTTGGAAGCTCATAGTTTGCAAATCAAGACAATGATAATTCAGATGACAACATAAAATAATACTAAAAAGGATATATTATTGATATGATTTGGTCAAACCACCTACATATTGAAAACAAATATTGAAAAAAAAATAAAACCTATTGGGAGAAATCTCCCCCTAAACAAGACTCTTTGAAGATTACATTGTGGATTATATTGTGTTATTATACGAGAAGGGAGGGTGTTCTATTTTGATACGATAGAAACAAGGAAGCATAAAACATACACCAAAATCAGTCCACAAATTCAAGAAAATCGAGGACCTCTTTGGTGACCACTCTCGAATTCACTACCAACGACAAGAATACAAGATATAATGGTGTATTTGACACCAAACAGACACGAAACATTTAAGAATAAGGAGATAAGAACAACAACAACGACAACAAGTTAACAAAAAGTCATAGTTTCACTAGTAACAAGAACAAACGGTTACAAGTTACAAACGCTAACAAGATTACAATAGAAGTAAAGGGATAGATAGATAGATAATTGATGGTATAATCTTAAGAACCCTAGAATTTGGATAACTCTAGGACCCTTAACACCACACACAACAAAAACCTATCTCTTACATGACACAAGATCAAATTTCACCTTTCAAGCATCAACGTTTCCAAACAAAACACAATCACTAGTGAATCCACACTAGTTTCTTGTCCTAGTTTCGGGTGGGCACTCCTCTCTACTATAGAGAGCTTGTTACAAGAGTTCTACACTCACAAATATCTTTCAAAAACTAACTAATGAAACCCTACATTGTTCTTTATATAGTGTATTACATAATAGAAACTAAAATAACCAAAAGGCCATTAAGTGATGGGAGCCCATCAAGTGTAGCCAAGTGTAGTGCTTGGACGATTTTTTGGTGCATAATTAGGTCCTCTTTGGCTCTTCAATTACACACACCGAGTCTCGGACCCAACATGCACTCCCATAAGTTTATATCCATGATTATTCTTGTATCATCTTCTCCATCTTGAGAGGAATTTGCCCATAAATTCACGTCTTCACCTTGTTCAATCGGCCATTTCAAAAGAAACTACTTAAAAAAGCCTGGAAAACATGAGATGGCATAAAATAGTCCGCAAAAAACATGAGGAACCCGATAGCTCAATAACACAAGTCTCGGTCAACATCTTCATTTTGAACCTCGGATTTCTTTTCATCTTAAGCCTTGTCTTCAATCTTATTTGAAACACATCCTACCTCTTTTCTTGGTAGTGGGTTCCTTGTGGATCTCTACGCCTTTCCCTCAACTTTTCTACCATCATATAAGCATCATTGTAGACTCTATGTCTTTCATGTTCCTTTCTACCATATTCATCTACATGGATATGTCGGCTTTCGTGAAGTGGAGTTTCTGTTGAGAGGAATGATTTGGTAAAGTGGAGCTTCGGTTGCGGAGCTTGGATGGGAGAAAATTGACTTCCAAGTCCTTCTTGTTGGACTTGATCGAACTGAGGGGGAAGTGACTTATTTAGGTCTCGGGTTTGAGGATATTTAATGGCTTGACTTATGTCTATGTCATTTGGTGGTGATCTTGGAGGATTGATCATTTGAGGTAAAGTTTCGGGAGTAGAAACATGAAAGTTCCTTCGACTCTCCACTCGATCCAACCTCTCAAGTATAGTAGACATATTCGAGCCTAATTTTTCAAGAACCGGATTCGCCCTATCTATGTCTCAGGAAATAGAATCAAGGTGGGCCAAAATGGTTTCCATTATGGCCAAGAAGTTACCTACAAAACAAAAAAAACACGTTAGTTGTACAAAAATATCCCCACTCTCTCTTTTCATTTCTTGTCTCTCATATCCCTCACACTCAATCTAACAAGTGTTGTAAGCTTGTTTGTACTTTGAGAGGTGTTGAGAAGTGAATACAATGACTCTAAAGAGTAAGAAAAACACAATGATGTATTACAATGACTCAAAAGAATTAAGACACACAAAGGAAAGTTAACACGAAGAACAGTTTCAAAATTAACTTACAATCTAGTATTAGCTTGTAAATTAGTAATGGAATCAACAAATGAGACTAAAGAACAACAAATGAAAACTAGAAGATCAAAATTTAACCTTAAAATTTATCGTGTGAACAGTAATTAGTGACGTGGCAGTCCACTAGTGGTTAGGTTCTTGACAAATTTTAATTCACAATTTGGACTTTGGTGGAAATTGTTCAGTGGAGGGAAATACAAACTAGTCTTTGGAGCTCCTTTTTCAATTCAAATTTCAAGATTCAAAAGTCTTTGACTAGACTTGTACTTCTCCTTAAAACATGGACCCTTGTTTTATGGAAAGTGGTTAAGATTTGATGTAAAGTCTTTTGGTGGTTTGGGGTCTTTCAATACTTAACAAGTACTACACCTTGTCTTTCACCTTTCTAAGATCTAAAGTTCACTTTAATGTTAACAAGGTGATGAATATGGTGAAGAATTTCAAGAACACAACAACCACAACAAGAACAACCAACAACAATCTCCAAGAACAACAACAATTTCACAACAACAAGGTCAACTATAAAACCTCTAACAAATGGCCAAGTCCTTTTAGTGTGGTATTTGGGTCTTAACAATGGGTGAAGGTTGTGATGAACAACAAGAACACAATAACAACTTTTCAAGAACAACAACAACACCAACAACGTCCAGCCCAAGTCCACAAAAATGTCACCATATGGCCAAGCACAACAACTTTAACTCACAGCCACTTTTGGGTTGATAACAACAACTTCAACAAGTTCAAGCTAAAGTTTAGATCTAGACTCAAAGTGTTAGTGAACAAGAAAACTAACAATAGAAACAAAAAAAAAAAAATCCCTAAACCTAGACTCCATAATTCGGCCAAGACTACAACAACAAGAACAACAATTTCTCAGCTAAGAACAAAAAACGGACAGATTGCACCTTTTTATGGAATTTTCAGTTTTTCAACATTTTTTTTATTTTCAAGTTTACGAACCCAAGATTGATCTTGTGGGAACAAGATCAAGCCATGCTCTGATACCAAATGATACGATAGAAATAAGGAAACACGAAACACCAAAATTAGTCCACAAATGATACCAAATGGTATCTACAACAGCAAAATAGTCCTCAAACAACCCACAATCACAAGCCTTTACCCGCAACAACAAGACAACTATACGATACGAGAAGCAAATATAAACTTAAAAGGAGTAAAAGATAGCTAACTTGACACAAAGAAAACCCATTAGGTAGCAACTAAAGAGTGTATCAAAACTCTAAAACCTCTACAAAACAAGTTAACAAGTACCAAGTTCTTATGGTGACCGTCAAGGGAATCAACTCACCTCAAGATCCACCATTTTCAAATATTGGCTTTTCTAAGCCCTACACCAAGGGTGTTACACTCTCAAAGAGAGAATAAGACTTTCATATATTTATCCTTCCAAAACTAGCTTATTACATAACAAAAATAACCACAATACCTTTAATGAAAGGGGGGGGCCATGAAGTGTCTTTCTAACAAAGTGTGACCCCCAAAACACCCTTCATGAAGGGTTCTTATTCAATGCTCCACAACCGTGGGGTTATTCTTCAACACTTGTAGTCTCGGGTTGGCTTCAAAGGTAAGCCCCCACGCAATCTTTCACATATGGGTTTGCCTTATGTCATGTTCAAAACGGGTCCTCCATGCATGTTCTTGTGTCCTCGAGATGACCAAGTCTTGAGTCTTTATGCATTGACATCTAATGACGTCTTCAAAAGTATAGATGGCCATTTGGCTCGTATCATCCTCCCCTTCTTGAAAAGGATTCAACCTCGAATCCATACCTTGTAAAACTAAAGAAAGGACGAACAAGCACAATTTCCTCATGGCATAAGGGTTAAGGTTAGTACAACAAATAACATCATCATGCCAAGGTGATACATACTTGAGATATAACCATGAATCCTTTGTATTAGATATAACCAAGGTGATACATACTTGACAAGTATCAAAAGATAAAGAAACTACAAAGGTCGTAATGGTATCACTAAGTCCAAAGAGTAAGGCTACCCTTGTCTTAGGAACCATAAAGCACAATTGTTTCATTACTTCTTTAAGTGGCCTCATCAAACGTAGTGCCACTATTGGTATCAAAGTCCTCCAATCCCACATAACTTTGTCATTCAAACAAGTGGACCAACCAACAAGACCTATACCTTTACTTAATGTAAACCCAAAACTAGCATGGATGTCATCATAGGAAAAAAGGTAGTATAGGAAAGAATCAAGTGTAAAGACATGCGCGGGTGAAGACAAAGCATTTAAGCACACATTCTCTTTTGTTCAAACAAATGGACAACTTGACATCTACAAGTTGGGATGCAATTTAAGCAAAAGTGTATCAAGCAAGGATGCACATTTAGAAACATTACCCTAAGGAATCAATGACACCTTTGCCCTCGGGTTGTCAAGAAGGACTATACATTCCTTACCCTTAAGAGTACTTTCATCTTGCAAAAAGAGATTTCCATCTTTAGGAGGAATGTTGTCACTCCATAGTGGGTTAGCATATAGGCTATAGCCTTCAAGACAAGCTATACCATCATTCTCACCACTAGGTTCATTGGGAGTGATTATACCATCTTCAAACAAGATATTATACCTAAAGAGAGCATGATCTATCCCGCGGGCAGATTTGGAACAAGTAAGTTCACTCTCTAAAAGTTCATTATCAAATTTTAAAGATGATTCAAGCATATGATTGTCCCTACGAGCCAAGCAAATATTAGAATCAAAGGGCAAGCTCACGGGTTCACTCCTATTCCTTTGATCAATATTTTCAACATCATCACACACTTGAGATTCATTAATCACATCACACACATCCTTGAGTGGTGGGCAATTTTCACAAAAAAGTTGATCAACATAAATTTTACAAGACGATGTACTTTCATTCAACACAATGATTTTAACACCAGGTGGATATAAATCGATCTTACAAGAAGGGTCGATTTGGTCATCAATAGGATCAACTAGTGTATCCATACTCACAACAAGTACATCATCATCAAGTTGTAAAGAAACAATAAACTCACATATAAGGAAGCTACAACTCACACTCAATGGGCTACTAGTCACACAATTATCATTCACATGTACAAAAGTGTAAGAATTAGCTATTTTACCTTGACATTCATGAGTATGTTCATCTTTACTTCGGTGTGAAAGTCCATCACAAGCTTGGGCAGCAACTTCCTTGGAGAAGCTCTCATCACAAGTTGTTTGGACAATTGGATTTTGAGGGAGGAGTTTGGGTAACAATTGGCGTATAATTTCAATGTGCCGCTACATATCTTCAAGATCGTCATGGATGCGATTACACATGGCCTTGAAATTATGGACAGCCATGGTACCTAACCAAAAAAAAGACAACAACAAATAAAAGAAAATAAATAAGATTAGTAGTAAAAACTCCTCACAAACACTCGTAGACACTCACTTTTGTGATCCTCACACTTGGAGCGGCGAATATTGAAAGTTGCTTATACTCCGGTAGTCAATAAAATGTCAATTCTACTTAGCGGCCGGAATAGATTCTTGTTTGATCGACTCAAGACACAAAATAAAAAAATTCTACTTACAAACTTGAAATAAAAAGTTACGACGAATTAAAAATGAGAAAAACACACAACTAACAAAGACACGACAAAAACGGATTCAGAAACTAATTCACAATCTAGTAGGTGATTACTAGTTGCTAATTAGTACTAGAATCAAGAAATGAAACTAACGAAACAAGGAAAAGAAATTTTAAAATCTGAAATTTAAGCTTCAAGTTTTTTTGGAACGTTGATGACATGGCAGTTTGGTGACATGACAATTTTGGTGACAAGGCAGTTTACATTTTGGATTGGTCAAATTTTTAATTTGGGAGAGTGAAAAGTCAGCTAAAGGAGGGAAAGCACAAGACTTAGAGCCTTTTTCAAAATTCAAAAGACTTTGACTTTCCTTGCACCTTTTTGGCAAGACACCTTTTTTAAAGCCTTTGTCTCCTTTCCTCTTTTGTTTGTCTTGGTATGTGCCCTTACTCCTTTTTGGTAATGAGTCTTTTTGAAAGTTCTACTGTCCCTTTTCTTCTTTTGTATGTTCTTTGGGATGTGTTTCAAGACTAACAAAAGACTACACTCTTTATGATCAAGCCACACCTATTGAATGTTCTTGTTCAACAATAAATGGTGAACATGAAGAACAACAAGAACACCAAAAGATTGAAACTAAACCAAATGAACTCCAAATTGAATGGTTTCAGATTCCTTTTGCTCATTTTAAACTCCACAACACAACCATGTGTTTTTCAAGCCACAATATCAACAACCACCCTTCCAATTTCGAGCTTCAGCTTACTAGTTTCTTCAACCTTAAACTCAACAATGGTGAACAACTCAAAGTCACCCGGATTAAGCTCAAATTCAAGATCTAGACTCACTTAGTGTTAGGGAACAAGAACCTAACACTAGAAACAAACAAAATACACTAAAATCTCCTAAATCTAATTCTCAAATTTTAGTTAAACACAAAAACGGAACAAAGTCAATCCTTGCTCTGATACTAAATGATACCAAATGGTATCTACAATACCAAAATAGTCTGCAAACAACCCACAATCACAAGCCTTTACCCGCAACAACAAAACAACAATACGATACGAGAAGCAAATATAAACTTAAAAGGAGTAAAAGATAGCTAACTTGACACAAAGAAAACCCATTAGGTAGCAACTAAAGAGTGTATCAAAACTCTAAAACCTCTACAAAACAAGTTAAGAAGTACCAAGTTCTTACGGTAACGGCCAAGGGAATCAACTCACCTCAAGATCCATCGTTTCCAAGCAAAGAATAATATTGGCTTTTCTAAGCTCTACACTAATGGCTTATCCAAGCCCTACACCAAGGGTGTTACACTCTCAAAGAGAGAATAAGACTTTCATATATTTATCCTTCCAAAACTAAAGAGCAAATGACTTAATAGAAGACTATATAGAGGCTAGCTTATTACATAACAAAAATGACCACAATACCCTTAATGAAAGGGGTGGCCATGAAGTGTCTTTCTAACAAAGTGTGATCCCCAAAACACCCTCAATGAAGGGTTCTTATTCAATGCTCCACAAACTTGGGGTCATTCTTCAACACTTGTAGTCTCGGGTTGGCATCAAAGGTAAGCCCCCATGCAATCTTCCACACACGGGCCTTATGTTATGTTCAAAACGGGTCCTCCGTGCATATTCTTGTGTCCTCGAGATGACCAAGTCTTGAGTCTTTATGCGTTGGCATCCAATGGCGTCTTCAAAAGCATAGATGACCATTTGGCTCGTATCAACAAATTCAAGAAAATCGAGGACCTCTTTGGTGACTACTCTCGGATTCACTACCACCAACAATAATACAAGATATAATGGTATTTTTGACACCAAATATACACGAAGCGTTAAGAACAAGGAGATAACAACAACAAGAAGTTAACAACAAATCACGGTTTCACTAGGAACAAGAACAAACAGTTACAAGTTACAAAGACTAACAAGATTACAATAAAAGTAAAGGGATAAATGGATAGACAATTGATGGTATAATCTTAAGAACCCTAGATTTTGAATAACTCTAGGACCCTTAACACCACACACAACAAAAACCTACCTCTTACGTGACACAAGATCGGATTTCACCTCTCAAGCATTGATGTTTCCAAGCAAAACACAATCACTAGTGAATCCACACTAGTTTCTTATCCTAGTTTTGGGTGGGCACTCTTCTCTACTAGAGAGAGCTTGTTACAAGAGTTCTACACTCACAAATATCTTCCAAAAAACTAACTAATGAAACCCTACATTGTTTTTTATATAGTGTATTACATAATAGAAACTAAAATGACCAAAAGACCCTTAAGTGATGGGCGCCCATCAAGTGTAGCCAAGTGTAGTGCTTGGACAGTTTTTTGGTGCATAATTAGGTCCTCTTTGGCTCTTCAATTGCACACACCGAGTCTCGGACCCAACATGCACTCTCATAAGTTCATATCCGTGATTATTCTTGTATCATATTTTATAGAGTTTCAAAACCTTTCCTCTTAAAAGGAGGTGCCAAATATAAAAAAGTTTTATATTTTCGATAAAAGTATTTATGGTTACTTTTATTTTTTCTTATAAGAAAAAGTAAAATTTAATTTTGGTAAAAAAATTAGGACAAAAACCTAACAAATGTTTTATTTAAGAATGAGCAAATTTAAATCATCCCATCATCATAATTCAGGTTGATAGTAAAACCATAATGATACTCCTATATGGAAAAGCAGAATCCAAAGGTCAAAGAAGACTTGATTGTCTCTAGACTCCAATAGATCAATGATACTTTAAACAATATCTAAGGCTTTGATACGTAGTAAAATCATCTTTGATTCAATTGTTTAAGTCCATTTGAGACCTTTTAAAATTTCTTTTAGAATTAGGGAGCATAAGGAATAAAGCTAATTAAGTCTGTCTGATATTCTAAATTAAATAGAATCAACAGCTTAATTAGAATTTTACTTTTCTCCAAGATGTGATTAGAGGCACCAAATCTTGTTCAGCCAAAATTTCATCCGATCCATACAATAGTGGGCAATTTTATTTTTATTTTTTGTCTACACTAATTTAGCTAAGTAACCTGTACACATTACTATTTCCATACAAACGAATTTTTCAATATATAAATTGTCTATATCAAAGGAAGCCTTTGAGTACCAAGTAACTGGTAAAGTTGTTATAATGTGTTAAATAGGAGCAGGGGCGGCTCAATCCTTTTAGAAAAAAGACGATCGCGTTTGGCCTCCAAATTTGAAGGGGTTCAGTTCTTTAAGTAATAATATATTTTAGAATGTTTTTACAAAATAATAAATATTATCTGTATAAAAACTATTTTTTTACATAAAGAAAAAGAATTATTAAAAGAAATTTGATATATCTAGAGTATTAAATATTAAACGTGTTGATCATATAATTAATTAAAAAGAATTATTAAAAAAGTAGATTATATAATTTTAAAAATTAACCTTATAATTTTTATTATTTTTCTTGAAAAATATGAGGCCTCCATTTGATTATGGCCTTAGGCCACACATATGTTTGAGCCGCCCCTAGTTAGGAGGTCAGGGGTTTAAGCTTATTGGAAACAATCTCTTACAGAACTGTGGAGTAACATTGTGTACAATAAATCCTTGTAGTTTGACCTTTTTCAAACCCCGCGCGCATAGCAAAAACTTTAGTGTACCAGACTACCCTTTTTATATCTCTCTATATTAATACATGAGGCAAATTATAATAGGCTTTTGTGTATTTCCAATATTGTATGTGAATCCATTCTTATGATTTTCATTTTTCTTAAGATAGGAAGCTTCAAAGTTTTTCCATTGTAATACAAGAATTATCTTCTTTTATATACACCAAACAGGGAAGTTATAAGCATTGTACATTGGGCTAGGTTCATTTTCCAAGTCCTAACCTATAAAAAGGAAAGGACCAATGGGAGACGCGCGTATAATAGACCAATATGAACATCATAAGTCTATGCCGATTATAAATAACTCATAAAGCCCGGTGACGATTGCGACATGTGATATTTAGTTTGAGAGAGAGATTTAAAATAAAAATAAAAACTACATATACAAAGTATGTGTTGGATACTCTAAATAATGTGAGACTTATTAAGAGAACGTCACTACTTAGTTTGACTAAAATCAAAATTACGCTAAGAATATCTTTGGACCGACTTAGCCCATGAGAAGAAATCAGTCTGTAGGGTATAGGGCTTTGATGAATAATTCAGGCTCTAATCTCATTGGGTGGTGCTCCATCGTATCAAAAATAACAACAAACCTCAATATTGAATTAATGAATCATAGTGTCATTTCATGTTAGAAGGGTCTTAGAATAACTGGTTAAGTTGTTATCATGTGATCAGAACGCTACGGGTTTAACAACAACAACAATAACTGGTTAAGTTGTTGTCATGTGATCAGAATGTCACGGGTTCAAGCCTTGAAAATGATCTCTTATAGAAATGCAAGATAAGGTTGCATTCAATAGACCCCTATAATCAAGACCTTCCCCGGACCTTACGCATAACGGGAGGTTTAAACCACCAGAATGCCTTTAGTGTCATTTCATGTTAGAATAATTCATTGTTGTTACCCCCTAAAGCAAGAGTCTTGATGCCCACCTCCATATACTTCTTGGCATTGATGCAGCCATGTGTGATGAAATAGTGCTCATAAAAGTCTTTGACATAAACAACACATACAACAAAACCTTTGGTTATACAGTTTACAACCATCTCATCAATGATAAAAAGAACAAACATGTACAACCTTAGTCTTGATTCCTAGTTATTATATATTGCTCAGATTTATATACTTCATCAAGCTATTGGAAGAGCTAGAATCTTTCCATAATTAGTAAAAAGGAAGATGTCCCTATAAAGGTTTGCTTGCTATTTTTAGTATTATTATGAATTACATGAACCAAATTATAAGCCTAAACAATAGACAATGAGGATACAAGACCATCCCTTTTTTGAACAACTATGTTTTTTTTTTACATGTCCGGATCAACCTGCACACACCTTGATTAATTTTAAGGGATATTTTAAAGGGTACAAGACCATCCCTTTTTTTAAACAACTATATTTGGTAACGTTACCTCTCACACCAACATAAATTATCTAGTAACTCTACCCACTAAGACTTGAATAAATGGAAAATCACATGCGCCTTAGCTCGATTTTAAAGCTCGAAGTTCATATCTGCGTGGTTCCCAATCAAAATCATTGATAGTCAGGCCACACTCTTGGGCGTGATTCTAAACGACAATATATATCTGTTCGTAGGGCGAATCTAGTGTATAAAACATGATTTCATTCAAATTCAATAATTTTAGCTCAAACCGTGTGTATAGGTATTAAACAACTTCCCAAGTATAAGATATAGATTTCGGATCTAGTAAAGCATATGAGTGATGGCAAAAATTTCTAATTCGATCCCATAATATTCAAATTCTGAATCCACACGCCTCGCTTATTTTCGGTTAGATAAAGAGTAAAATAACCTCTTTGGTACCTTATAGCTCGAGATTTTCTTGTTAATTTCAAGCAATTTCTTATCTTCTTCTTTCTGTTTTCGGGGGTGGGGACAGAGGCGGAACCAGAATTTTCACTAAAGCGGTTTAAAATTTAAAAAAAAAACTAATCGAAGGAGGTTCGAATCTATTATATATACATAAAAATAATTTTAGTTATATATATATATACTTATATAGTATAATTTTCAGCCAAAAAGGGTTCGGATGAACCCCATATCCAAAGGCTGGCTCCGCTCCTGGATGTCGATGGGGTAGGGGGAATAGGGGGTGGGGTGTGTTTTGCCTGCCACTCTGCACTACCTATAAAGGTGATTTTTCATGCAAAGTAACCTAGTTAGGACTAGGTATTTTATTCCAAAGTGTTGGCTAGACTTTTGGAATAACGAATTATTTAAGATGGTCTCTTTTTATCTTGAACTACAAGACCTTAGTATGGTACAAACCTATTTAAATTTGAAGAAGTTAACACCCAGTTTATATCTGATCTTCCATGTGGTTTGCGAACTAGCTATTGTACATACAAGAGCCAGTTTATTCTCTATGTACCCGAAGAATAACAACTGTGAATTTTCGTAGGTTCCACAAAATAAAATATTTGAGATTCATTGAACATGTTACACTTATGAAGATGATGTTTAAGGTAGATACGTAATTTGATACCTTTTATTTGTAAGACTGATAATATCAAAGAATAAGAAACTTATATGCTAGTCCTAGGGATGATGTTTATTATGTCTTATTATGCTTTGACATTTTTGCTTCCTCTCATGATAATGTTTCATGGAATGTAAATATTTATTCAATTTTGATGTATGTTTATAACTTTATATCAATCATAGACAATCCAATGAATGCATGTATTCTCACCTTAATCATGTAAATTTCACGATGAAGCGTTGAGTTAATATGATTTTTGTTCCGTATCATTTGACAATTTTATCCATATTATCATTTTTAAAAAGAACAAGTTATTTTTTATACAATGTTTAAAAATTATTTAACTTTAAACTTCTTATATATCTTCAATAATATGCTCTTATAGCTTCAAAAATAGAGTGAATAGCAGGAATCGGACCCCTATTATTAACTTTGAGATTATATTATAATCGACGTCAATTCATTATCTGTTAACGACTCTAATTCAAAATCGAACATTAAACTTTAGTTCTATTAGGCTCATTTATGAGATAAGTGGATTTATAGGTCTAAGAAGTGGCAAAATTTGAGGGGAAAAATTTCTACATATAACATCTATGTGTGTTTTAATTTTGGTTTGATACAAATAAAGTGAATGACTAATTTGTAGATAATCCTTCTAGGAAAAAACTAAGGATTTTAACGAATTTTTTAGTTAACATTCTCTATAACTATTTAATAGGATCCTAAGGAAAAAGATTTTATATTTACCGAACTAAAACAATATGTTGATGACTCTATAGTAAACTAAAGTCATCGTTTAATAACTATTTTGTTTCAATTTCTTCTTCACAAATAATAAATTAAAGATTTAGTTGACTATCTAATGATATATTTATGATCGCAAATTTTAAAAATTATTTTTTTTCTTGAATTCTATATCTAGTAAAATATTGATAAGTAACGGATTATATCGCGGAGTGAAAAATTACCATGAGGCGGTAATATTAATTTCTTAGCCTAACCAAAAGTTAAACTAAATTTTCCACCAATATTCTACGTAAGGAAACTTTGAATAATACCACTTTCTTTTTTTATTTTTCATTCGATTCGATGTTCGATACTCATTTTAGAGCCTAACTAATGTGGATTCGCGTCAGGAAGTCCCACCATGGGATTGGGGGGTAAAGCGCACCATACCAAAGACGACCCCATACACAGGGGGCTCGAATCCGATACCCTTAATTAAGGATGAAGAAGTATTTATCACTTCATCACAATATTTGATGGTAATAATATAACACTTTCACTTTATCACAAACACCTATAGATCAATTGAAGAAATATTCGAAAAGCATGCATTCAATAAAGCTATATAGTAGTTACATATACATGCTAAAAAATTGATACCCCTTTCACAAAATTATTCT